>NC_090265.1:564446043-564759889 GCF_040414725.1 Anabrus simplex | reverse complement strand
TAACCACTGCATTTACAATGTACATTTACTGGTATATTACATAATGGCCTAGAGCCCAAACTTCCCTACGAATATTTAACTGGTTTCGAAGAAATTGCAGCCCAAGGATGTCCATTTTTGCCTACTAAACTAGTTTTACCTAAGCTGTGATGGAGAATAATCAATATCAGGTTTACGGACCATTTGGTTTAGTTCTTCAACAGAGGATTCCATCTCCACATAGTTGAATTTGAGGAATGATGAGGTATTGTCCCTTCCCTAAGAAAATCAAAGTTAGGATCAACATTGGCGTTATCAACTGTCAACTGCCAGGCTCAGATGGTTGAGGCACTGGTCTTCTTCCTCTACTTTGGCAGGTTCGATCATGGCTGAGTCCGGTGGAATTTGATGGTGCTACATATCAGCCTCACATCTGCAGATTTACTGGCATGTAAAAGAACTCCTGTGGTACTAAATTCCAGCACCTCAAAGGCTCCGAAAACCTTCAAAGTAGTTAGTGAGATGTAAAACCATATTATTCAACTGTCAACTCAAAATCATCTATCTATCTTTCTCTTTTTTTTTTTTTTTCAATTTTGATTTACGTTGCACTGACACAGGTCTTATGGCAATGGTGGGATACAAAAGTTCTAGGAGTGTGAAGGAAGCACCATGAAAATGGGAAACTATGGAAAACCATCCTCAGGGCTGCCGAGAGTGGGATTTCAACCCACCATCCCCCGAATGCAAGGTGACAGCTATGTGACACAAATCCTGCAGCCACTCACTTGATCTAGGCTATCTTCAGTTTCACTGCAACTATTCACAATGTTACTCTTCACATCCACTGGTTAGAGCCATTTTGTGATCCCCTCTGTGAGATTACTGTCCTTATGTACTATGGCTACTTATCATGAATTATATGGATTTCATTAACCCGGCTGAATAAGAGAAAGACCATTGGTATTTCTTTTTGTAAACTCACATAGAGATAGTAAGGCTGAGTAGTTCAGACAGTACAGTGCTCATCTTCCGACTCCAACCAGACAGGTTCAAGTCTGGCTCAGTCCAGTAGTATTTGAAGGTGCTGAAATACGCCAGCCTCACATCCGCAGATGTACTGGCATGTAAAGGAACTCCTATGGGACAAAATTCTAGCATCTCGGGGTCTCCGAAAACCATAAAAGTAGTTAGTGAATTGTAAAACCAGTAACGTTGTTATTAAATCGAGATATTTAAAATGCCCAACTCAATCAATCAATCAATCAATCAATCAATCAATCAATCAATCAATCAATCAATCAATCAATCAATCAATCAATCAATCAATCAATCAAATGATAACCCATTAATGTATATCTCCAAACTATGGTTTTGTTTTGTTAGTTTCACAGTTAAAACTGTTTATACCTACCACAGATATGTTACTCATTAAAGGCCATAAATGACCCTTTCAGTTCTACCACAGAACTACAGTATTATGCAGGTTGTCCTCCTCTACTTTAAGTATTGGCTAGAATAGTTTCAAGGTAGCCTACAACATACAGCAACACCATGCATCTTCATTACGGACTGTTACGCCTTTCAGCAATCAGTCTGCAAGCCTCCGTGATTTAATTAAACTTCGCCACAATCTATTTGTAAATAGCTCAGTAGCCTTGTTTAGTTCTATACCTCTCATCTTTAAATCATTAGAAACGGAGTCTAACCATCATAGTCTTGGTCACCCTCTGCTTCTCTTACCCCCCAAGACAGAGTCCATTATTCTCCAGGTAACTTATCTTCCTCTATATGCCTCACATGACCCCAACACTAGTTTATGGGTACAGCTTCATCAATCAAATTCGTACATAACTCAGCCCTTATCTCTAGGCCTACATTCTGAGTACCCTCTTGCCATTGTTCCCACCTGTTTGTACCAGCAGTCATTCTTGCTCATTTCATGTCTGTTACTTCTACCTTATAAATAAGATATCCTGAGTCCAGCTAGCTTTCACTCCTGTAAAGCAAAATTGGTCTGAGACTGATTTAGAGATAGTTTTGTACGGGAACTGACTTCTTTCTTTCAGAACACTGTTGATAGCAGCCGCAAGCCCATTGTGTTAGCCTTGCTACACCGTGATTCAATCTCACTTACTATAACTTACTACCATCCTGGGAGAATACATATCCTGAACACTTGAAATGATCTAGCTGTTCCAGCTTTGTATTCGCACTCTGGCATTCACATTCTCTTAGGTTTCTTATCTACTGAATTCCTGGAAAGGCTCATATCATACTCATTGCACCCCAAGATATCAGACTGCAGGCTTTCAGCATAATCTGCCATTACGATCAAGTTGACCGCATAGGCCAAACTGCCTACTACATTTCCACCCAACTGAACCCCTCCCTGCTACTTTATATCTTTCAGTAGATGGACCTATGTAACCTATAAACAACAAAGGTGAAAGATTACAGCATTGTAAGTACCTTGAGCCAAGAACTCATTCTACCATCAATTCTCACTGTACCTCAATTGTCAACATAAATACCTCTGACTGTTTTTAACACTCTAACCTTAATCCCATAGTCCCCCAGCTAACATTTTTTTCCCTTGGTACTCTGTCAATGCCTCTCTGTATCTACGAAACATGAACATAACCCTCTATTCCTCTGTAGCATTTTTCAATTAATTTACCTGGTGCATACTAAAATTCTGATCCTGACAGCTCCTTTGTGGCCTGATATCACACTGGTTTTCACCGAACTTACTCTCGACCACTGATCGCACCCTCCCTTCCAAAATGCCAGTGAAGACCTTGCCTGATACAGGCTACCAATCAATGAAATAATGATAGTTGGTGCAATCCTTTCTGTCCCCTTGGTTATAGATACAATTCGACTATGAATTAGCCCGAGTCAGTTAATATGAAAGTGTAACAGGTAAGAAAATCTTCCTTTTGTGCACTACAGAAATCAATAATTCGAACCACAGTAACATAACCTTAGATTAAGTTTGTTTACTCATAAATTATCTTCAGTCAACTTCATTTTTTTATACTAAATCCAGGCTACTAAAAACTACCGTATGTAAATCCTATTATAGCAACGAAAGGTGTCTGGAAGTTTATTGAACAATTAAACGTAAACATACCATTGGATTGATGGACCCTTTCTCTGCTTGTTTTTCAGTCTCTTTCGGTTAACGCTGAAGCGATATTTCTGTCGTCGCTTTACTTTTCTAACCTTTGGCATTGTAAATATTCAGGCACTCGCGTTCACTTTCTACCTTTATGTCAATGAGGTTAGGCTTAGGCCCCACTCAACACGTGTTACATCAAGACAAGAGAACAACTTTTAAATTGTCGATTGTCGTCGATGTCGACCATGGTACTATCGAAGAGTTAAATCAAAATCAACCATTCAAAACCAGCAGCAAGTCATATCGATACGAAGATAATGCGAGTCTGATGGTGATGGATGGCGGCGTTTTAAGTTGTGTTATGTGTAAGCTCCGTATTATGATGGAAAAGTGATAGTTTTATCGTCAAACCAAAAGTGAGAGTGGTATAGTTTCAAAGTGAAATCTATGCTAATCCGTCTAAGATAATTATTTTTGTTATCTTATACCTCTAAGTTAAATACTAAGCGATAATAGTGTGTACGTCTATCGTAACCAAGAATTACACCAAATACAGTAGAGACAATACACGACACTTACGGATTTCGCCTTGATAAAATGGGAGACAATTCGACGGTGGCGCTCCTAGTGACTTGACCTGAACAAATCGCGCTAAATTCAAATATCAATGGAAATTTATATACGGAAATGGATAAATAAATTACGTCTAGACAGACAGTGGTATTGAGATATTAACTTCGAAGTTGCTAAAGAAATTCTGGATAAATGAATGAAGAATTATTTAAAAGGTTATTATTCAAAGACTGAAATTAGACATATAAACAAGGTGTGAAATGGACTGCTGTGAAATGGCTTGATCTTTCATTTATGCATTACTTTTTTAGCTTTAGCATACCTGCCTGAAATCTTACGGTTGGATTTGTCTTTTTTCCTCATTTAAAAACAATGTATCATCACATTAAGACATTTGTCAATAAAAATATCGGCACATTCCTTACACATATGATGCAATGAATTAACATTTAATGGCTGGACAATTTTCCTCTTAACATGAAGCCTACTAACAGAAAGAAAATCTATAAAATCCCGACTTTAATCTGAGAAGAGGGATAAAAGAAAGAAAAGTTTGAAAATGTTGTAGATAGTGATGCTTTGAGGAATATTTACGTACAATTAGAGTCAAAATATAACATACCCTTGGCTGTATAGTCGATGATTTTTAAAGTCGCTGGCCTGGAAATGATCTGAACAGATCTTATAATTCTTATACAAGCGTAACGTCCCTTCTTTCTTGTACACTTTATCCAAATCGCTTCTGTGACATTTCAAAACCCACAGATCACACCTACAACAACACATCGGTATTGAAGGTTAACTGCTGCACTATACAATAAAATATGCGTATTATATTTTAAGCCCGTTAAAACATGGGTCGAGCAGGTTAGAGGATTATGAAGTACTATAAAAATCTCTGTCACTGGAAGAATATATATGCAAACACAATATTACTTACATGTTCTTGTCACGAGGAAACCTGAAGAATGAGCGCGCATTTTTCTCTACTTCGTAATTACTGCAGCCAAACACAGCACATACCTTTCCCCTCATGTTGAGAGGAGATATCAAGGAATGACACATGCTACTATTTAATTATGTCAACTCACTGAAAACGCATAAATAACACCAAAAACTTCACACAAAAATACACGTGCTCTTATGACAGAATCAGTACCGTTCAGGTCTATCCGCTAGAGTGAGCTCCAATAGCTGTCCCTCGATATCTCGCTCAGTGTCGTGTATTGTCTCAAAGAAACATCACCGAATATAGTACTCTTACAAGAAACATGGCTTGCGCCCGATAGTGTTTTTTCTATACCTTATTATCAAATTGAACGCATAGATGGCCCGGGGTATGATGGAGTAGCGTTTTTAATACATCAATCATTCACCTATCAGCTATTTCATCCCCAATGTCAAATACCTAACGTATATGTACTTGGTATAATAATTAATAATATACATGTCATAAATATATATTGCCCACCTGACCAATATATATCATATAGACAATGGCAACAATTTTTTCAACAATTCCATGCCCAAAACCAGCTACTTATTTTAGGGGACATGAATATTCACCATACCCATTGGGGTTCCCAAGTGGACACACCTAGGGGAACTAACTTCTTAAACGCAATACAGCGAAGTAATCTAGTAATTCTCAATGATGGGTTACCGACCAGACTAACTTCCCCTGGAGCACCTCCAAGTGCAGTGGATATTTCATTATGCAGTTATACTATAGCATCCACAACTACTTGGCGTACATTGTGTGATACACATAGCAGTGATCATTATCCAATATTTATAACTCATGGTTCCGGATCTATAATGAAACCCCCATGGTCCAATCAAGTAATGAGTACAACACGCTCTTTACATAAGTTTGATCCCGAGACGTTCAAGGTATTTATACTAAAACAGGTTGAAAAATATACAGTCGATGAGTTTAATTACAATAAGCTCTATCACATTATATATCAATATCTCGACTGTTATCACCCATTTAACCGAACACCCAATGCACACTCACACAATATTGGTGGCCTCAGATGGTGGGATGATGAATGTCACCACCTCATTCTTAAAAGGAAACGCCTTTTTAAAATCTATCGGAAAACACTAACCTTAGTGAATTATATTCGCCTGAAACGCCATACTGCTACAATACGTCGCATATTTCATCAAAAAAGGCGCACAGCTTGGAAAGCCTTTATCAATTCTTTCCATAAATATATATCCGTAACCAGATTATGGAACGCGGTTAGGGCACTAGCACGTGTCTCCACACAAATTACTAGACCTTTAATTCAGACAGATATTTTGGAACAATTACTTTATTCATTAACTCCCAATACGGTGGTCCCACAGTACGTCCCTAATTGTAACGATTCTCCACTATCGTCTTCAGTTTTGCTACAGAACATCGCAACGCTACAAAAATGTAACACATCAACACCTGGTCCGGACTACATTACTTACACAATGATAAAAGCACTCCCCAACCCGGCATTGCAAGCACTTGTTAATCACTACAATCACATACTACAAACCTCTACCCCTCCGGACGACTGGAATAAATTTTTCTTAATACCTATTCCAAAACCTAGGCTACCGTTGAATAATCATAAACATATTCGTGGAATTGTATTAGCCTCTTGTATACGCAAAGCATTTTTAAAACTACTACTACAACGTTTTTTATGGTACCTAGAATACTATGAATTGGTTCCCAAATGCCAATATGCCTATTTTAAAGGTCGCAGTTCACAAGATGTCATTAATATACTAATAACTGACATATTACTTGCTAACACAAGAAAATATCACACAATTGCCATCTTTCTGGACATACGGGGAGCGTTTGACTCAGTCCCATTGCATATGTTATGGGCCGCATTATCATCCAAAGGACTTCCTACTCCGTTCATCACACTACTCCGAAACCTCCATACATATCGAAAGCTTATAATAAAACACCCTGATGCACCACCTATTTCACGTCAGGCTACAGATGGACTTCCACAGGGCGATATTTTTAGTGGCATATTATTTGCCTTGTATCTCTCAAACCTCGAACAGCTTGTACTCCAACATGCTGATGATATAGTCATATATACATCAGGGAAGGATATTAATGGTGCCCGTAATACTATTACTAAAGTCATGCTTGAAGTACAGAACTGGTTAAGTGACCATGGTTTATCAATATCTCCAACTAAGTGTTCAACACTCATTTTTACGCAGAAACGGGTCTACAACACTGAACCATTAAAAGTGGCTTCCTATGAGATACCGATACATACATATCATAAATATCTCGGCATCATCCTAGATAATAAACTAACCTTTACTAGACATATCCAGTACCTCAGAAATATGGCGGATAATTATACAAAACTACTCAAAGCTATAACAAGACTATCATGGGGGGCAGACCCTACAACAGCCAAGACAGTATACCGTGCTACAATTCGCTCCAGATTAGATTATTGCGCTCATATCATTGATATTGCTAATCCCGCAACACTGAATAAGCTAAATACTATACAACACCGCGCATTACGTATTTGTTTTGGTGCATTAAAATCTACACCCACGAATGCTCTACAAGTGGAAACGGGAGAACCACCACTCCATATACGTCGGCAGTTCCTTACTTCCAAGTACCTCATACGACGTTTCATAACAGTTTCTCATCCTATTGTACCGAAACTACAACTACTACATGAAAGATACAATTCATATAATATCAGAGACAAAAGAACCCTTGCTCTAATAACCGTATTCCAATATGTATCGACATTAACAACTAATATCATAAGGTGCGCCAAACTTCCCCATTATACGGTACCGTATGAGGTAGTACAATACTACACAGATGCTATCCAAGCAACAACTACTACTTTTGCATTCCTACAGTATAAAACCTCTATGTTTTCAACACCCTCGGAAAAACTTCGTTTATCATACTCTAACATTGGACATAATTTCTATACCGATGGATCTCGGAATTCATGCGGGGTAGGAGCAGCATTTTATTATGAACGAATACAACACATTGAACTATATAAACTCCACCCGGATTTCTCTATCTTTACTGCAGAACTTATAGCGATCAGACAAACACTCCTGTATATAAAAAACGAAGCAATCCCGAACGCTAATATCTTCACAGATTCTCTATCAGCATTACAATCGATCCAGTCTTCTAAATTCACGATGAACTGGTATGTTTATAATGTTAAGTAACTATTATATGACCTACGTACTACTGGTACTCAGATTACAATTATATGGTTTCCAGCTCATAAAAATATTCCCGGTAATGAAAAAGCGGATAAAGCTGCCAAACAAGCATCACTGCTCAACACCCCTCCAATGACATTTATGACTCCAGTTACCGATCTAATTCCACTACTAAAGCAACATCAAAAAGCAACATGGCAACAGTTCTGGAATGACACTGCAAGAATAAAAGGGAAATTCTATTACAGTATCCAACCCTCTCTGCCAATCCAACACTGGTATCAACGATCAACTTACACACGGCGTCATATAATAACTATTATTAGGCTACGTTTCAACCATTCGCTTACGCCCATGTTAAAGTACCGTTTCAATATTGTCAGCCAACCGACATGTCAGTGTGGTTCAAATGAGGCGGATGCAAATCACCTCATTCTCCATTGTCCGTTATATACTCAGGCTCGAATATTAATTGCAAGTCTAATCTGTTTACGAATACCGCTTCCAACAAGTGTTGCTTGTCTTGTTTACAATCCGTCACCGGACATAATATACATATTAAACAGATATTTAGATGACACGGACATCATATTATAAACATACCATAAGATTCACGTTTCATTAATAGTTGTGTCACTTACATAGTCTTCATAACACTCCCGACTATGCCTACTTAGGTTTTGTTTAATTTTTGTTATTATACAACTCTAGCAGACAATGAGCACAATGTTCGCGTTACTATTGTCTTTTGTCGCCTCTAGCACATATGTTAATGCGTTGTTCTTTTGTTAGAAAGATCCAGATTCAGTAGGTAAATTCTCTTTGGTAGGTCAGATGCTCTTTGGTAGGTACGGTTTAGGGTAACACGTCGTTAGTCATATCACATGTCATTGGTAAGCTTTCATTACACTTTGCGCGATATCTACATTCTAACCCTCTATTTGTGTTATTCCATCCTTAATACTAGATCCTTTAGTTGTTGTGTTCTATCCTTTGTCCTTCCCAATTGTAGACCCGTTCCGTATGTCAAAGTAGAAGACGCCAAGATGGGTCACTTCGGCGTGAAGATATAGTACCTTGTGTCCCCGTGCTTACTCCTATGTCTATTACACTTACACCCACAAGATGTAGATTTTCACCCATACCAGTGATCTTTGTACTGTGAGATAAAGTATTTCTTAGTCACCATAACTAAATGTTTCTGAGTGTTCGACAGTGTTTCATTTACAAAGTCTTGGAACTGGGTGTTAGTTAAATACAGAGCCCAACCAAATATCAAGAAGAAGAAGAAGAAGAAGAATAAGAAGAAGAAGAAGAAGAAGATTACATCAACGAGCTAGAAAGAGGACTATAGAGTGGCTAACCAACACCTCCTAGATATATAAGGCCTTACAACTGTTCTGGGAATATACTGTGACGTCAAAATCGGGAGGCAAGCTTGAACCTTTTTAGTAATAACACAGCAATGAGTTTGGCCATGTAACGCTGAAATTAGAAGAGTTTTAATTCGTTTAATGGTGCCAATTGTTAATACCGTTGTACGTAATGGTACTGATGTGTTGCGTACTCAACTTTAAGGAGAATTCCGGCAGTGATAACGAAGTGCATGCATTAAGTTTACGAAAGACGAGGTTATGCGGCAGATATGTTTACGTGCAATTCCAAGACAAGACTACAGATTTACTAATAACTCAATGGTGAGTAACTATTATTATTACATTCTCACACAATCATAATGAGTATAGGCCTTTGACGTATTTAACTACACGCAACAGCTGGTGATATGTAGGCATATTTACTCTTTAATGATATAAGGTTATGTTAGATCACAATCATGGGATACATTATTTCAACGGTATTATTATTATTTATTATTATTATTATTATTATTATTATTATTATTATTATTATTATTATTATTATTATTATTATTATTATTATACGCATTAAAACATACCACCTACAGGAGCTGCTGGTGTAGGCCGATTCACTCTGTAAATGCACGAATTTCGCTCACGGTGATACATTATTTTACAGGTATGCCACAGACATTTCAAAGTCGGTGATATTTTATAGGAAGTAACTGGTACTGATCCTGCCAGAATGTGACTATAAATATGATGCGCAGTTGGAAAAGATATAAGCCACTGCTGTCTCTGACAATCATGGTCTTGGAAGAGGAGTAGTTAAAAGAACCAGGCAAAAATGTAGAATAGAAAGGAGCAATAAACAGAGCCATTGAAGATAGTACATATCTCATACACAGAATTTCAACACAGCTGAAAAGTACAATAAACACGTTGTTACCTGATGGTTGTTGTACTGTGATGAAGGGAATATAAGTAATTTTTCTGTACGTCGATACATCAAGGCAACCATACTGCATGGCATATGTAATCATCTTAAAAGACATGGCCTTTATTCTAAACGGGTTTTATTAAAGTAAAAATATTTCTAATGAATATGTGGACAAAATTACTAATATAAATGCGGTATATTCTTTAGTTACAAAACATCATAGCTGCATCACAAGGAATGAGTGTAACAATGTGTAGAAAGATTCAATAAATTAATTCTAGTCCTAGTTGGTGAATTGGACACCGAGGATGATGTCCCCACAGTTAATTTAATAGCCATAGTTAAAACATTTCTTAGTTCATAAAGGAGTATGTGCATGATTTTCTTGTTATTTGTTCAACCTTCTGTCTGATATCTCCTCATGTTTACAAATTTATGGCCGACCCCGTGGTGAGGGGATGTAATGCCTGCCTCTTACCCGGAGGCCCCGGTTCGATTCCAGGCCAAGTCAGGGATTTTTACCTAGATCTGAGGGCTGGTTTGAGGTCCACTCAGCCTACGTGTTTACATTTGCGAGCTATCTGACGGTGAGATAGCGGCCCAGGTCTAGAAAGCCAAGAATAACGGCTTAAAGGATTCGTCATGCGGAACCCAAGACACCTCGTAATCTGCAGGCTTTCGGGCTGAGCAGGATCAAGGCCAAACCCTTCAGGGCTGTTGCGCCGTGCGATTTTTACAAATTTATGAGACAGTAGCAATTTAATGTTGCCACAATATGTCAATACTTTTAAAAGAGTAGGCTCCAGTCCGAATGATAGTCCAATATTAGGTTAGAAACTTCCATACTTTCTGGAATACATAAAGGTTTCGAACAGAATTACAAATTAGTAACATCGATGGTAGGTGAAATTCTCATTAAACCATACATGAACTTCAAGAGGGGAAACATTGTAGGCTCATGTGCAAATACTGCCAGTGATGCTACATCAGCTTAGATGTTAGGCCTATGCTAATATTATACGTGCTAGTTTTCTTTTAAGATCACGTAATACCTATTTAAATTGAAATATGTTTGTAACATTCTGTTGTGATGTTAGCAATTCGGCCTAAGTGAGTTAACATTGCAAAATGCTGTCGTGTTTTACAACTGTCTGCTGTTTATTTTTAATGGCAGGGTCACTAAAATACGGTAATAACGACAGTATAATTCAATATCCTTCAAATTTGAAACGCTATTTGTTAGTAAATAAATTATTCCATTGGCAAAAAATATTAAATTCATGTCTGTGTTTAACTATGTTCCGCGTTTCTCTGCATTGCCATCGCCTCCGTAGCGTGACGTCACTACGCTGTTGTTAGGCCTTATTATCTAGGAGGTGTTGGGCTAACACGTCTGCTACAGCGCTCTAGGCGGTGCCAAGCAAAATAGCGACGCCATATTATATCCGCCCGTGTTTTACGGTTTATTCTGGTTATTGTGTGTTCTTATCGTGGTTTATTTGCACTGAATCTGATAAATTAACTGCATAAATTATGCCGCCTATATGTGCAGCAATCAACTGCACGTTCCGTAGAGGCAGCTCAAAGGATATATCATATTTCAGGTAAGTTTTTTTTAAAGTAAAGAATGCAATGTTTGGTCATTAGCAGAGTATGTTTCCCCGTTGTCAGTGTTTGTAAATCAATCTATGCTTTTCTCTCTAGGTTCCCTCTGAAAGATAAGGAACTCACGAAACAATGGGTAATAAATATGAAACGTGATAAATGGTTTCCGACAAAGCACAGTTTCCTGTGTTCACGACATTTTGAAGAAAAATACATAGTGATCAACAATGATAGAAGACGCTTGCTGTCCAGAGCCATCCCTACAGTTTTTGATTTTCCGAGTCACCTTATGAAAATACAGCGTACTAGACCTCCACCTACGATACGAAACAATATGAGAGCCTCCAGTCCTACGCCGCCACTATTCGAATCTTCGTCCACAAATATGGAATTGAACAATTCAGGTAACTATGCGATTTAACATAACTGACATTAACACAATAATTATTTCAAATGGTTTAAAGTACGAAGTGTTCGGTCTAGGCCTATCATCATTATCGCTATGGGATGGTTTGTTACAGTATTCGGTGTAAAACTTCTATAACCGGTGTGTGAAAGTGAGGTTAGAGATGGCACATGTAACACTCGGCAGGCTTGCCAACTTACACAATCTTAGTGACAAGACCATTGGGCTGGATGGGTTATGTCCGAGGAGCGACAAAACCATTGGTCTGGATTGGATAGGTCCGGCTAGTTACTAGACCATTGGCCGGGAGACGTACAGGTTAGAGTCACTTACCAGCCCTTAGGCCTTTAGTATCCTGCGTGACACCACCATTGATCTGGATAGGTTACGGTAAGATAGTGACAAAACCATTGGTCTGGATATGTTAGATAAAAATTTCAAGAAGCGAGAGTGAAATTGATGGTTCTCTCACTTTTAGCGAATATGACAGCCCTGTACTTGCACAAGATGTGAGCTCATCATTACTCCAGCCCGGTTGACAAGACTTTCACACCCGCATAACGACTGTCGTTTGTTTACATGCTCGCGGCCTTCTCAGGAAGGGTGTTGCCAAGCGGTGCTCTGTAGCCTACTGTCAACCTCTGTACTTAGGAACTGATGAGTGAGTGGTGCTTCGATAGCTGGTGGTAGTGATTATTGTTGCACGATTGGTGAGGAGTTGTTCTTGCCGTGCGGACATTAGGATAGGACCTGGACAAAACCAGTGATATAGGGACAGGCAAAGGGGATCTGGGGGTTCTTGTATGCAAGTTTTATTTTTTCATTTTCTTCGTCTCGAAAAGCCAAGGGGGATGTAATACGCGAAGGGGTCTAATACATGAGTAAATACGGTAGGCTAACTATTTTAGTAATTACCAATATGTGGTCCTTTCGTATCATCATGGTTTTAATGTATTGTCTGTTAATACTTTCAAATGCTTTTGTAAAGTCTGAATACTGTATAGCTTTCCTTTAGCATGTTTCAAGTCATCAGAGATGTAGTCTCTCGGAATGCTGCTATATCCAGTAAATTGACAATTTTTTCCTTGTAGAAAGATCTAGTCCTTATTTGTCAATAGTAATGCTACTGGTAACAGTGGATTGTGTTTATTCGTTTGTTTCACTTTTACTTTTTTCTCCTCTTTTCAGGAAGTGCTGAACTGAAGATCATAGGAAATGATCATGCGTACTGTGTCTCTAGTCCACGCAAAATGAAAAGAATGTATGACAATGCAATGGAAGTAAATGCCAATTTAAAGAAAAAATTAAATGTCTTCAACAGAACATTAATAGAAAGAGGAGTAAAATAATTAATTACCAGCAGCTAATTTCAGGACTTAATAAAAGACTGTGTGAATCTGGCTCTGAAATTTTAGACAAATGTTTTACAGGTGTACTGAAGGAACTTCTAGAACTTCAGATCAAGGGTTGTGGACAGAATTATACTGAGGAGATAAGAAGATTTGCTTTGACGCTACATTTTTATTCCTCACGAGCCTATCAGTACCTCAGGAAACACGTTAAACTTCCTCATCCAAGGACTCTCCGTCGTTGGGCATCAGTTCTGGATGGTAATCCAGGCTTCACAGAGGAAATTTTCAGGAAAATTACACAGGAGGTAGAGGGAATGTTTGATGAAATGGCAATAAAGAAAGATCTTGTGTGGGACGGTAATCAAATTTGTGGTTATGTAAATTTAGGACAGGGTTTTATTGGAAGTGATGACTGTCCCTTGGCCAGGGAAGCTCTTGTTTTTATGGTTACGGCTTTAAATCGTAACTGGAAGATACCTGTTGGTTATTGCCTTGTAGATGGCACATCAGCTTCTATGAAAGCTAATTTAATAGAGCAGTATCTTAGTAAACTGCATGAAACAGGAGTCAGTATAGTAAGTGTAGTCTGTGATGGAACACCTACAAATAAATCTGTTATGCAGAAATTAGGTGTAACTTTTTCTGGTGATAACGTACAGTGCTGGTTCCCTCACCCATCTTTTCAGCAGAGAAAAGTGTATTGTATTTTTGACGCTGCACATATGTTAAAGTTAATGCGGAACTTGCTGGCAGAAAGGGAAGTTCTTGTTGATGGCACTATTCAAGGTGGTGACGAAAATAAGATTAAATGGGAGTATTTTTGTAGTCTAGTTACTCTCCAGGAAAACGAGGGTTTACATGCTGCAAATAAACTGAGACGGCGACATATCTACTATGAAACCCAAAAAATGAAAGTTGCCCTTGCTGCTCAGACATTTAGCAGGTCAGTGGGTTGTGCTATGTCTTTCTGTAATGCATTAGGGTTTCAGGAATTTGCAGGATGTGAACCCACTGTTAAATTTGTTAAGATTATTGATTTAATATTTGATATTTTGAATTCCTGTCATCCATTGGGTAAAGGCACAAAATCTCCTATTTCCAGAAAGAACAGAGTAACTGTCTGCAATCAAATTAAGGACTGTATCAATTATCTACAACACCTGAAACTTTCAGATGGAACACTTGTTTGCAACTCAAATAGGAAAATGCCAATTCATGGGCTCATTGTTGATCTTGTGGCTGTTAAGGAGTTGGCTGAGGCATATGTTTGGAATGATGACCCTATTATGAAATATTTTCTGACGCGTAGGTTGAGCCAAGATCATTTGGAATTATTTTTTTCTTCTTTACGCTCTAGAGGTGGGAACAGGAATAATCCAAATGCTTTGCAGTTTAGGTCGGCGTACAGGAAATGTTTGATTGCACGTGTGCAGCCATCTGAAAGTGCAAATTGTGAACTTTCTGACTGTGATGTCCTTGTCCCTGCCAGTGGTATCAGTTCTTTTCAGAATACAATCGGCAACAGATTTATGTTAAATGCACTGGAACTGGATCACGACTATTTTAGTCGTAACTATGATTCTATTAGTATATATGTTGATAATGTAGTTGAGTACATTGCAGGGAGTGTAGTTCGTCAGGCATCTAAGAAGTTGAAATGTTTACAATGTTTGGAGGTTCTATTGGCTAATAGCAGTACATACGGAAGCAGATTAGCAGTAGAAAAGAATGTGAATGGTTCTCTTGTGAATCCATCTCAGGATGTAGTAAAACTATGTAAAATTGCTGAAAAAGTTTTTAGAAATAATTATGAACTACTGGGAAAGCATGAAAGAAAAGTAATGTTAAAACTTCAGACTGAGGTGTTAAGTTTGTTGCCGAATTGTTTATTTTTTGAATTTGATCATTTGTTCACTGCCGTGGCACCAGGTGAGGAATCTCATTATGCCTCGCTCATTAAATTAATTTTACATCAGTATTTTACCTGTAGACTGCATCATGTTTGTAGAAGCAGATCTGAGAAGGAAGGAGGAAAGCAAGCGAGACAGATGTTTACTAAATTAATATTATTTAAAGGGCAGTAGCTTGGCCTGTACCATGTGAAATGAGAGAGATTTTCTTTTTCTGTAATATCTTCTAGGCTTTTCCAATCTTTGTCAAAATACAGGCAAAGTTTATTAATTCTTTATGAAATAAACTGTTACCAGTCACAAGTTCTACAGAGGGATCCAAAAAAATGTAGACACTTTGATAGTTAATATCTTTGGAACAAATGACATATCATTGCGATTCTTGCACAGTAGCGTAGTCCATTGTATTCTCAACAGAATGGCGCAACAATCTTGGTTTGCGTTTTCCAGCAGATGACAGTGCAGCAATGAATGAAGTAAGATTGTCGTTTGAACAACGCAAAGCCATATTGAAGTGGTACTGGAAGTATGAAAACATGGAGGTACAGCGGCAATGGCGTACTCGGTCACCAACATGTACAGCAATTTATCTTATTCGGGATAAATTTGAAGCCGACGGTACTGTTCAGTATGTGCATAAGAAAAGGTCTGGCTGACCGAAAACATCAACAAATCCAGCTTCCAGCGCTGCTGTGTTGCAACATTTTACCATATCACGTAAAAAATCTGTGAAGCAGGGTGCACGTGAAGGCAGGGTAAGCCGATTAACCATGCGATGAATTCTGAAGGCTGTAAAGTGGAAAGTGTACGTTCCAAGATCGTTGCACGCTATGAACGAGGACGACCCGGATCGAACGATGGAGTACTGCGAGTGGTTTGAAGGCATGCTATGAAGATAAACGGTTTGCAGGGATGATTGTCTTGTCAGATGAGGCGCAATTCAAACTGAACGGTACTGTAAACCGCCACAACTGCGTGTACTGCGCTTCTGAAAATCCTCACGTTCACGTGGACAACATGTTAATCTACCTGGTGTTAATGTGTGGTATGGTCTGTCATTGCGCGGTTTGATTGGCCTGTTCTTCTTTCAACGTACCGTAACTGATGAGGTGTATCTTCATGTGCTACGAACATCAATTTTGCCTGCCTTCCAAGAGGTGTTTGGAAATGAAAGATATTACCTACAACAAGATGGCGCTCCACCTTACTACCACAGAGATGTCAGAGCCTACTTGGAGTATTGAGTACTCACCACGGCGTTCAGACCTTACACCTCTTCTGCATATGGGGGATGTTGAAAAATGAAGTTTATCGATAGAAGCCAACTATACTGAACGAGCTACGAGAAGCCATCGAGGCTTCCTCATCCTGTGTGGCTATCAGACTGGCAACCTTGACGGCCGTAGTTCGGTCAGCAGTTCAGTGGCATCGACGTTGTTTGGCTGGTAATGGGGGTCAATTTGAACCCGGAAAATGAACTTACCTCCATGCAAGGATTGTAAGGTGTGTCATTTTGTTCATTAATATTGACTATCAAAGAGTGTCTACATTTTTCTGGACCCCTCACTCTGAAAAGATTTGCTCAGTCTTTGAAATACATAGGGGAGCAAATCATTTAAGAAAACTTGTGGCTGGAAATAGATTTTATTATTTTATAAGAATAAATTCATGTACAAGGCCTTTCCTAAAAACATGGTTATGTTTATAACATTATTTATCTTTTGAAATACTTTGAATCAATAATGGCTCCATCAATTCAGTAGAGCGAATGTGTTTACTTCTCATGCCCTTTTTTTAACAGAGACTCATGTTTTTGCTCACTTTCATCTTTGAATCTGTAGTTTCTTAAACCATACACATTAACACAGTACCTGTTCATTTCCTTGACCGTAATGTGTGTGAAATTAGAAACTGCTCTAGATTTCTAATAGTCAAACTTTGAGATTCAGCTGATTGAGAAACCGATTGTGTGTTTTCTTTGCAACTCTCTTAGCACTTTCATGCACTTTTATTGGCAATGTTCTGCGACTACTTTGGCATGTTTTTGTTATTCCAACAAGTTGATTTTCACACTTAAATTATTGTTGCCTTTGAGAGTTATACGGAGTATTATGCTGAGGATAAGTGGATTTAATTGGCTTTTGAATATATAGGGTGGTTGTTAACAAAGTTAACCAGGTGCATGAGCATTATAGTATTGGCCATACTGATAAATAATTCCATATTCCTCACTGTTGTCAGTTTAGCAGCTGCCGAAATTAGCAAATCAATCACGTCACGGGCAAATTCAAATGGGCTTTAGGAGAAGGTGTTACTAAATCTGCACATGGTTAAGACCAGTTTGACAGCACCAGTTGATGAATCGATGCTGACAGGACGGCGGTCGATACTGACTAGGTTTGCGTTACAGTGCGAGTCCATGTCCACTACTGCTTAATGAACATTTTCTATTGCCCCTCAGGTACCGATGATGAGAAATCATCATCAAAGACACACACACCATGGATTCAGCTGGTGTCACTTTAGCATAGTTGCTATGGTGCGATACTGTCCGCTCAGAGTTTCAGGGTCTAATTCCTCCCCTAGCAAATTTTTTTCTTCGATTGGTGCTTTCAAGCAGTATCAAGTTTTGTGGAGATTTAGCGACTCTGCCTCGCATAGCCCATTTGAATTTGCTTGCGAAGTGACCTTCAACAGCTGATAAAAGGACTACGTGAGATACTGAATTACTTTTTTCAAAATATTTATCAGGTTGACCAACATTCAAATGCTCATGTTCCCGGTTCATGTTGTTTTCGACCACCCTATGGTGTATCTCATGTATTTACATCCCATAGGCATTGCCTGGCAGCAGTATAAAGTCTTACCAGAATGCTTGCAGGGAATGAAAAACATTGCACCCATGAGGAGCTGAATAACTGGCTATTGTATGTCTGTCACCACCTGACCTTTTCCTCTTTTTTCGATTGCCTTTGTCACACCGACACAGATAGGCCTTTTGGCGACGATGGGATAGGAAAGGGTAGAGGCACGCGGCTGTGAGCTTGCATCCGGGAGATAGTAGGTTCGAATCCCACTATCGGCAGCCCTGAAGATGGTTTTCCGTGGTTTCCCATTTTCACACCAGGCAAATGCTGGGGCTGTACCTTAATTAAGGCCACGGCCGCTTCCTTCCAACTCCTAGGCCCTTCTCATCCCATCGTCGCCATAAGACCTATCTGTGTCGGTGCGACGTAAAGCCCATAGCAAAAAAAATGGAAAACAAGAAAAAAACCATCTTGTGGGCTGCCAGCAGTAAAGTTCGAACCCATGAACCCACTACCTCCCAAATGCAAGCTCACAGCTGCGCGCCCCTAACCGCACGGCCAACTTGCTCAGTCCCTTTTTCCTTTTCGTGCTTCCTGTATTAGCTTCACTTATTAAAACAAGAGCAGAAATTTCAAGTAGCCTGGACACCAGGCACGTCATTGCCACAATGTGGTCATCTAATTGCAGTCGAAAAGACTGTTACCTCAAAGCCAAGTGTAACCGAAAACATGCCTGTTTGATTGAAATATTGCCTTTACTTGATTTTCTAGTGAAGAATCATGTTTAAAATCAAAGTAACCTCACAAGTTGAAAGTCCTTAATAAGCTGAAAATAATGCTTGCTGTACATTACTTTTTTTTTCAAATAATATTTTTGGGAGAAAATATTATTTGAATGTTCGCTCCACGTGTGCATTTAACAGTTGGTTATTGGCAGGTGTAATATAATTTTTTGTTTGTAAATTTAGTGTATGTATATTTGAACTTTCATGTTTGCTGTAATATTTTCATTCTCTGTAAATATTGTATTGCTGAATGTACTTAATGCTAGAGTATTCTGATTGCTTTTGTAATTAATTATTATGTATATATATATATAGTTAACGTCTGTGTAAAAATACACACCGATCAAAAAATATTCAGTATATACCAGATTCTGTTGCTTTCAAGTAGAACCGATATCATATTGCTTCATGTGAAACATAGAATAATAAGTATAATGAAAATATACTCAATAACTTAGGATCCAGTGAAAATTAAAACACTTGGTCTGTAACTAAACCCCACAAATTAAAGATAGTTTTTAATGCATCCACAAGTCAATAGAGTGTTTGTCCTCTACAAACCCTGTGGCACTCTTGAATGCAGCGGGACATGTTCAGTACGAAATTATTGAACATTTCTTGAGGCAAACAATCCCACCTCTTGATGGCAGCATGTTTTATGACCTGAATCGTTAGTGGTGGATGTTGATGGTTTGAAATTCCTACTCTAAGAAGGGATCACGCATGCTTCATGCAGTTCCTGTCCAGGGAAGACGCTGGCCAGTCCATTCTGCCGATCACATATCCTTCCAGCTATGTTCACAGCTGCTGCACGATGTGGACAAGCATTATCGTCTTATAGAGTAAACACATCTCCTACAGTCTCTGCAAAATGACTTGCTATGGGTTGGAGAGTGTTGCATTGTACACATCAGCCGTCACGTAGAACGTGAACCAGCGGTGAAACAATGCCTGTCCAGGATAGCGCCGAACCTCCAAGATGTTGGTGACATTCTACCGAGAATCATTCATTGTAACATTCCTCTCTTGCCCTCCACACACGCGGGGAGGTATCATCAGGGTGTAAACCAATTCTCACTTCATCAGTGAACCACATTCTGGATCATTGATCTCGTGCCCAAGTCTGATGTGCTTTAGCCCATCGAATGCAATCCACCATGTGGAGGAGTCCTGAGGGGGTTATCTTGATTAGTTCCCCACCATGGAGTCTTGTGCACAGTGTGGGTACTTATAATAACTCTTCTGTTGTCTCAAAACTCGTGTCACAGAGTAGCAGCTGTGTGTATACGGTGTTTCCATGCTTAAATTCATATATATTGCTCTTGAGGTGGTGGTATTTGCATGAATGGCCTGCGCATTGCCCATCTGTTACTGAATGGGGGTCTTGGAACTTTTCTCGCAACTTGGAACCAACACTTTGATTCATGTCAACAATGTTATCATCAGCTTATCTAGTGTGATACGATCTGCCGTAGACAGTGTAGGATGAGGTATTTCAGTTCATAGAAGCGAGTCACACTGACAAGTTTGCTTGTACGCCACTTCAGTTCTAGTGTACTGGGTTTGTTTACCAATTCTTAGTTAAATGCCCCTAGCTGTGAAGAAGGCAGGGCTGCCATGATTCAGAGGTGCCAACTATTTCGGATTGTCCGTAATTATTACGGATTTCACCTCACAATAACGGAGTTACCGTCAAAGGGGAAATAATTACGGAAAAGCTGACATTATCACGAAAAAATAATTTTTGACGGAAACAAAAGTAAAGGAAAAATTTTGAATCCTTTCGAGCCTTTCTCCTAAATCGACTTTATTTCAGTGCTTGTGAGTTGGCAACGTTACTCATTCGATCGTGACTTCCTTTTGCTACCCATAAGCGTTGTAAAATTAATTGTGAATGAAGGAGCTCCTCTACAAATCCTTCAGTAATGTTGTATTTGCTGTGTTAAGTGTACCTGACAGTTGACAGAAAGATCTGCACTGCACTGGTATCGCTTATGGTTCAGAAAACGGAAATGTCATCACAGTTGGAAGGATGCTTCAAGAAAAACTACACTGAAAAGCAGCTGCTGCGTGAGAAACAAGCTACAAGGAATGTTTTATCATAGAACCAACAGGTTGCGTGCAAATGTTATTGTGTAATATGATATACTTTTCGATAGATTGCTAGAGGGAAGGGCAAAAGGGGTGTGTCATTATCAAGAAGGAAGGCGTATGCTTTGGACTTGACTCGAGATTTTTCTTGGGGGCGGAGGGCAATTACTGATAATCCACTTCAAAGTTGACACCTCTGATGATTTAAATAATGTACGTTATAATAATTATGTTGTGTGACCTCCGAAGAGGCCTGATGCAGGTCTTTTAACTTGATGCCTGTTAGGCGATTCGCGTGTCTGCAAGAATGGGGCCTTACCTATGATGAATTCTAATGCTAGAGATGGCACACACATGCCCATCCCCCGAATCATGGGAATTAACTGTTGAAGGTGAACACCCCGGACCCTTTGGACCATGCTAACTATTTAGTCATGGAGCTGGACAATCCATTGCCAGTCACAATTTTTACTGAATCTTCTTCACAATGCATTCCAGTCTAACCATAAATACAGCATAAATTGGTAGGTAAACTGCAAATATCCTTAATATTTTTGATGAGTATATTATGATTCTTTTTCCTTTATGTAATATGCAATTTTGTATTGTTACTGCTTTCTAAAAATATATTAGAGACTTTACTGTTTTCCTAATGAAGAAAATTTTGTACTGTTCATTTTTCCTGCACCTTGTGTCCTTGATTCATCACCACACCCATTTGTTTTAGGTCCTTAAAATACTGATGAGCCTGTGCGTGTGGGTAGGTTGTCAACTGTTTCACAGTGTCAGAATCAGGATTAAAGTTCATAACCTTCGTTCAGTAGATTCCAGTCATTTTACTACTGTTGTAATTCACATGTTACTTTGAAATAAGTTCACTGTCCAACTAACACCTGTCTTGGAATTTGCAATATGAAGCAAGCAAATATCTTCCTCTTTCTGAAAAGTACTTTTTGCTTGGACATTGACTGTCTCTGTGACATTCTCTATGTAAAACTAGCAGTATCTTGTTGAAGTACTAGATAGGTGTACCAAATAAAACTGCATCTCTTTATTAATATTTATACATACATGCAGACAGATGTGTCAGTTATAAGAACACAAGCTGACTGACTTACTTTCTCCTTAATACATTACATTAAAGCATATTGATCAACACAGAAAATATAAAAATTTCACAAGACTCCAAATCTCATGATTTCAAGATCATCAAGCTACAGTTTCATTCAAAATCTTGCATGTTACTGGCTCAAGATTTGAAGGGCAGCAGCAAAGGTGAGTGAAAAACTTATGTCAAAACTGAGCCAACAGGCAAGGCTCAAAATGAGCAGCATGTCACTACGATAAACAGTGCCGGTACAAAGCTATAAAATATGAAATTATAAATATGTTACAATTATGGCCATCAGTCTGATGACTTCTGCTTAAGTGGTTTGGTATTTGCAGTTAACTAGGGTAAGTAGTAGGAAGGAAACCGTCAATGTATTAGCAGATTATTATAAAGGCACCATGCTTTCACTGGGGATGAAATTGGAATTCATTCTAATCCATTACATGATGTTATGTGGTCTCTGGAGAGGCCAGAAGCAGGCAGGACTTTCTAGCTTATGCTCATGGGCGACTTGTGCATATGCGTATGACGAAGGTAGGGATAGGATGAAACCCGGTGTTGGCACGTATCTTACTCCTATCAAGGGGTCTGAGCAAGCCTGACATCCCCATCCAACAGATGAGTCACCATCAGCAGAATCATATGCCCTCACTCAACATATAAACTGCTCTAAATGCAAATTAATGATGATTGAAATTAAGGTCTCCACAGCTAGCACACCAGTAGTTGGATTGGTTCATCATGATCTGTATTGCATTGAAATAAATGTAGCCTACCAAAAAGAACTATAGATGAAGGAATTTTTGTTCATGGCTCAAAATGGTTTTACATTGATTTAACATGGTAAAAATGTCATGGTACCTAGGACGTATTTACAGTATGTACTATAGGCCAATATCTGAGATGCACTGAGAATCTAACCCCAGATCAGGTTTGATATTTGTCTGATAGGCATTTGTCTTGTCCATCAGTTCAACATCATCGCTTGTAAGGTTGGTGGTATATAGACAGCATGTGTAGGACTTGGGTAAGCACTGCAAGAGTACCCATTTCTGCTACTGATCATATTCAAATTGTGACACGGATGTGAAAGTGTGTGTCGCTAGTGTTCGAGTGAGTGAGAGTGATTTCTTCAAAATTTTAAAAAGTTTCAGGGAGAAATAAACTGTTGCTGGTCGACAAAGTGAAACAACTCGCTGGAAGAATCGGTATTTGTTGCTTTCAGCATGTCATATGCCCATGCTACTGCCACCATATTCCATCAGGATCATCAGAGATGCACGTGAGTGAAGGTGTTAGATCGCCCAGGTGGCAGCTTCCCTATCAATAGTATACCTGGCCATTTGTCCAATGTTTTCAAAAAACTTGGAAATTTATTGAACATTTCCCTTTTGCCCGAGTCCTAATGTGCCGCAAATTTCACAACTTTGAATGTATGAGCGACAAAAGGTTGCCTTTGTAATAAACCACCTAAATCATGACCAGGCAATTTATAATGTTTTAAAAGATAGGCCTATGTCTGTTTAATAGAGTTAAATATAAAACCATTTTTCTGGAGAACTTTAAAATGAACATGAAACGCCAGTTTTACTTGCGAAGAAGAAAGTATATTCCATATTTTGTAAAATAAAAATACATTTACGAGTCGGTTATTGACAGGCACGAGGTATCAAGAGGTGTCTTCTTTCTAAATCGTTGGGCTGGCCTAATGTACATTTAATACCGGTAATAGGTTTATTGCGGGGCGCGCGGCTGTGAGCTTGTATCCGGGAGATAGGGGGTTCGAATACCACTGTCAGCAGTCCTGAAGATGGTTTTTCCATGTTCACACTAGGTAAATGCTGGGCTGTACCTTAATTAAGACCACGGCCGCTTCCTTCCAACTCCTAGGCCTTTCCTGTCCCATCGTCGCCATAAGACCTATCTGTGTCGGTGCGACGTAAAGCCACTAGCAAAAAAAGGTTTTATTGCAGCTAATGTACATTTAGAGTTTATCTATTTCGTACCTTCAGTGATTTTTTGTTCTATTATTTTCATTCTCCGTGCGTTGTAATGCTTAATGACAGTGTAGGCCTAATCTGATTCTTATTGTAATTATGGAACCGTACTGGAAATTCATTGATTTCTCTTCTTTGTTTAATGCGTAATTATGTATGCACTTGCAGAATACATTATGCTCCTTTGAGTACCGTCAAACGGGGTTACTTGGGACTTCAGTTTAACTTGGGACAGTTTGAACCCATATTCTGAGAGCTCTTTGCCGACAAATGCTTCAGTGAATACGCGACAAATTCGACAAATGAGTGAACCACAACGTTTACTAGCAATATAGCCTATATATATCGAGGCAATATTTGTAGGGGTATTACTGAGGTTGAATTTATATATTGTAGATCATTTTTAAAGAAAATAACCATACAAAATTGTGTGTATGAGCCAAGATACTAAGAAAGAGAATGAAAAGTTGCTAGTAGGGCAAGTTCTTTCAATAGAAAATGATGGAACCCACCAGTGCAAAATTCCCTAGAAGTTATGAAGGATAGAAAAACACAATGTTTATGTTTCCTACAGTTGATGACATAGACGATGTTAAGAAAAAGCAAATCTTGATGATTATTGTGCCATTTACGTTAATGAGTGGAGGTAGATATGTTTTCAATGTACCTTACCTTCTTTGAATCAACTACGCTACGGTACCTATGTATTAAGGAATTACATAATAATTAGAAGATAATTGCATTTATTTTGGCAGTTAATTAATTATTTCCCTTTTAATTTGTCACTGTAGTGTCTCACATAACCGAGATATTTTTTAACGTGGGACAGAGACATCAAAACTGAAGAGTATTATGAAAATTAAGTTACTGTCCCAAGTTACACCATCTCAGGGGTAACCTGGGACGGTAACAAAATTGTACTTTTTGGGTAATATCCAAAGCCGTACATTAATTAATTGATGAAGACGGACATTAACATACGGTCACTGAGGTTTTTGTAAAATGAAAGAAAACGTGACATTTCATATCCAGGTTGTAGAGGCGTTTGAAAAATAAAACTGTCCCAAGTAACCTCCTGTGACGGTACTTTCGCAATGAAGAAATTGTGACGATTACTTTTCGTGCACTTTGTGTTCTCAATCACCAACGAGTTGTAGCTCACTTGTTTTGATCGCTAATAATATGGCGGACGCGGCGTTCAAGAAGATTCAAATATGGTGGTCGAATAGCCACTCTATAGTCCTCTTTCTAGCTCGTTGGATTACACACATTGTTCAGTGTAGCCAACTGTGAAATCGGATCAAAGAAGCCAAAGGATGTGCATTAACTCTATACCTGGATGGCTGGTAGCTTGGGTAGCAGTAAGCCGAATAGAAGATGACTGGCGTAGTAAGATGGCAGCGAGCGCACGGTGCAATAGACCACGAGGAGCGCGCTTGCTTTGTTTATGCTTAGTTCAGTGACGCCAGGCCTCTTGATTGTAGTTCCACGAGTGTTCTGTGCTGTGTTATTGCAAAGTAAATAGTAGTGTATTTTACGAATCTAGGTTCGTTGCCTTGTAGTATACTTGTGGATTACAAGATTCAATTTAAATATGTACGTGTTTATCTGAAATATGAATGAAGAAACATTCTACGGGGTATTAACATACCGCAGTGTTCAGCTTATGGATGTACAAACAGAACCGATCAGGAGAAGGAGAAATCATTTCATCGGGGAGTTTTATACTGTACATAAGAATATTCCTAGGGTAGTGTTTTGAGTTTTAGGTTTATTGTATCTTATTTCGCATATTCTGGGAGCAAAATGGCAATTAATTTTTGTAGGTTTCCTTTCTCGAGACCCGAACGTCTAAGATCATCGATTAGGAGTATCAGGCGGGAGAATTGGGAGCCTTCTAAAACAGCTGTTCTCTGCTCGGATCACTTAGAGGAAGACTGTTTTGATAGAAATGGACAAATTGTACACCTTAGAAGTGATGTACAGCCAACTGTTTTCAATTTTACTGAACATTAACTGCAAGTAAAGATTTACTTATATTTTTTCATTTCTCATAATTAAACCGGCGGTTTCGATGAAATAATTGACGTGACCTTATAACAATCTTAGAAAATTAAGTCTGGATGAATTCTAGACCTTATTTACATCAGTAATAATTATGGGTTTCAGACACTGGAGTGGTGGGAGAAGGGAAAGTGTGGTGGTTGTTTGGGGCTATCCCATTATACTATTCGTGGTATTTGGGACTCTTTTAACTGGTGTTATATATTTCTGATGATGACGATCAATATCGCTTTGCTAGCTGAATTTAATTAAAGAGGTCTGTAATAATAAATTAAGCTGCAGGTAATGTGATATAGTGACAAGTTTTGAATATTTGCTGGTTTTATAAATGTGTACATTTGCTTCAATGATATTTTAATTTGATAATATGCGCGTTATTTCATGGAAACAGGAAACAGAAATTCATTATCACGCACCGATTACGATATGTCGAATCTAGGCCTGTATAGTGAGCTACGTTTATAGGTACATCATTTTAAGAATGCATAATTTCGTGGCATACACGTATACAATTTACAGCAATGTTTCCAGAAACTGATTTTCACTCGTATTGTGTTACCGATCGCTAACTGCATGTATTCAGCACCTAAGTTAATATTTGTCGGCCGTTACTATACACTCATGTTTATTGCTATCCCGGAGATTTACTGAGCTCGGAATGACGTGTCAGTGATCCCAATGTCCTTATGCTTTGAGTGAACATGTCTCTATATTTTTAATTATTCCAATGCGCCATTAATTGCGACATAAAATTGACTATATTATCATTGCTTCCCCATAAGGAGAGCTCTAGGTTGGGTACGCCAACATGGCGAACCGCGCGCTCAACTTGGCGTACTTTCTCCTGCAGCGGAGACCTGTCATCAGCGATCCATGTATAAAGATCAGTGGTGAGGATCTATAAACAAAGGCTGTAAGAGTAAAGATCACCAATGCTAACGGATACCGAAATCAGAGGGGTTGAAATGGGTGATGTTTATAGTATCTGTATGGAGATTGTGAGAGAGAACGAGAAAGCAGTGAATGCGAACGTTGTAGAATTTGGCAACACGCTGACTGTATGCAGTTAAATAAAGGTGAATACGATATTATTAAAAGAACCTGCAAGTTGACATGGCTATGTGTTGCATGTAAATCGACTGTTTTGAAAACTCAAACGACAGCCGAACGAGACAACGACACCATAGCCAACCTAACCTTGAAAGTAGATGCAATTCTCAAGTTTCTGGAATCGAATCTACAGGAAAAAAATCAAAGATGAAATTAAAAGAGCAATGGAAGATGAAAAAAGGACACTCAAGAGGGAGACTGTAATAAAGAATGTAACAGAACGACACTCAGACCTGTCGACGAAAGAAAGAAAAGAAACAGAACCTGGCAGCATCATCCAAAGATCAAGAAGCTCCAGCGAGGGAGATCATCCAGCACAATATATACACATGGAAACTCAACAAACCGGCAGCAGGGGGGCGAGAATGGAAGAGAAAGAGTAGAAGTAGGGCATGATGGCCCTTGGAAAATGCAGCGTAGCCGTAGAAGGAACACACAATTAACGGGCGCCACGGAAGAAGGCCGCACAAGACAGGTAAGCCAATTTCAGAGACCTGGGCCTCATGAGAAAAGGGAGCTATTGCGTGGCAGTAAGCAGGGAGAGAGCAAGATCAAAGCAGCTGAGGGCAAGGGCTGGTTATACATTGGAAGGCTCAATGCTAACACTACGAATGAGGACTTCGAGGAATACCTAAAAGAAAGCGGAATAAGCGACATTGACTGTCAACTAGTGAGCTCCAGGCCTTCTAGTCGAGCATTCAAGATTGGCGTGCCCCTGAAAGACCTCGAGGAGGTATATGACAGCAAGTTCTGGCCGGAAAATGTCATCTGTCGTACTTTTCGTGCCCCTTGGAGATTTAGAGGTAGAGACGAACAAAACCGTCAAATGTCTGCCGTGGAATATTGAGGGTCTAGTAAATGCCATGAATATGATGCCTAAAGACATACTCGCAGAATACGACATAGTTATTTTGGTGGAGACATTTTTGACGAAGGAGTGGTGTCCAAATAACGTGTATGCAGCGCATGTTCTTGCTATACAAGGAGAGAAAGGCAGACCGAAAGGCGGCATAACATGCTTGGTGAGTCCGAGACTAGCCCCGATCAGGACTATATATAATACTGACAATTTATTGGCAGTGAGAACAAACTCATGTGTAATTATAGGAGCATATTTTCAACCAGAATGCAAAGAGGAAGAAATAATAGACGACATAGGCATAACGCTATCTAGAGTTCGCAATAGTGAGACAGTTATACTAGCAGGTGACTTGAACTCTCGGGTGGACTGAGTTAACAAGAAAACAGACAGTATAATCAGTTATATACAAGGGGAAGGGCTGTCCCTTGTAAATGATCCCCACAGAAAGACGTATATATGCAGCAATGGGAGCAGCACAATAGACCTTGTTTTTACAAACATAAAAATGTGCACAGTAACAGGCGGTAGAGTAAGGGATGATGTGGTCATCAGAAAGCATTTACCAGTGGAAATCACACTCTGTGTAGGACGACTGTCACCGAAGAAGATCGAGGCCAGAAATCCATACTCCAGGAAACTAAATCAAGAGATTCTCAAAAAGGCACACGAAGACCTAAATCCCACAGATGGGCGAGATCTGAATCAGATACTGGATTATCTAGTGAGCATTATTAAAATAGCTGCTGAACGACCATTAGTTAACCCCAGACGTGCAAAGCCATAGTTTAATAAGCTATGCTACAAAGCCCGCAGGGAAGCGCTACAAGCGCTGCACATATTCAGAAAGTCCCAGTCTTAGTATGACCTACAGGAATATACAAAGAAAAATAGGGAATACAAAAGCATATTGAGAGCTACAAGGAAAGATTTTCTGCTGGAGGAAGAAAAGAAGCTGATAGAAGAAGCCAAGGAACACCCATATAAAGCCCTGAAAGCAAAACAACCTCAATTCCCCAGGGATATACCCACGGAGATCTGGGAAGCGCATCTCAAAGATGTGTTACAGAAGGAAGAAACACGACCGGCATCAGCTGAAGATCACAAGAATAGCATAAACGTAGAACTGTTTACTGCAAAGGAAGTAGAAAGAGCATCAAAAGAGCTGAAGAAGAATAAAGCATGTGGCCCTGATCAGATTTTCAACGAACACATAACAGAGAGCACAAATGTACTGACAGAAGACTGGACACACTTGCTTAATAACTGCCTACTAGAGTGCAACGTGCCAGACAAGTGGAGATGTTCATTACTACAGGTGTTATACAAGGGAAAAGGAGACACTGGTGACCCTAACTCATATAGGGGCATTGCTTTGGAATGTGCAGGCTTTAAAATACTGACAAGATTATTGACGGAAAGACTATCAGACTTAGTGGATAGGAGATTACCTGAGGAACAACTTGGTTTCCGGAAGGGGCGTTAAACAATCGACGGCATAAAATGCCTACAAAATGATATCGAGAGATCATTGAGACTAAAAGGTGGCAAATTACATGCCATATTTATTGACTACTGCAAGGTGTTCGACCTGTTGAGCAGAAAGCTTGTAATAGAGAAACTAGAATCCCTAATTGGACCGCAAAACTACACAGCAATGCTTATAAGGAGTATTCTTGCGAACAACGTGGTGCAGATCGACGACAACAGATCAGTATCCAGTGTGTTAGAACAAACGAACGGTATATTGCAAGGCGACCCACTAAGCCCCCTACTGATTAACATAGCTGTTCTGGATGTAGTACAAGTAGTCAGCGTGAACAACATCGCGATCTATATGTATGCGGACGATATGGTTCTAACTTCGGAATCGATTGAGCAGTTACAAGTAGCTTTCGACAAATTACTGAAATGGTCTAAAGAGAATGGGCTAAGGATGAATAAAGTGAAAACGGTCATGATGACTTCAGAAAGGGAGGAAGACCAGCTACAAACCAAGTAATCAAATTAGAAGGGATAAACTTGCAAATAGTGAACAGCTTCCAGTATCTGGGTCTGACATTCCAAACCCATGATTATATCTTAACCATACATATAAAGGAGAAGGTAGCGTTCGCAGTGGCTTCAATTAGTGATGTGAGGAATGTTAGTAAACTTTCGCTCAAAACGGCTATGGACCTATTTAAACTGAAAGTGACACCAGTCTTGACGTATGCTTTGGAATGCATATGGGGTCACCTAAAGTAGAAAGACCTGAAACTATTAGAAAGTGTCAAAGCAAGGTACTTAAAAAAGACTATGGATCTTTCAAAATTCACCCCTTCCCGCCTGGTGTATATCCTGGCTCGCCAGGAATACTACATTGAAGAGCTTCGCATGCAGTTGCATCTGCCATCTACTGAGGCCTATCAGCAACTATTGCATGAGCTGCAAGAGAAGCGGAAGGAAATATGGGACGATTTCTATACGACCGAAGCAATGATGTCGACTGACTAGATGGACTCGAACTACGAGCTGCGATATGTAGTTACCCGCCTTCCGGTTCATGGGTTTCACCATAGAGTGTGTAGCATGAAGAAGTTTCACGTCCCAGATATACGGTGTCTGTGTGAACTATGCGGACGGCCATGTGACAGATATCACGTACTGTGATGTAATCAACGCGGCTCCTCTCTAAGAAATTTCTGTGAAAATTAATTATTCCATGCACATTGTGCGAAATTCTATACTATTATTAGAATAGTGAATTGTCAAAGAAGTTCAATCGGTGTAACCGTTGCCTACGAGGCAACGGTAGTCGGCAACGGTATAACCAAATACAGTAGAGACAATACGCGACACTGAGCGAGATATCGAGGGACAGCTGTTGGAGCTCTCTCTAGCGAGTAGACCTGAAAACTACTGATTCTGGCATAAGAGCACGTCTATTTGTGTGTTAAGTTTTTGGTGTCATTTATACGTTTTCAGTGAGTTGACATAATTAAATAGTAGCGTGTGTCATTCCTTGATATCTCCTCTCGACATTAGGGGAAAGGTATGTGCTGTGTTTGGCTGCAGTAACTATGAAGTAGAGAAGAATGTGCTGTCTTTCTTTCGTGACAAGAAAATCTAAGTAATATTGTGTTTACATATATATTCTTCCAGTGACAAAGAGATTTTTATAGTACTTCATAATCTTCTGACCTTCTCGACCCATATTTTAACTGGCTTAAAATATAATACGCATGTTTTATTGTATAGTGCAGCAGTTAACCTTTCAATACCGATGTGTTGTTGTAGGTGTGATCTGTGGGTTTTGAAATGTCACAGAAGTGATTTGGATAAGGTGTACGAGAAAGAATGGACATCACACTTATATAAGAAGTATAAGATCTGTTCAGATCATTTCCAGGCCAGCGACTTTAAGAATCCTCGACTATACACCCAAGGGTATGTTATATTTTTACTCTAATTGTACGTAAATATTCCTCAAAGCATCACTATCGACAACATTTTCATACTTGTCTTTCTTTTATCCCTCTTCTCAGATTAAAGCCGGGATTTTATGGATTTTCTTTCTTTTAGTAGGCTTCATGTTAAGAGGAAAATTGTCCAGCTTTTAAATGTTAATTCATTGCATCATGTGTGTAAGGAATGCGCCGATATTTTTATTGACAAGTGTCTTAATGTGATGATACAATGTTTCTTAAATGAGAAAAAAGACAAATCTAACCGTAAAAGTTCAGGCAGGAATGCTAAAACAAAAAAAAAGTAATGCATAAATGAAAGATCAAGCCATTTCACAGCTGTCCATTTCACATCTTGTTTATATGTCTAATTTTAGTCTTTAAATAATAACATTTTAAATAATTCTTCATTCATTTATCCAGAATTGCTTTAGCAACTTCGAAGTTAATATCTTAATAACACTTTCTTTCTAGACGTAATTTATTTGTCCATTTTCGTATATGCATTTCCATTGATATTTGAATTTAGCGCGACGTTTCATGTCAAGTCACTAGGAGCGCCACCGTCGAATTGTCTCCCATTTTATCAAGGCTAAATCCGTAAATGTCGCGTATTGTCTCTACTGTATTTGGTATAACTAACGCGTCTACAACTGAAGGCGCTGTTATTAACTAGCACTTTAACAAAAGCTCTTTGATAACAGCTGCTCTATTTTGTGACATCGTTGTGTGGGACCAAGGAACTTCGAATACTCAACGGTGTGGGACCACGTGTGGGACACACATATATTACCTCAGCTACTCAGCGGAATTTTTCCTCTCCGAAAGTCTCTTCTCATGAATTCCTCTCACTCCCTCTCAGGATCAGGAATAGAAGCAAATAAGTTATAACCTATTTGATAGAAGGCAGACAGAAAGTAAAGCCTGAGACGTGCAATGGCATGCAAGGAAAGTCAGTATTGGGTAAAGGATATACCGTAATGTCGATAGCGTGAATCATATTGGCAAGCATGTAAAAAATGCGCGATTTTTATCATCGTTTTTATTCAGATTTATGGTATTAGATTTTGGGTGGATAATTAAATTGACTACTTCAGTCTCAAAGGAATTCTTTAACGAGATTAATCCCATTTTCGCCTGACTTAAACAACCTTCACATCACATGTAATTTGAAGTGATCTTATTTGAGGAATATTAAATTAGGTGATGAATCGAAAGCAAGAGTGTGCAAATACCTGTTAAACTACTGGGAGGTTAATATATATTCCTACATACTGATTAAAACTATAACTTGATTCTTAGGAATTATTGAGATCCACTGACTAATTGAATCATAACGGTGACAATTAATGGCACGTACTGGAATATATTTGCATGATGAGAGCAAACTCTTCTAGTTTATTTATATTACTAGCTGATGTACCCGTGCTTCGCTACGGAATTCTACATTGTATACAGAATTCTAGGTTAGATAGTGTACACATTGTAAGATTGTATTAAATTGCATCCTGGTAGCTCTTATCGTTACTCTAGAAACGCGACGGGGAAGTCACCAAATGTATTTCTTTTATGAGAATACTGGGTTAGGGAATTTTCGTTGTAATGGTAGGCCCTCTTGCCTACTATCAGTCACAATCAAGTTGGGGAATTTTCATTATAATGGCAGACTCTCACTCTCCACCTGCCCTTTTACATCCTCAGAAAGACTCTCTTAGTGGTTTTCCGAACTGATATCAACATAGGTCATTACAATGTCACCATCAGGAATGTCGCGATTAAAAGCAATGTTATCATATGAAATACACGATCAATAAAAATCCACACATTTTCTCACTTTTAACGAACAGTAGTACGCTGCCGACCTAACAGTCCAAAGTTCCAGAGCTGGAATGACCAGGCCGCAGACAGCCGTAAACAGTCCTCTACCATTATTCCGTTAAAAAAATCTGCACACTGCTCATTCCGATCACTGCCTCAGAGGAGGGATTGAATAGCTGGAATGCCATGATGAACCAGTGTGTTACGTACCAGTAGTATCAGAAAATGTATGCACCAGAGGAATGGGATCCTAGAGAAGAAAGTTATCTAACTCCCCAGCCACTTCCCGCCAATATTCAGGTAGGCTGTTATACTCGGTACGCATCAGTAATCCCATCTGTCGGAGATGAGTGGCAGCATAAGAGACAAAGAACGTCACAATAAACAATGGTCAACGTAATGCTATTGTTGATCAATTTTATGAGATTTCTATATTGTAGGCCTTCACATTTAGTTTTCTTCCGGCTCTGAAATACCACTCTTATCATAGTCGGTACGGTAAAACTGAACAAAACATAAATGATCGGAAATTGTATTCTCTACATATTCTGTTATGTAACTTTTCCATAGGACCAATAACATAGATACTGTATTTAAAAATTAAATCTTAGGCGCCTTCCCCTAAACTACCATTTCACCCAGGGTGAATAAAATTGTTTAAGTTTAGACTATAGTTTCTTATTTCCCGACACTGTATATACCGATTTTCATTAAATTCTGTTTACCTATTTTCTCGTGGCTCGGCGTTGATATGGACTTGGCAACAAAAATACAAATTCATGAATATTTCTGTTATAATATCCGGTACGGTAAAAATGTATGAAACAATTTAATTCTAGATAACTTTAGTTATGCAGTATTTATCGATAGGACCACTAATAACATAAATATTTGAGAATATATTTGAACTACCTTTTCACTGAGCGTGAATAAAATTATTTATAGCCTAGATTGTAGTGGCTCATACCTCGACTTTACACACCGATTTTCATTAAATTCTCTTCAGCCGTTTTCTGGTGATGCGTGTACAGACAGACAGACAGACAGACAGACAGACAGACAGACAGACAGACAGACAGACAGACAGACAGACAGACAGACAGACAGACAGACAGACAGACAGACAGACAGACAGACAGACAGACAGACAGACAGACAGACAGACAGACAGACAGACAGACAGACAGACAGACAGACAGACAGACAGACAGACAGACAGACAGACATTACGGAAATGTAAAAAAGTGCATTTCCTTGTTACTGTGGATATGACCGATACAGAAATACCATTCTTTTTAAATTCTGAGCCATGTACAGATAAAACTCTTATTTTATGTATATACTAGCTGATGTACCCGTGCTTCGCTACGGAATTATATATTGTATACGGAATTCTAGATTAGGTAGTGTACACGTTGTGAGCAAGATTGTGTTAAATTGCATAGCTTTTAACGTTACCTAGAAACGCAATGGGGAAGACAGCAAACGTCTTTTCTTATGTGAAGTGGGTTAGAGAATTTTCATCATAATGGTAGGCCCTCTTGCCTTCTATCAGCCACAGTTAAGCTGGGTAGTTTTCATCATATTGGCAGACACTCACTCTCCACCTGCCTTTTTACATCCCCAGAAAGATTGTCTTAGTGGTATTCCCAACTGAAATCAACATAGATCAGTACAATGACGCCAGTAGGAATGTCGCGATTAAAAGCAATGCTATCATATGAAATACTTGATCAAATGAAAGGCCACACATTTTCTCACTTTTAATGAACAGTACTACGCTGCCGATCTAACAGTCCAAAGTTCCAGAGCTGGAATGACCAGGCCGCAGACAGCCGTGAGTCGTGAACACTCTTTAATTTCGGGGGGCATGGGGGCGTGAAGGCGGAAAGGGGGGCGAATAGTGTCGAGTCCCAGGGCAAAAACTATGCCCTCTTACTCATCTGTTTAATAGGAGTACCCGATGAGTCGGAAAATCTCAATTCACTACACTGGCGGCGGAAAAATCTATCTATCCAAGCCAGAGAAAAAACCGGCTCTTCATTGCTAATACGGAATAAAATTAATGTAGAATTTAATAAAAGTGACGAGGAAGAAGCTTTTCTTAAGAAACGTTTTTTTTTTCAGGGTTGAATTATGAGTTTGTTTCGTGAATCGTGGTGCTATAATTTGGAATAGGCCTAATTCTAGACCATGTCATACTACTACTATTACTACTACTACTACTACTACTAGACTTCAGTGAGCCTCTGCCTTAAGTGTGCACACGGCTCATTCAGAACGGAGCGTCAGAGTAGGGATGGAATAGCTGGAATACTGTGATGAACCAGTGTGTTAAGTACCAGCATATCAGAAAATTTTTGAACCGGAGTAATGGCATGCTAAAGAAGAAAGTTTCCTAACTCCCCAACCATTTCCCGCCAATGTTCAGTCAGGCTGTTATACTCGGTACGCAGCAGTAATCCCATCTATCGGAGTTGAGTGGCAGCATTAGAGATAAAGAACATCACAACAAACAATGGTCAGCGCTTTAGATATTGTAGGCTTTCACAATTAGTTTTTTTCCGACTCTGAAATACCACTCTTTTTCATACCGGTAGTCGGTACGGTAAAACTGAATAAAACATAAATGATCGGAAATTGTATTCTCTATAACTTTTAATCAATCAATCAATCAATCAATCAATCAATCAATCAATCAATCAATCAATCAATCAATCAATCAATCAATCAATCAATCAATCAATCAATCAATCAATCAATCAATCAATCAATCAATCAATCAATCAATCAATCAATCAATCAATCAATCAATCAATCAATCAATCAATCAATCAATCAATCAATCAATCAATCAATCAATCAATCAATCAATCAATCAATCAATCAATCAATCAATCAATCAATCAATCAATCAATCAATCAATCAATCAATCAATCAATCAATCAATCAATCAATCAATCAATCAATCAATCAATCAATCAATCAATCAATCAATCCTGATCTGCATTTAGGGCAGTCGCCCAGGTGGCAGATTCCCTATCTGTTGTTTTCCTAGCCTCTTCTTAAATGATTGCAAAGAAATTGGAAATTCATTGAACATCTCCCTTGGTAAGTTATTCCAATTCCTAACTCCCCTTCCTATAAACGAATATTTGCCCCGATTTGTCCTTTTGTAGTACTTTTCGATAGGACCAATAACATAGGTATTTAAAAATTAAATTTTAGGCTCTTCCCCTAAACTACAATTTCATCCAGGGTGAATAAAATTGTTTGTGGCTTAGTCTATAGTTTCTTATTCCCCGACTCTATATACCGATTTTCATTAAATTCTGTTAACCCATTTTCTCGTGGTTCGGCATTGATATGGACTTTGCAGTAAAAATACAAATTCATGAATATCTCTGTTATAATAGGCGGTACGGTAAAAATGTATAAGGCATAAATGATCGGCAATTTAATTCTATATTACTTTAGCTATGCGGTATTTATCGATAGGACCACTAATAATGTAAATATTTGAGAATTAATTTTAGGTCTTCCCCTAAACTACCATTTCACTCAGCGTGAATAAAATGATTTATTGCTTAGATTGTAGTGGCTCATCCCCCGTCTTTACATACCGAATTTCATTAAATTCTCTTTAGCCGTTTTCTCTTGACGCGTACATACATACATACATACATACATACATACATACATACATACATACATACATACATACATACATACATACATACATACATACATACATACATACATTGCCTGCTGCCATTTCTTGATGGATACAGTACTTTTGCATCCATCTCTTGGCACAGGCCAGAGTAAAGTGTAGCTTCCACCGAAGTCCCAGTCTCATCCATGGCTGTGACAATATGGAAGCTGCTGGGGTATGGGTGGTGCTGAGTAATGACATTCAGAGCACGACTAGTGCATCTGAGTGTTATGAAAGGTGTTGCTCAGAGGGTCAGTCGTGCTGCAATAGCACTTTCTGACCCAGTGAGGAAAGCAATGGCAAACTACCTCAATCCTCGTCTTGCCTAGTACGCCTCATTTTGGTGCTGCCATTGGTTTTTGCGGTTTCCTTATAGCCGCATAACCTTTGGTGGTGCTATTTGAGGATCCAACCATCCTCTCGGCTGATGACCTAACAGACAGACAGACAGACAGACAGACAGACAGACAGACAGACAGACAGACAGACAGACAGACAGACAGACAGACATTACGGTGAAGTAAAAAGTGCATTTCCTTGTTACTGTGGACATGACCGCTGCAGAAATACCATTCTTTTCAAATTCTGAGCAATGTGCAGACAAAACTCTTATTTTATATACGAGGTTTGGGGCAAAAGTCATGGCAACTACTTTTTTTCGTGAACATACCAGTCCGGTTGGAAAATCCGACATATACAGACAAAAGGACAAGGTGTTAACTACATGTATGGACAATGAATAGCACTGAAATATCGTAAAACACTAATTTATTACGGTGGTATACAGGGCAATATGGCCTTCCCGGTGCAAAAGAATGACAACACGGTACACATAAAAAGTTGACATGACAAACCTGGGCCTAAAGACCCTCAAAGTAGTCCCCTGCTACTGACACCACACGCTGCCAACGATGTATGAGGCGCTGAATACCATTTGCCTCAGCATTTGCCGCATAATATGTGAATCGGGTCACCTGTTGGCGCACAGCATTAGCAATGTCCTCTCGTGTTGCAAACCACCTACCACGTAGTGGTTCCTCAATATTTCGAATGAGATCAAAGTCACAGGGCGAAATGTTGGGAGAGTACGGTGGGTGCTCCAGTTCTTCCCATCCCCAAAGTCGCAGTAAGCTGCCGTACACACTGTGCTTTATGTGGTTTTGCATTGTCGTTCAGGATTATTGCACTGTCCACAAGATCCAGACGTTCCTCCCGAACGCCACGTCGTACCTGTCGCACCAGGAAATCCCTTTAGTAGTACTGTGCGGCCACTGTTCTGCCATGTGGAACAAAGTGGCAAACAATGCCACACCTGACGTCATACGTGACGATCACCATCAATTTGGCTGAGAAAGGATTCAGATGGACCTTCTGCCTCTTGCTGATCCGGCATGTCGCCACCCCGCGGGCTGACTTTTCAGTTCTGGTTTGTATGCCCTGGCCCAAAATTCATCGATGGCGATTATTCGTGACAAGAACTGATCGCCGTCCTGTTGCCAGCGTGCAAGGGGGTCGCAGCATATTGCATAGCGCACCCACCTTTGAACTTCCGTCAGCGCATGCGGTACCCACCGCGATGCGAATTTGCTCAGTTGCAGCTCATTACGCAATACCCCGTGGACGGTGCGTTTCTCGATGCCAATTGCCCTCTCTAACTCCAGTAGCGTCCATCGTCTGTCTTCATCCAGGAGCTGCTCGATGACGGCACGTGCCACGTCGGTCCGCACACTGACAGGTCGTTCCGAACGTTGCTCATCCCTGGTTGACACACGTCCTTGCTGAAACTTCCCTACCCACCGTGCTACTGTACGGTATAGTAGGGCATTATTCCCAAGGGCTTTCACTAATTCACTGTGACTTTCCATCGCATTTTTCCCTCGGAGAACGGCTATTTTGATTTAAGCGCGCTGCTCAACACGGGTTACTTCCATCTCGCACGACACTCACCAACTGACTGATTTCACAGCCCTCGCTGCGCTACTACCAGCTATCACAGAGCCATCTGTTGTTCTGCATACACACTATGCCTGCAGAACTTCCACACGACACATATACGTTTGTGATCCGTTCACATATCTACAAGAAAAAAAAAATAGTTGCCATGACTTTTGCCCCAACCCTCGTATATAGATATATAGATAGAGACCGGAACTGTAATCAATGGACAGATAATAATTTCTAGTGTAGTCAAGAGCTTAGTCAAGAGGTTCAACATGAAAGTGCTTCAGTATTAATCATGATATTTAACCGTACATGGTCTCAGTTTGATACTTAAAGCGGACTGTCGTAAATACAGGCTACTCGAGTGTATTGGGAAGTGATTGTTTATTATGACTTATTTATTTAAATACGAGTAAACTGACCCTTATGCCGGGCTATTTGTTAATACAGTAGAATTCCATTAGTCCGGCATCCGACAGTCGGAACGCCCGATGGTCCGGCACCATTCCAGGATTTTTTAAAATGTTATTATCTCTTAAAATGATCTCTCGTGAACAATTTGATGCATTATTTGTCGAAACCAATCGAAGTGTATTTTTTATTATTTCAAATTTAATAGTGCAAATGTATCTGATAAAATCCATTTGTTATGCATTGATTTACTTAAATATCTCTACAGTATCTCTGGAAATATTCACCCTAGAAGGCTGTGTGCTATACTGAGTACTGGAAAGCCAACCATATGATTAAAAAAAAACAGATTTCAATAATTGTATGTATGGGCCACGTTCAAAAACGGATGGGAACATGCCTTCAAAAATTGAAGCGGACAGAACGAAAAGAGAAGTTGTAGATGGAAAGACTCTTAAATGTTAAAGGAAGACTTACAGATAAAAACATCGACGAACTCCGACATTATTATGGAATGGCAATAAGAAACAACACGTTTGAAAAGAGGAGTGTGTTATTAAACTAATGATTCTACTGATCAACATTTTACTGCAAAACGTCATGTTACAGCTGTTTTCGCTGTACGCCTTAACCTATATCGTAGTAAGAGGTACCGCCCGATAGTCCGGCATTTTCGGTAATCCGGCACCGGGCCGGTCCCGAACGTGCCGGACTATCGGACTTCTACTGTAATACTATGATGCTAATAAATGAAGACGTGAAGACATAAATATAAGTCGTAAGTGAGAGTGTTAAACGCTGGTTTTTAAAAAAAGTACCTGCGTACTATATATTTCAACCGTTACATTTTATACTGTAATGAAGTGGCGTATGAAGTTTAGTGCCGAGAGTGTCCGAGGAAATTTTCGGCTCGCCAGGTGCAGGTCTTTCTGATTTTAAACCCGTAGGCGGTGACCTGCACGTCGTGATGATGATGAAGACACATACACCCAGCCCCCATGCCAGTGGAATTAACCGATGATGGTTAAAATCCCCGACCCTGCCGGGAATCGAACCCGGAACCCCTGTGACCAAAGGCCAGCACGCTAACCATTTAGCCATGGAACCGGACACATTTTTATACTTCCAGGGAAATATCGCGGAACGCTATTTGTTACTTTTAGAAAACTGCATTAAACTATTCATTTTACTTGGTAGCATTCTGATATTTTTCAATCATCTGCCTTACTTAAAGAAAAGTGACTGAATTGTTGGTATACACCTATATAAAAATATGGTACGAGATAATATTGAAAAAGCGGATTGTTGTTTCGTTTGGAAAGCTAGTGTATTTGAGTGAATAATGTTTCATGCGTGTGATTTATTGGATAATAATGACACAGAACAGTGACACGCGAAACCATCTCGGGGCCACTATCTTATGGTTTTTGTAAAACACAGCATATGCTCTAATAGATAAAAAAAAACTGTAACCATTTAAGGAAATAACCATGCCAGGAACAGAAGACAGCTGCTTAACTACAATTTGTGGAACAGGCGACAAGAAGGTCAGAGATGATGATGTATCGTTGCAATGGAACGGAGCTTGGGGGAGTGGGCACCTCAAGGACTGTACAGGAATGACAACAGGGGAGTTCGACATGTTAAAGCGAAAGAACTGTAAATCCATATGGATGTGCGAAATGTACAAATGTAAGATCATTAAGAAAAATGAAGCAGATGATAAGAAAATTGAAGACTTGTCTCTCACAGTGGATTTAATTATAGTCTTCCTCAAAAACCAACTAGGTGCAATGAACGGAGAGAAATTTAGACAACCCCTCGTCAATGAAAACCCATACGCATTACAGAGGCAGCAAACAAGAAAAGAAATAGCAAGACTCCCAGAAGACCCCAACGTAGAGGAATTAAGTAAAAATCGGAAAATACCCTAGGTTCCAAGAACACCGGACTATGGAACAACGAACAACGTAGTATTGGAGGATTGAACCGAAAAAGAACATCAGGAGGAACGAGGAAACTCCACCCATCGATCACGAGTAAAAGGGAGACGACAAAGTAGTCAGCAGCACTCACCAAGTCCACAGTAATAATCGGCACAAAACAAGACGATTTACATGCTGGAAACAAAATTGAGTGGCTGTACTTACGACGATTGAATAAGAATGCCACGAAAGAAACCGTGATCCATTTCCTTATTGAAAATGGTATTGGAGACGATATCAAATGTGAGGATCCCAACACCAGAGGTAATTTCAAAGCGTTCAATTTTGTAATCCATTTGAAGGACTTTGATTTCACAAAGAAGCCGGAGTTCTGGCCAAAGGGCGTAATTGTGAGGAGATGCCAATTTCGGAGAGGTTATTGCAAAAGAGGACAAGAAGATGGAGGATATCTCATGTAAGACCATTAAAGTCCTGTTGTGGAACATTGAGGGATAAGAAACGCACTGCTATTCGTACCACAAGAGACATTAAAAGACAATGGCGCAATACTTCTTACTGCAAGGATTCTACGCCAGCCATGCATACGCCAGATCGACGGAAGGAAGACCTGCAGGAGGAGTCACTTGCTTCCTGAGAGGAACATTAGGAGATTTTGAGGTAGTGCTCAAGGAGAGAAATACGATAATTATCAGAAATGACCCGATCACGTTGATAGGTATCTACATCCCTCCAGGAGTACCCGCAGAAGATATAATAGAGACAGTATCTAAGGTTACTGATCGAACCAGAAATGAGAAAATTGTAATCCTTACTGGAGATTTAAACGGCCGAGTCGACAAACCTAACACTAAAACGGACTTAATCATGGAAACTCTAGGTTTCAGGAAGGTTTCAGACTAGTGAACAGGAAATAAATACCAACGTACATAGCACTAAATGGAATGAATGTAATCGATCTCGTTTTCTACACAGGAATCAGACTAGACATAAACGAAAAAAAAGTTTCCATGGACATCTAATGAAGCCCCATAAGAAAATACATACCAATAGTCACAGAGTTATTCACACACATAACTCATGCAACAGAAAAAAATTAGTATGGAAAACAGACCCTCCAAGAAGTTGGATCAAGACATGCCGAAACAAGCCACCGGAGAAACTGAAAATGCAAGAGAACTAATAGAAAATGGAAACCTTGACGAATCCATGATGGTGCCAATAAAATTAATTCAATCAGCCACCAAACCAAGGAGGAGGCACCATGCACAAATAGGCTATGGTTCGACAGGGAATGCTACATGGAGAGAAAAGAAATACCACGGGCTGTAGATAAAGTCAAAACAATAAACGGCAAGAAGGCCTAACCTACTACGTAGAGAAGAAGAAAAGCTACAAACAACTTAAAGAGGAAAATAACAGACCCACATGGCGAAAGAGGCAAAGAAGTTGGCAGAAGGAGTTAAGGCCGACCCCTTCATAGCACTTAATAAGAAAACCCCACTCACTACAGGAGAAACACCAGTGCAAAAAGGGGAGGCATATTTCACAAGTATTTAAAATGACTAGCAGAGAGACGAAGCATGTGCCATCTCTACAACAGACTATATGCACAACACAATAACTAAAAAGAGGTACAGATAGCAATACGCAATAAAACATGGGAAATAAAACGGCTACAGGACCAGATAACATCTATGCAGAACACCTAAGGGATTTCATGGATGTGATGCAAACCGAGCTCGATAGTGCAGTCGCTTAAGTGCGGCCAGTATCCAGTAATCGGGAGATAGTGGGTTCGAACCCCACTGTCGGCAGCCCTGAAAATGATTTTCCGTGGTTTCCCATTTTCACACCAGGCAAATGCTGGGGCTGTACCTTAATTAAGGCCACGGCCGCTTCCTTCCCATTCCTAGGGCTTTCCTATTCCATCGTCGCCATAACATCTGTCTGTGTCGGTGCGACGTAAAACGAATAGCAAAAAAAAAAAAAATGATGCAAGATCTCTGCATGGATTTAATGAACAAGTGTCTTGAAGTAGGGGAGATACCTGAAAGCTGAAAAACAACAACTATGAAGATCCTCTATAAGGAGAAAGGAGACACTGAAAATCTAAACTCGTTCAGAGGCGTAGTATTGGAAAATAGTACACTTTAACTGTCCACGAAAATCTTCAACAGGAGACTCCTATCGACGACCGACCAGTATATACCAGAATGCCAGTTCTGCTTCAGGAAAGGGAGAAGCATCCTTCAAGCTGTTGTATACCTATTGGAGCAAATAGGGGAAGAGCTTAGACACCCCAGAGGAAAGTACTACGTGGTCTTCGTAGATTCTTGAAAACTTTTGACCTGATAAACAGGAAAATAATGATGGGAGAATATTATAATACTAAAAAAAGTTCTGGCGTATAATCACGTACAAATAAATAACAACGTCGCGACCTCAAGGAAAGTCACTCGAACACATGGCGTGCTGCAAGAAGCCTAGCCAGTCCTAAACTGTTTATTATTTACAGTACATGACATACGTCGCGAACATTAAAACAGCAGAATCGAAGGCAACTCTAATCTTATATACAGACGACATGGTGATCGTATCTAAAAGCAAGAAGGAAGTACAAATAGCAATTGACCGAGCTCGATAGCTGCAGTCGCTTAAGTGCGGCCAGTATCCAGTATTCGGGAGATAGTAGGTTCGAACCCCACTGTCGGCAGCCCTGAAAATGGTTTTCCGTGGTTTCCCATTTTCACACCAGGCAAATGCTGGGGCTGTACTTTAATTAAGGCCACGGCCGCTTCCTTCCCACTCCTGGCCCTCTCCTGTCCCTTCGTCGCCATAAGACCTATCTGTGTCGGTGCGACGTAAAGCAACTAGCAAAAAAAGAAAAATAATAAAAAAAATGCAATTGACGAACTCGAGAAATGGGCTTCGGAAAATGACCTCCCGGTCAACCAAGAGAAGACTGTACAGGCGACCTTCAGGAAGGAGGGTAAACTGCAGCTGGAGACAACATATCACTCATTGGTAACCCACTAGAAATTGTAAAGAAATATAAAGACTTAGAAATCACACTGCAGACAACTGCAACATCCTAGAGAGTAGTGTTGGCTACTGAATGCATGATTCGAAGCAGTGTATCGATTCATTCAAGTGTCCGAGTGAATCGATTCACAGGAACGGCGAGCTCACGGCACACGATTCAGCTTACTCCCAGCAGACAGTGTTGAGTGGCGCACTCACTGGACGTTGACGGGGGAGCCGAGCTTCCGCTGCAGCGAGACAGTGAACCATGGCACATCGAAAGAATCGTGAATGAACGCGGCTCAGTGAGACACATGATACACACGGCTCCTTATCGGCTCACTGGACACGCGGAGAGCCGAGCTTCCGCTGCATCGAGACATACAGTGAGCCATGGCACACGGAAAAAATCGTGAACGAGCACGGCTGAGTGAGACACAAGATACACACGGCTCCTTATCGGCTCACTGCAGCCAGACATGCAGTGAGCCATGCTACACTGAAAGAATCGTATGCTATAATGGACTCTCGAGCTCAGCTCATTTAAAAATAATACCCATTTGCATTCACTGTCCTCTTCTTACAGGGAGGTTTAAATAATAGGTGGATTTATTTGCAGTGTTAAAAAGGTAGTCACAACATAATTCTGAAGTAGCTAGTAAGTAGGTAGGCTATTAGGTTATACTATTTATTAGTTTAATGAATCTTAGTATTATAACTTAATTGACATTTGACAATTACACTCGACTCTATCCTGCCCTATGACTATGAGTCATGCTCATGACCACTCTAAAGTACCTGTTTTATATTGGGAAGAACGGCTCAGTATTTTCCCAGTTCATATGTCACATCGTTGCACAAGACTTCAATCATATGTGGACAGACGCAATAACAGTATGTTGAATCAGAAAACCAGCGGGTTACTGTACATCTCGGGTAGCCTATACAAAATATGACGATTTAAAAAATCCTCAGCTGATAGAAAAATGCATATTTTCAAAAATGACTGAGCGAGTTGTCGTGCGGTTAATATCGCGTGGCTATGCGCTTGCATTCGGGGGATGGTGGGTTCGAATCCCACCGTCGGCATCCGTTAAGATGGTTTTCCGTAGTTTCCCCATTTCCACACCAGGAAATGCTGGGACTGTACCTTAATTGAGGCCATGGCTGCTACCTTCCTGATCCTAACCTTTTCCACCCTGCGTCGCCGGAAATCTTCGATGTATTAGAGTAACTAGCATTTTTTCTAAGAAAGGAGTTCATAGTATGAAGACCAGATGGCAGCTGAGAGCACTGAATGCTGTTGCTGCTGTCTTAGCAGCACATACTACACAGATGCAGTAGGAGCGGTGACCAATGAGCCGTGAATCGGATCACTGTATCGATTCAGTAACGTGAACGGAATCAAATGAATCGATTTAGTGAAATGAATCGAATGTCCCATCACTACTAGAGAGGCCAGCAGCATTTAACAGAGCCACGTACAACTTAAAAAGCATAACCAATCCCTCTATCAGCAAGGCAGTGTCACTATTCACCACACTGATAGCTTCTATCGTAACTTATGGAATTCACATCTTATGGTAAAATCATACAATCGATGATTTAATCAAAATTGGAAAGGTCAAAGCAATGTTCATCAAAAGAGCAACGCGGGTATGAAAAACAGCACCCCCGTGCCTAGTAATCGAGCGTATGAGAGAAACCTACTTCCTACACCATCTACCGTCCACAAGACCATACCAGCACGTCTGCTGTGCTGGAGAGTGCCTGGACCAGGAAGTGCCAAGAACAAAGATATGTGACTAGACGACTGGCCATACACGGTTTTCAGCATAAAATCTGCGTAAATACAAGATACCACAAACCCGACAAATACTGTGTTTATGTGCTGTGCGGAGGGAGATGTGATAGGTATCATATAAAAAAGTTCAAAAATAGACTACAGAAAAATCAATAACTGTTGAGAATAAAGAACACAGCCTACACCGACTACCGTACACACACGCAATAAATATGGGTATGCATAAAAACAGAACACATTTTACATTGTTATTGAACAATTTCCACGGGCTTCGTAGATGTTCTGTCCCCTGTTTCAATTCATTTGATAATAGTCCTTATATTTGAAGAATATCTAAACATATTTTAGATATTGGATAGCCCAAAGGTGGCGCACTTTAGAAAAGAACCTTTATGTACCGAATAAGAAGACTGAAAAATACACTACCAACAAAAATACATATATAAATAAACACATGTTTTAAATTAGGAGACATGCACTTAAAACCTAGGCTCTGCTCTTTAGCTTTCTTGAAAACACAAAGACATATTCAAATTGCTCCTGTTTACAACTTAAGTATGTTTTACAGATCGTGAGGGAAAAAAGAAAACAAAAAAAAAACTGTCACTCAGGAGAGTGGAAAGCACATTAATCAAATTTAGAGTAGTTACAAGCTGCTGCACCGAAAGCAAGAACCTTCAAAATCGTATCATTTCCTGGATATAAAGTAACATAACTTGATTATTAGGCTACCTCTGTATGATATTGCAGGCCTAGATAATTATCTAAAATATGTTTAGATATTCTTCAAATATAAGGACTATTATCAAATGAATTGAAACAGGGGACGGAAAATCTATCTATTGTTTCATAAAGTGAATCGATTTAGTTAAATGCTGCCTGACAGTCTTTACACTGGTGCTAGTCTACCTCTTCTACCTCTATTGTAAGTGTGTTTCTTAAAATGGAATGTATATCTAGCTTAGTTTGAGTTTCTCTGAGTTAAAAATTATTTTAGCAGTGGTTTAGACTTATGTAAGAATGGCATAATTTAAAATGTAAAACCCTCCTCATAATAATTATCTTCTTACAAAACCCATTATATCCCTGTAGCCCTGTAGGGCAAGGTCTTCCTACCATCTGGTAGAGGTAGCTCAGCTGAGCTCATCGGGTGAGCTAGTTCCTGTGAGTTTATTTCTCCTTTCTTACGTACCAATGTTACTGCTTTTACAAACTCAAACTGAAAGAAAATTATCTGAGCACAAGTAAAAATTGAAAGTGTGTTCTTATTTTTCTAAAATAAGAGGTATATGATTCACATAAGGAATGAATAAGGAAGTTGAATGTAAAGCACTTTAAAAAATGAATATCGTAGTTAAATAGGTATTTTAGTAGTATTTGCTAGTGTTTTAATTAACTTTATATAGACTTAGGTATAGCCAAAATTTTATGAAATGGCGTATTTAACAATTTTATTCTTCTATTATAAAGCAGGTGTGAAAAAGGTAGAATTAAGATATACAGTACCAATGAATATTTTTTCAGTTACTTTCTAATAATCTGAAACAATACTTTACCCTAAAACCAGTTTAGCACACAATTTTTCTCCATGGCCCTAACGTTATGGTACTGTTCTTAGTAAGGATTGAGGTATGTAGCACGTCAGGAACTCCTATCTTATACATCACCTCGTACTGTGAACAGCTTACTGAGGGTTGCGAATTAGCCTGCCCTTTTACATCCTCAGAAAGACTCTCTTAGTGGTTTTCCGAACTGAAATCTACATAGGTCATTATAATGTCACCTTCAGGAATGTCGCGATTATAAGCAATGTTATCATATGAAATATACGATCAATAAAAACCCACACATTTTCTCACTTTTAACGAACAGTAGTACGCTGCCGACCTAACAGTCGAAAGTTCTAGAGCTGGAATGACCAGGCCGCAGACAGCCGTGAACACTCTTCTACCATTATTCCGTTAAAAAAATGTGCACACTGCTCATTCCGATTACTGCCTCAGAGTAGGGATTGAATAGCTAGAATGCCATGATGAACCAGTGTGTTACGTACCAGCAGTATCAGAAAATGTATGAACCAGAGGAATGGCATCACCACCACCACTTACAAGTTAGTTCGTTACCATGACAACTGAATGATATTTCCACGTCGCATGCTTGCTGTCGCCTGGCTTAGTAATAGAAATCTAAATTCTTTTCTTTTTCTTCGGAAATTGCTTTACGTCGCACCGACACTGATAGGTCTTATGGCGACGATGGGACAGGAAAGGGCTAGGAGTGGGAAGGAAGCGGCCGTGGCCTTAATTAAGCATGTGTCTGGTGTGAGAATGGAATACCACGGAAAACCATCTTCAGGGCTGCCGACAGTGGGGTTCGAACCCACTATCTCCCAAATACTGGATACTGGCCGCACTTAAGCGACTGCAGCTATCGAGCTCGGTAAAATACCGTCGGAATCAGGAAAGGACAAGGGTTAACTAAGGGAAGTCTGATAGGAAAGGAAACCCATCGCATATCTGCTTTTCCTTCACGCAATATTAAAGATATTTAAGTTGTCCACCTCAAATTCAGTAACTCGTGAACCGTAAAAAGATGAAACCTGAGCTAGCTGTTGATATACGGAATTCTTTCACTTCTGACAGCTCCACTGTGCCCATAATAACCCTGTTAGGCATGTGAGGGTCACGAGCTGAGTGACAGCTTTGCGTTCATGAGAAACAGCTGCTATGGGCGCTAGCCCAGGACGTTTTCGGATAGCGCAACATTACACGTTCATAGTTACGGTACTCACCCAATACATGTACATACACTGAGTGGCCAAAAGTCATGGGAAGGCACTGAATGTGATGTTAATAACGAGTTGCTCCTCCACGAGCCCTCAAAACGGCAGCAATACGGCGAGGCATCGACTCTACAAGGTGTTGGAATCGTTCTGGAAGGATCTGGACCCACGCATCTTGCACTGCTACCCACAATATTGGTCTTGTGTAGTTGGTGCGAGTTTCATGGAGCGTACACCAGCATGAACAGCATCCAATAAATGCTCGATTGGATTATGATCGGGGTATCTGGAGGGGCAATCCATGGTCGTAACTTCACTGGAGTGCTCCTTCAACCACCTGCTTGCCACCACAGAGCGACGACATGGCGCTTTGCCCTGTTGAGCATGGCATCTTCATCAGGGTACTCTAGGGCCAGAAAGAGATGCAGGTGGTCTGAAAGAATGTCCACATAACGTGCACCTGTCAGCGCTCCCTGCAGCCGGACAATGGAGCGTAATTGCGACCATGAGAACGCCGCCCAGACCAGAACTCAGTTACCTCCAGCCAGGACACAACCTTGTTGACACGCAGGATCCATAGCTTCATGGTGCATACACCACATTCTCACGCGCCCATCAGCTCGATACAGCTGGAACCGGGATTCATGGGACCATACCACACGCCGCCAGTGTTCTATGGTCCATTGTCGATGTTCGCGGGCCCATGCACGTCGTTGAGTTCTGTGTCGAGGTGTCAGCAAAGGGACACGAGTTGGTCGTCTGGCTGGTGTAGCCTATACGGTGCAGTTGCCTCCTTACAGTTCTGGTAGAAATGGGGTCCTGACTCTCAACATTCAACTGGGCGGTGATCTGACTCACAGTGGCCCGTCGAGCGCCCAGTACGGTTCTGCGGAGGCGACGTGATGTCTGTTCATTAAACACCTGTGGTCTTCCTGTGCGGCGGTTTACGTGGGTGGTAGCATTCTCCCTACGATATTGTAGATCCATCCTCGACAGCGTTGACCTCGCAAACCCAAATTCGCGTGTAATCTCCTCAATGCTATAACTCATGCGTCGTACGGCGATGATCATCATACGTTCAAAGTCGGTTGACTCGCGACGTGTTGCCATATTCACGACACTGGTGTCTGTGACAGACTGCTCAGCTACGCCGCAGCTAGCAGCCACGCTCAGGGGTCATGCACGGCACATTTTCTAATGGGACGCCCCTTCCCGTGGCTTTTGGCCACTCAGTGTATATTCTTTCATATAAGGACATTCATAATTAAATGTGTTCAACATGGCGTTTACATAAAATTGGTGAAAATCATGCTTTGTAATCACCGTGTACTAGAAAAATAAGTAATTACTTCAAAGGTTGCCAAAAAATGCAAAATAAAAAGTTTGTTTGTTTGTTTGTTTGTTTTGGCTTAACATGCTCAACTCTCCTATGACTAATTTTATTATGAAGCAGAATGATATCGAATAGTATACGCTCAAAACGTCATGTTTTTATAAATTTAAGCAAAGGAAAATAGGCTTCCATTAAAAAAACCTCTCCTCAAGCAACCGTACTGATACGAAATTGCACAAATATAAACGCTCACTAACAAATTACTGTGCCATTCCTTATGCTACAGCCTATGTATTTGTATGTTTCGACCATTACGTGTAGACCAAAGCAAGTAACTGTAGCCTGTTACCGCTAGGCGTGCACAGCCCTGAGTCAGCAACGTGGGGAAGTAGAAGCCGCCTGCGGGGAAGAGACTTGGGCTCGCGTGCACAGGTATTTCCTAGCACGGGCACTGCGCTTACGGTGGGCAGGTTTTGACACCTGTGCTGTATATTGCAGAAATTTTATCATGCACATTTTTTAGGTACAGCTAATATAACGAAGCAGTATTTGATATTTTCTGTTTTGGTCGCCCTAATATTGCTATGCCACTGTATAATACTTAAATAATATATTATTATAGCTATCATAGCCTAGTGCACAACTCATTTATTCCTGAACTTAAAATCCTGTTTAGCTGTTTCCCGTTACAGACAGACAAACAGACGAAAATTAAACCGAACCTATCATTGATTTCTGCATAACTAATCTACATCGTAATTTTGCCTGTAAACTTCAAATTTTGACCATACTTTGTACGTATCTCGGATTAGGCATACAAAAGTCGAATAGGTCCTATAATATGTTCAGTTGAAATTTTGCCTGTTCGTCTAGATGTTTGACTGAACATCGCGGGAAAAATTTCCGTCAGAATTCCTTAAAACTCCGTACTTATGTTCAGGAATATTCGGAGAGTGGCATATGGCGATAGTAGGGGGACAAAAACAGGAAATGCCGAATTTCTCCGTTAATATTAGCTGTATAGACAAATCTGTGAATGATAGAAATTGTGTGAAATATAATTTCCGATCTTTTATGTTCTGTGCACATAAAATAATAATAATAATGGAAATATTCGTGATTATTAGATTATCAAAAAGTTCCAAGATAAATTTAACGCGGTTGTCGTGGAGGGGAGGGGGGGGGGGAGAGGTGACATGCTTTAACTCGCGTTATAGCTTAACAGCGGTAAATGGAAAAGGATAGGGCGACAGAAGAATGGGGAAAAAAGTAGGCTATAAGAGAACACAATTTCATGAAAGACACTGCACCTAAAACACACACATTCGATATTCGATTCTTCACACGATCGATTATGTTCAATTTACCGTTCAGAGAGTACGCTTTTCTTTTCTGTGACATCACAGCACCTGCATCGAACTCACGAATTAACTAGGAGATTGTCTGACAAAAGGTAAAAACCAACACAGTCACTTGTTTTGTTAGAGCAGGTGCAGTCAAATAAGCTTACGTTGTTGAGGAGGATGAGGGAAGTTCATTTTGAACTTTTCCCTGTGTACACAAAAGCTTGGCCAATAATATTCACGTTTCGTTGTTTATGTGAATAGACAGGCACGCAGTTTCTACAACTCCATCCAGTCATCCCTTGAATTTCTGTTTAGCGCGGAGTCGGTAACAGTTATAGATTCCCCTGAAGATGATTTTCCGTGGTTTCCCAAAATGCTGGGGCTGTACCTCAATTAAGGCCGCTCCCTTTCCATTCCTAGGCCTTTCCTATCTCATCGTCGCCATAAGACCTACCTGTGTCTGTGCGACGTAAAGCAAATTGTAAAGAAAAAAAGACCAAGAAAGGAAAAAAAAAGTTACCGGTATAGAATTCCTCTATTAAACAAGTACAAATACCTATCTCCGCCTCTATGGTGTAGTGGTTAGTGTGATTAGCTGCCACACCCCCGGAAGCCCGGGTTCGATTCCCGGCTCTGCCACGAAATTTGAAAAGTGGCATGAGGGCTGGAACGGGGTCCACTCAGCTTCGGGAGGTCAATTGAGTAGAAGTGGGTTCGATTCCCACCTCAGCCATCCTGGATGTGGTTTTCCGTGGTTTCCCACTTCTCCTCCTGGCAAATGCCGCGATGGTACCTAACTTAAGGCCACGGCCGCTTCCTTCCCTCTTCCTTGTCTATCCATTCCAATTTTCCCATCCCCCACCAAGGCCCCTGTTCAGCATAGCAGGTGAGGCAGCCTGGGCCAGGTACTGGTCCTCCTCCCCAGTTGTATCCCCGACCCAAAGTATGAGGCTCCAGGACACTGGAGAGGCAGTAGAGGTGGGAAACCCTCGCTAAGTCTGAGGGAAAAACAAACCATGGAGGGTTAAGAAGAAGAAGAAGAAGAAGAAGAAGAAGAAGAAGAAGAATACGTATTATTGATGTTCTTTTTCGGAGACATGCTTTGTACCACAGCTCGCATGGTGGCCATGATCGTTAAGGGTCAAGTCTATATAGTCTGACACGATAGTTAACTGGTTCTAGACTGAGTTCGATAGATGCAGTCGCTTAAGTGCGGCCAGTATCCAGTATTCGGGAGATAGTGGGTTCGAACTCCAGTGTCGGCAGCCCTGAAGATGGTTTTCCACTTCTTTCCCACTCCTAGCCCTTTCCTGCACAATTTTCGTCATAAGACCTATCTGTGTCGGTACGACGTAAAGCAACTTGTGAAAAAAGAAATGATTCGAGTCCCGTTGGTCGAAAAATGTTTCATCAGAATGTTGGCCGGCGAGGTAGGAAAGGTGGTGGTACACAATTGCTAATCACTAGATTGCGTACCTAAAGTCTGGATTCAATTCCAAAGCAACCCATAGCGTTTACATGGTGTGAGGGCCTACGACGCTGTTGATAGTGATTCGTCTGTCGGATGGAGATGTTAAGCCTTGAGTAGACCCCTTGGTGCTGGGCTATGTGCCGGCACTTCCTAATACCATATATTACGTCATTCATTTCGTTCATTGACTCTTCTAATGAGACTGACGTCAGAAAGGGCATCTGGTCGTAAAACTCGCTACGAAGATTCATCACACTTCATACCCGACCCCGAAGATAGAGTATATGGGACAAGGATTAGAGATACTCATACTTTGTATCGCGTACAATCCGAATCTGCGGTGAATCGGACCGCGTTTAACCGGGGCTTATGTATCTCCGGAAATATTAATTCTGCATCAGTGGTGAACGTCACTGACGTGGAAATATTATTCAGTAGTCATAATAACGAACCATCAGGCAATGGTGGTAGTTGTAGTGATTGTTGTTTTCATAAGACGAACAAGCCGTATGTTCATTATCCCTTATTGATCAGGAAAAACAATGTAGAAGACTATCGAAAAGAAAAGAAAAGAAAAGAAAAGAAAAGAAAAGAAAAGAAAAGAAAAGAAAAGAAAAGAGAAACATATTTGAACCACCTTTTAAATAAATACAATAAATACAAATAAATCCGCAAATCTGCATTACCAGTCTTGTCAATCTGCGGAATCCGCGATGAAAGTTGTCTCAAGACCTTCAGTACCAACTGCTACTCCAATTGACCTTGAGTGCAACGTCACATGTGCTAATTTCACTTTCACCGAGCCACGAGGAATCATTAACCACACTATTTTAAAGGACACACCTTCCATTGAGCGCTGGTAAGATCATTCGTGCCCCAATTTTGCTCTAATTGGTGTCAAGTAGGACTACACCTAGCGGTTCTTGCGGTAGTTTTCTAGATTACCATTTACACAAGCTTAATTAAAGCAAGTTATTATGTCGACTTTGAAAAAAAGAGATAATAACTACTGTATGCCTCATAATCTGAGAAATCGAAAGCTATCTGCAGTATCTACCTTTGTTGCGTGTTAACTGACTCTTCAAATTCTGATGGCTAGCTCTAACTTATTCGGAGATTTAAGGTTCGAATCCTGTCGCGCTAGAAATTGCTATTCTGAGTGATTTTTATTCCAGGTAGATACGGGGTTTCAAATGCAGGCTCACTTCTGCCTGACTCAGACCCAGATCAGTTATGGATTTTATGACAGACCTCACAATAACACACGTTATCAAATCATTATGAAACGCGCAAGTAAACGGGTTGATAACTATTGATATTAAAGTGAAACAAAGATCTGGCACAACCAGGACATCGCTTCTCCACGCAAGGTCTCTTTTTGTTCGGCCGGGTGATTCCACAGCTCTACTATTTCACCCCGCCGATCCCAAACACGCATAACGGCCTGACACCTCGTTGGAAGTCGGTCTCCCACCATGTATACCTGTATCATCGAAGAAGTCAGCCTTGCTCTCTCCAACGACGACATCCAGACCGCCCTCCGCGGGACCGGGGTCCATAGCGCCTCACGGCTCTATGATGGCCCCGACCCATCTCCCGATGTACTTCTGCATTTCGCCTTAGAAGACGACCGCAATCGCCTTCAAGCAACCGGAGCGCTCATCCATGGCTGCCGACACCGAGTGACCTCTACTCCATCATATATATTAGCCCAGCTGCCAGAAGATGAACCTGCTACGCCTGTTACAACTGCTTCGCCCGTCGTAACCTCACCCCCTCCTCCATCGCCACCGTTGTTTCCTAGTCATACCAACCCTGTTACCACCACAACTACTACCACCACCGTCACCACCACCTCTGCATCCACCTCCCCAACCCACCTTACCACCACTACAACTCTATCCCATCCTTTATCCATTATGATGTTTACACTCCCTAACCCTCCCACCACTGATCAACCAAGACCTCAGTGCATAACCTCCCAGCCACCTGCCGAGCGAACAAACACCGGGACTTCTACAAACATGGCCAATTCACCATCACCACCACCGTCGCCCAACCGTACTAATAACTACAGCTGTATTGCTTGCGGGATGGACCCAAGCATTCCTACTGACGACATCGCTACTCACCTCCGTCAGCAAGGACTACCCGTACAACGAGTGTTTCGGATACACAACGCTGATGGTCCAACGTTTCTAGTTCGCCTCCACCTGCCGACGCCCGAAGACGTGAACCAACTCATCACTCATGGGATCAAGCTATATGGCCGTCACCATCGTGTGGAACCCTCCCGTTCGCATACCCAACCTTCGACCCGATTTACCTCTCCTCGTCGCCGACCCCGGCCGGACCCTCCTCCTGTTTACCCATTTCCACCAGTTTGTCCTCCCCTTCCTCCGACTGGTTTCATCCCCCCAACCGTCCCAACGTTTGAACTCCTTCGACTTCTCATCACTTCACTTAATCACATGACAGCCACCCTTCATCTCCTTACCTTGCACCGTTACCCTGACACTTCCTTCTACGCTTCATCTCTCCCCCTTACACACACCCTTATCCCTCACACCCTTTCGTAAATCATATATGTTTTTATGTATCATGTACTTATGACTTAAATAAAGCAATTGTGTAATACCCAGGCATAGGCACGATTCCTCTCCCATCTCCTACCTCTCCACATCCTTTACCCACCTCCTTCTTCCATCGCATCTCCCCAACCCGCCCGCATCTCTTGGCCAGAGAGAGGGCGACACCCTCTAGGTGGTCCGCCCCACCCCTTCAGGGTGGGGAATGAAAGCATTTGATAGATAGATGAAACAAAGACACAAAATCAGAGGTTCATTTTATAACATTCTATGTTTTGTCGCCGGCATCGTGGTGTGGGGGTAGCGTGCCTGCCTCTTATCTGGAGGACCCAGGTTCGATTCACGGCCAGGTCAGGGATTTTTACCTGAATCAGAGAGCTGGTTCGAGGTTCACTCAGCCTACATGATAACACATGAGGAGCTATCTGACGGTCAGATGGCGGCCCCGGTCTAGGAAGCCAAGAATTACGGCCGAGAGGATTCGTCGTACTGACCACACGATACCTCATAATCTGCAGGCTCTCGGGCTAAGCAGCGGTCGCTTGGTAGCCACAACCTTCGGGGCTGTTACGCCATGGGGTTTGGTTCTATGTTTTGCCGCCTTAGGTGAGTTAAACTGATCACAAGGGTATCTTGATCTTCTTCCTCTTGCTTAAGCTCCTCGCTTTAATCTTTTTTGCTGGGCCTCTTTTGGTTCAAACAGATTCAATTTGTCCTTTCTTTCTCGTCGTCATACCTGCCAAACGTTTTTATCCTTTTCTTGAATTTAAAGTGGACCCTTCTAACCCTTCAGGGTGGGGAATGAAAGCATTTGATAGATAGATGAAACAAAGACACAAAATCAGAGGTTCATTTTATAACATTCTATGTTTTGTCGCCGGCATCGTGGTGTGGGGGTAGCGTGCCTGCCTCTTATCTGGAGGACCCAGGTTCGATTCACGGCCAGGTCAGGGATTTTTACCTGAATCAGAGAGCTGGTTCGAGGTTCACTCAGCCTACATGATAACACATGAGGAGCTATCTGACGGTCAGATGGCGGCCCCGGTCTAGGAAGCCAAGAATTACGGCCGAGAGGATTCGTCGTACTGACCACACGATACCTCATAATCTGCAGGCTCTCGGGCTAAGCAGCGGTCGCTTGGTAGCCACAACCTTCGGGGCTGTTACGCCATGGGGTTTGGTTCTATGTTTTGCCGCCTTAGGTGAGTTAAACTGATCACAAGGGTATCTTGATCTTCTTCCTCTTGCTTAAGCTCCTCGCTTTAATCTTTTTTGCTGGGCCTCTTTTGGTTCAAACAGATTCAATTTGTCCTTTCTTTCTCGTCGTCATACCTGCCAAACGTTTTTATCCTTTTCTTGAATTTAAAGTGGACCCTTCTAACCTTAAGGGGGCTCAGTCATGCTCACCTCAATCGTCCGAGGCACCTTTAGGTGATAAGGTCATTTGTTTGACACTTACCTTACAGTACGCCTTTGCTGGCAGGACCTAGTGTTTACAGTGCACTATGTCTTCTGGTATAGGCTAGAGCAATCTTGTTACTTTCATAATCTGCCTCTGTCTTATCCTTGGCTTTGACAATATGAAAGTGACTGAGAAATGAGCGGTGCTAGTAATGCCAATCCTTATGCAGCCAGTCCCTGCTATGAATGGTGTGAAAATGTTGCTCATAGGGTCGGTTGGTGTATGCATTTCAGTGGGCTTGGCAGACTGATATGTAATAGCTACTCTGGCTCGGTGAGGAAAGCAACGGGAAACTACCTCACTCTTCATTTCCCTAGTACGACTCTTTAGTGATGCCTAGGCCATCTATGACAGCTGATGGCAGAGCTGTTGAGGATCCCACCAGCGGAATCGCTGACGGACTGAAACATACATACATACATACATACATACATACATACATACATACACTTAAGAAAATGGAAATTGCAACACTATGAAGGCATTGGTCGTTTGTGTTGATTTTCAACATATGGAACGATGCCATGTAGGTATGTACACGATCAAAGTTTCAGACCCATTGGATTGTTGCTACAGGTCTCCCTACGTGATTGGTCGCGGAAGAATCAACTCCAGTATACGGACTCTGGTGTAGCGTAGTTGCAGTCTGTGCAGTGAAGTGTTCCCCGTCAAACATGCCTCGACGACAGAGAAGAGCACGCTATCAAAAACTGTCGCCGTTTGAGAGGGCTCGGATATTGGGCTGTGTGAGGCTGGATTATCGCTAAGGACTGTCGCTGCACGTGTTGGCCGACAGGCATCTACGGTACAACGTGTATGGCAGCAGTGGTCAAATGAAGGTACCCACACTCGTAGACCTGGCACAGGCCCAGCGCGACAGACAACTGTGAGAGAAAATCGCCGCATCATTCGGATGGCCCGGATGGAACCCCATGCAACAGCAGCGCAAATTCGAGCAGCTCTGGCACCCCCACGTTACACAACAAACAGTTGGTAATCGCCTGCGTGCAGCCGGCTTACGAGTCCGTGTCCCTGCAGAAGGTGTTCCATTGACCCCACAACAGCGACGTGTAAGGCTGGCCTGGTGTCGAGAAAGATCGAAGTGGGTCGACAAATGACATAAGGTCGTCTTTAGTGATGAATCGCGCTTCTGTCTAGCCCACAATGATCGCCGGAATCGTGTGCGCCGACGTACCGGGGAGGATGGCCGCCCATTTCTTATTGTCGAGAAGCACACAGGGCCAACACCAAGCATTATGGTCTGGGGAGCTATTGGCTTTAATGTGAAATCAAAATTAGTGCTTGTTGAGGGCACTATGGCTGTTCGACAGTACGTTGATAGGGTACTCAATCCAGTGGTTGTCCCTATGATGACGAACATTGCTAATGGGATGTTTCAGCAAGACAATGCCCGGGTTCACACTGCACGCATCTCCAGAGAAGCTTTCCACGACATCACAACCTTAGAATGGCCCGCCAGATCCCCGGACCTCAGTCCTATTGAGCATGTGTGGGACATGATGGGTCGACAACTGGCCAACCGTCCTCAGCCACCCACAACTCTGGAACAACTGACCCGTGCAGTGCAGCAAGCATGGACCACAATTCCTCAGGAAGCGATCCAGGGCCTTATTGACTCCATGCCTGGACGAATTCATCAATGTATTGCTGCTCGTGGTGGGCACATCCTGTATTGATTGTTGTCCAAACTTGCAATCAGAGGGACCTGAAAATGTAATCATCGAAGCACAACCGAACACTCGTCCTGCATGTTCAATTGCAGCAATGTAGCACCACTCCTTCTGGGTGTTGCAATTTCCATTTTCTTCAGTGTACATTACCTTACAGTAGATTCCTCCGTTACACAGACAGTCATCTACCTTTCACCTTTGCTTCCCAGGTTTAAATCTCGTTAAATCCATGCGAAATTCATACAGGACAAAGTAAATAAGGGTCAGGCTTTCTCCAGTTTTCCTGATTCCTCTATCAGTTTAATTTCAGTAACATTCCATAATCATTTATTTTGTCATTGTCCCGGAGGTCTGGGACAAGGCTGGGCTCAGTAATTTACACAGTATAAAAGTTGGCCTTCTGAGCCCAAGTTATCGGGTTCGATCCCTGCTCAGTCCGATGGTATTTGAAAGTGCTCAAATAAGCCAGCCTCCTATCGGTAGATATACCAGCACGAAAAAGAACTCCTGCGGGAAAATTTTCCGGCACCTTGACGTTACTGAATGCCATAAAAGTAGTTAGTGGGACGCAAAACCGATAACATTATTATTATTATTATTATTATTAGGCCTATTATTATTATTATTATTATTATTATTATTATTATTATTATTATTATTATTATTATTATTATTATTATTGTTGTCTAGGACTGACCTCGTCTGCCGGCACGCTCATCACCTGACCTGGCAGTTGGTTAGAAACATATGTGGTAGCTTTATTTGGTCCTTTCTGTTCAACCATGCTATTTTTGGACAAGTTTAAGGTATTTTTTCATTCGACTGAGACGTTAAACTACTAGCGTAAAGATAAGTATGAGAGGATTTCGCTCTTAGACTAGACTTGCTTCTCATGCCCTCTTTCGCACCGGTACTATGTTTGTAAAATTGTGAACGTTAGTTATGGGCTAAGTGTCAAAAAGGAAAAGCCATTTGTCCATCAGAACATAGATTCTCGAGAAGGTATGAACTCAATTTCGATAAGAATAACTCTGAATCCTTTTTACGAAGTAAAGTTTACACAAAACATTGGAGTCGGGCGGAGCGCCTCAGACGGTAGAGTGTGGTCTTCTGAGCCCAAGTTGGCGGGTTCGATCCCGATTCAGTCCAGTGCTATTTTATGATGCCCAAATACAACAGTTTCGTGTGGGTACATTTGCTAGCCCATAAAAGGACTCCTGCGGTACAAAATTTTGACACTTTGAGATTTCCATAAATCGTAAAAGCAGATAGGGGGCTCAACACATATAACATTTTATTCTTTAATCATCGGATACGTCATTAATTAAAACAATCCTTATTGTGACGGAAAATAAATTGTATAGTAGCCAGTTATTTAGATAAAATTTTGAAAGTCGATCTTCAGACACATTTTTACTAAATATACTGAAACTATATTTATGGTTCTGCTCCTTGTCTGAATGGTCAGCATAGTGGTCTCGGTTCAGAGGGCCCCGCGTTCGATTCTTGGCTGGGTTGGGGATTTTGACTGCGTACGGTTAATACCTCCAGCTCGAGGTCTGGGCGTTTGTGATCGTCTTAATACATATGTTCACCTACATGAAACATATCACACTAATAGCCACTACAGAAACACGTAATAGCGAATACATCCATCCACATAGACTTGGCGTCGGGAAGAGCATCTGACACTAACACAACCCTTAGTCCACATTACAGCCGATCCCAGATAACCGGAAAAAAGAACAGGAAGGAAGGAAGGAAGGAAGGAAGGAAGGAAGGAAGGAAGGAAGGAAGGAAGAAGAAGCACTAACAATATTTATCTGTATGGTTTACTATTGGTCCGCCTCTGTGGTGTAGTGGTTAGTGTGATTAGCTGCCACCCTTGGAGGCTCGGGTTCGATTCCCGGCTCCGCCACGAAATTTGAAAAGTGGTACGACTGCTGGAACGGGGTCCACTCAACCTCGAGAGGTCAACTGAGTAGAGGTGGGTTCGATTCCCACCTCAGCCATCCTGGAAGTGGTTTTCCGTGGTTTCCCCACTTCTCTTCCAGGCAAATGCCGGGATGGTACCTAACTTAAGGCAACGGCCGCTTCCTTCCCTCTTCCTTGTTTATCCCTTCCAATCTTCCCATCTCCCCGCAAGGCCCCTGTTCAGCATATCAGGTGAGGCCGCCTGGGCTAGGTACTGGTCATCCTCCCCAGTTGTATCCCCCGATCCAGGGTCTGAAGCCACTGCCCTTGAGGCGGAGGTGGGATCCCTCGCTAAGTCCGAGGGAAAAACCGACCCTGGAGGCTAAACAGATAAAGAAGAAGAAGAAGAAGAAGAAGAAGAAGAAGGAGGAGGTTTACTATTGTCCTTTGCTTTATAGTGTTTCTCTAACTAGTTTTATAACATGTGGACGCTTCCAGTCCGTAAGAGCAAGGCAGAGGTTTTTAAAATCTGTGATAAATGTTAAACCGGACAAAAAGATACAGCAAGAAGTATGCGCAAGTTTACTCATAGATATGAGTGATTTATGACAGCAGTTTTCGCGAATATTGACATATGAAGATAACTTTGGAATTAAAAAGGAAAATTGTGGCAGATATACCTTTCTAGTCAGAGGAATTATGGACTGAAATAATTTATCAAAGGGAATGTTCGATCAATGTTCAAATTCATTGATATTTAAGAAACAATTGATACGGAATCTGCCATCTGGGTGACTAACCTAAATGCAGGTCAGTGATGACTGATAAAAACAATAAAGAAATGTTTAAAATTTCTATTTTAACATTCATTAGTTTTGAAGAAATTACACGAGAAAAAGGTTGAACTGAGGTGAATACTAATTATTCAGGAACGTAGCCTGAAATTCTTTTTTTCATCTTTATGGCCTAAATAACTTTGACGCCAGAGTTTTCTAATCCTTACAGATTCCTGTGAACAGGTAGATCATTTCATGTGTATTCTCCCAGGATGGTAGTTAATGACATTGAATCAAAGTACAGTAAAGCTAATGTAATGACTAAGCAATTGCGATGAACAGCATTCTGTAAGAAAGAAATCAATTCCCGTGTGAAACTATCTTTACGCCGGTCTGTTTACGGACGGAATTTGCTGTACGGTAGTGAAAGCTTTATGGACTCAGGATATGTTATTCATAAGTTATACTTTTTATTTTAATGCTATTTGCTTTACGTCGCACCGACACAGATAGGCCAACTCGCCCGGTAAGTTAGAAGTAATATATATAAAAGTAGCGAGAATGATCGTTGGTACAAGCAGGTGGGAACAATGGCAGGTGAGTTTTTGGAATGAGGAGATGACGGCTAAGTTAGGATTGAACTCGATGGATGAAGTACCGAGTGAGTGGCTCTGCGGTTTGGGTCACGTAGCTATCAACTCGCATTCGGGAGATAGTGCGTTCGAACCCCACTGTCGGTAGTCCTGAAGATGATTTTCCGTGTTTTCCCACTTTCACACCAGGCACATGCTGGGGCTGTATCTTAGTTGAGGCTATGGTCGCTTCCTTCCCACTCCTAGCCCTTTCCTATCCCATCGTCACCATAGGACCTCTTCGTGTCGGTGCGACGTAAAGCAGATTAAAAAAACAGATGGATGAAGCTGAACTGATAGATCAGCTTCGGTTGTAGAACCATGTGCGGTGAATGGAGGAAGATAGTTTACTTTTGAGAATAATGGACTCTGTCATGGTGGGTAGGAGTAGTAGAGGGATACCAAGGTGGCGCGGGTTAGACTTAGTTCCTAGTGATTTAAATATAAGGGGTATGGAACTAAACGAGGTCACGGAGCTAGTTGCGAATAGAGGAAAATTCACAAAAGCTTCCAGACTGAACGCTGAAAGACATAACAGTCTGTAATAAAGATGCATGAATGCAGTTCTGTTGGTGTTTGGAAATAGGAAATAATATTTCATATTTTTGTTTAAATAGAGTATCTGTATAGTTTTGTTGATAAGAGACTTATAAAGACGGGTTATTATCCCAAGTTGTACATTCTGCAATTTCTACATTTACATTCGTATAGGTACTAGGTACGATATTTCGTTGCACCTATCACGAAAGAAACAATGTCTTTAAATAAACAATACGATACCTGCAGCATTGCACATTTAGAAGAAAATAAAAATACTTGAAGAGAATATACAGTATTTCATTGACAGGATAGTTAACTGTCTTTGCAACGTTGGTGATTACTGCTGCTCTTCGTATTCAAATATTTTTCTATTGGCTTGCGGTCGAGTAAATCAACTGATTCGTATATTTTGATATTTTATAGTGAGTATCCGAGATAAGTTTCGGGAGCAGTTATTGAGTCACTGGTTTAGATATATTTTCTTGTATTTTCGATATTTCAGTTAAAAGGGAACTTTTAACTTCTCTTAGCATGCAGTAGAAAATATAATATTATCTCTATTAAAAAAATCAGTTCTATTCAGTTCATCTGTTGTAGTTAGGATTCACTAAGTGCGTTTAGAATAATTCTAGTGCAGTTATTTTATAGTAGTGTCTTAATAACTTTATTGATGTGTAATCCTTTCAATATTTCAGCATTAGGTTAAAATAATACTAATAAAAAGAAGAAGAATAATCTGTCTACGTATTTCGTATAAGCTCCATTTATACAGTTTCAGTTACTCTGTTATTCCTATTATTTTATAATCAGGACTCGCTGGAGTAATACTGTAGTGTAGTTATTTTATTAGTCTCTAGCTTGATTTACTGCCGTGTAGTTTTTTTCTTTCCTTCGATAGTTTTGATTTACAAAATACGTTGTTTTATTTTGTTTATTTGTTTCATATTTTTTCATATTGCTGTCAAGAAGATTAAAGAATGGCTGAGAAATACAGGCGCCGGAGTGTGAGCAGGCATTAAATAGTATGAGGGAAGTGGTAGAGAGTTTGAGAGATATAATTAGGATTCTAACGGACAGGAATGAAGATAGGTCTCCTTGAAACAATGTACTGGCTACAGTTGGTAGATATGAAGGAAAGGAAGGAAGGGCCAAGGGGTTTAGTATGGGTGATGATGGTGGTGATTATTGTTTTAACAGGAAGTACAACTAGCTGTAAAACTACGTAGCTATCAGAAAGAGGTGAAGGCATTCTGAATGTCAACAGCCAGCTCATATTTCAAACGCAGCGCGAATCGAAGACGGCAGCCCCAGCTAGCAAATGAAGCACGTTTGAATAAATTACATTTCATTTTTTCATTTTTTTTCGAGAATTACCCATCCGATTTTCAAACTAATCACGATGATGAATTTGTAATGTCTGTAAGTTTAAGACTAAGTGTAGAAAGCAGCGTAGTTTCATTTTAAAAACGAAGTTAGCACCATTATCATTGAAGATATTGACACCATGAGAAAGTCCTATAAGTATGATTGTGAGCCCCATGGTACCATTGCTGAAATTGAAAACACATTTTCAATATCTTTAGCAGTTCACGAGTTATTTTAAGTGGACATTTTAGATGAATAATCCTGTATATACGCATAGTTAAAAGTGATTTGATAGAATCTGTGGATGTTCTTGTAGAGCAAAACATGTAATTATGTTACTCTTATTTTTTTACAGGTTTTTACAAGTTTTATTTTCGTGTTTCGACATAATGGAAAACCATGTGTTTTATCGTCTGTATCGACAATGGGAAGTTATGGCCTCCTACTTAACAAATGAACAGATTATAGTGAGGAAGAGGCGTATTATTTCGAAAATTGATTTCGTTTCTTTTGTTCGAAACGTGTTACTATAATTATTTGGAACTAATTCTGGGATACTATGAGGAAGAAAAAACCTGTGATAGTCACCTTCATTACTGGTATTCGAACTTCAGATTCCCATTTCTACCGTGGAACATTTCTTAGAGCGGAGGCTACACGGGCGGGTGCGGTAGATCTGTTCACCGGGGCAATTTTCTTTCGAGTCTCCATGGACGTGATCGACGAAGAGCAGGGTTGGTGGGAGGGTCCAGGAGTCCTTCCTTCACAGGACGTCCTTGGTTGTGGATGTCGGATACGACACAAAGCGTTTTCTTACCATAATAACAGGTGCTGCTCGTGAGGCTGGGAACTTGTATTATAATTAAAGAAACTGGTTTCTGTCAAATACTTAAAATATGTAGGTCAGGCTACTGTTCCAAGTGACCTTTCAAGAATATTGCTCACAGCTGCTGGATGGCTTGCTTGACAAGCGAAAGGGAAAGTAGCAGGCCAAAAATAGTGCACCTGCTTCAGTTCTGCAAAATTAAGAAAATCCGATGCTTTTTCATATAAAAGTCTCGAGGTAATGAATTTCGAAAATTTCAGTTCTTTTAACTGGTATTTTTCAAAGTCCACGTTGCTAGATTTATACTCTGTCTCTTGTATATTTCCGTATTAATTATCAGATTACTGTATCCATGTGAATGCTTCCTAACGTTTGATTCTACAAGGGGTAAAATAAGATAATAATAATAATAATAATAACAACACATAGTCTATTCCGACTTCGGGAGTGAGGCAAAGAGATCTTAATTTCACGAGAACCCCGAATGTCCTTAACTACATTTGACTCAAATTTTCGTATGCTCTTGACTTATACTGGGAATGGTACGGATTCGTTCAAATCTGCAGGAAATGAGTCGCTTAGTAGGCCTACACCTCCAGTTTTCGCATACAAAATATTGTAAATTGGTTTACGGTACAAAAACAACAACAACTGTAGTCTTATTCTACTACTACTACTACTACTACTACTACTACTACTACTACTACGAATTTAACACCCTTCATTTACTAGATTCTAAGAAATATATCTTTTTCATGAAAAGTGGTTCTGGGCCGATGACCTTAGATGTTACGCTCCTTTAAACAAACATCAAACGTGGTTTTTTAACGTAACGTTGTCTACAGCGCTCTCTCACATTTTATAACTTTAAAAAAAGATATTAAATGTGTGTCCTTGTCCCGTGCTAGTGCAGCTCTTACCTTTTTAAGCACATATTGGCCATCCTGCCAATTTTAAATTTCTGGCAGTATTGGGAATTTAATCCGAGCCTCCGAGGACGGCAGGTAATAGCGCTAACCTTTACACTGTGGATAAGGACATTTAGTAAGTCTTAAATTCCCAAAGGTTGTACCAGAATTTGATCTCGCAACGTCTGTATAGAAGGCGAACGCCTCAATCAAATACGCTACACTGCCTGTCAGGTGGTAGACGAATGATGCCATGTAATTCGATTATGAGGTCTAACATTAAATAAATAAATAAATAAATAAATAAATAAATAAATAAATAAATAAATAAATAAATAAATAAATAAATAAATAAATAAATAAATAAATAAATAAATAAATAAATAAATAAATAAATAGTCCACCTCTGTGGTGTAGTGGTTAGTGTGATTAGCTGTCACCCCCGGAAGCCCGGGTTCTATTCTTGAGGCTGAGTGGACTCCGTTCCAGTTCTTCTATCACATTTCAAATTTCGTGGCAGAGCCGGGAATCGAGAGCCCGGGCCTCTGCGGGGGCAGCTAATCACATTAACCTCCACACAACAGAGAATTTGAGAAACATTGAGAGTTTCGCCTTGTTTTCTTGGCACGGCATAAGCCCAAAAGCCTATAATGTCTACAAGTACGGGCCGTGAAAGCAACAATGTTAACATCAGTTTCTTACTATTTTCACTGTGTTTTTGGGGGTCATGGTCATGTTGGAATACCACTATATTTTCTGTGTATTGCACATTTTGCATAATTTCTTTCAGATGCTCAATAATGATGCGTCAGTACATTTCCTTGTACATTTTGTGTTCTGGGTCGGGCTGCGTTATGGCGTACAGTACCCTCGCATCTTGAGGTTGTATGTATGTTCAGTCCGTCAGCGCTTCCGCTGGTGGGATCCTCAACAACTCTGCCATCAGCTGTCATAGATGGCCTAGGCATCACTGAAGAGGCGTACTAGGGAAATGAGGAGTGAGGTAGTTTCCCGTTGCTTTCCTCACCGAGCCAGAGTTGCTATTACATATCAGTCTGCCAAGCCCACTGAAATGCATACACCAACCGACCCTATGAGCAACATTTTCACACCATTCATAGTAGGGACTGGCTGCATAAGGAATGGCATTACTAGCATCGCTCATACCTCAGTCACTTTCATATTGTCAAAGCCAAGGATAAGACAGAGACAGATCTATGAAAGTAACAAGATTGCTCTAGCCTATACCAGAAGACATAGTGCACTGTAAACACTAGGTCCTGCCAGCAAAGGCATATCTTGAGGTTACCACTACCATATTTCACAGTTCAATTGCAATCCTTCGCTGGTTTGGTTCTTCTTGCCTTTTCCGGTCCGACTGGCGTTCGTCGATGCTACATAAGTTAACTTCAGTTTCATCCGACCAAATAACCTACATCCACTCGTCCTCTGTCCTTGTTTTATATCTGTCTGTTATGTTTTCGGCCCGGAGGTTATGCTGTTATGCGGAAACCGTAAATTCCTATGACGGCACCGTAATGAGGCGTAGGCCTACAAGGCATGATGATGAGTAGGGCTCGGATGTTTAAGATCTAAAAATAGCCCAAATATGCAAGCAAATATGACCTCAAAAGTGATCTAATATGGCCTCAAAAGTGATGAAATATGACGTAAAAACTACAAAATATGACTCGAAAATAGTTGGCGAGAGTGTTTTGAAGATTCCGTTTTACATTCTCGCCAACTATTCCATATGATTGTTGTACTGGATTTCAATACTTGCATGAATTTCTAAGCTAGCAATTTCTAAACGAGTAATTGCGCTCGATATAATTCCAAAGTTCGACTATATACCGTATATATGCCAGACTTTCTAACAAACTGTTGGAAAACAATTCCTGTTCAATCTTGATAGAAGAGGCAGAGTATTCCACTTGTATTAACTGCAGCTGTGATACCAAGAAGCAGTTTTGTGAGCACTAGTTCGCATTCGGTAAGTTAAAGATGATTTTGCACAGCTACAGCTGTCGTCAAGCCGCCAAAATATTACGCTTCTACGAAAACAGCTCAAAATATGAGCTTATGACAAAAATAGCCAAAATATGCATTTATATGACAAATAAAAATCACTTAATTTCTGATTTGCACCAACATCTAATCAGGCAAGAAAATAGAGGCAAAGAAAAAAATATGACTTTTCCTAAACATCCGAGCCCTAATGATGAGTGAGTGAGTGAGTGAGTGAGTGAGTTAGTTACGAGTTTACCGTTGTTTTCCTCATTGGGCCAGAAAGTGGTATTGCTGCACTGCGGTTCTATGAGAAGCACCTTCCATAACATATAGTAGCACTGGTTGTCCTCAAAATGTCATTACTCAGCACCACTATTGCCTCAGCAGTTTCCATACTACCATAGCCACAAATGAAACAGAGGGGAGCGTGGGTGGGTTGGTGACCTCAGTTCCTTTAGCTGTGTCTGTAATTGTTTCCACTTGTGTCAGGCTCCTCATTTTTGTCTTTCCTTGGTCAGTTATCTTACGATCCTGGCGGTATTAGGTTTATGAAACCTAGGGAATCTTTCATTTTCACGCCTCCCCCTATGGATGGGGGCGATAGAATAACACACGCGGTATCTCCTGCCTGTCGTAAGACGCGACTAAAAGGGGCCCCAGGGGTTCTTAACTTGGAAGCGTGGGTTGGCGACCACGGGGTCCTTAGCTGTGTCCCGGCATTACTTCCACTTACTTGTGCCAGGCACTTCACTTTCATCTATCCTATCCGACCTCCCTTGGTCAACTCTTGTTCTTTTCCGAACCCGACGGTATTACACATGGAGGTCTAGGGAGTCTTTCATTTTCACGCCCTTCGTGGCCCTTGTCTTTCTTTGCCCGATACCTTCATTTTTCGAAGTGTCGGATCCCTTAATTTTTTCCTCTCTGATTAGTGTTATATAGAGGATGGTTGCCTAGTTGTAATTCTTCTTAAAACAATAATCACCACCACCATCACTCTTGGCTTTTACTGTATTTTAGTTCTCGTTTTATGTATTGTCTTAACACGCTTTCCTGTGAGCGCTTCATTGATATGCTTTAATAGATTTTTCAGATGTATTTCAGTCTCAGCTACCAATGCGATATCATCTATGAAAAATATTATACTATACAATTTTTCGTTTCCTTTCTCTTTTTCAGAATAATTTGTTTCTGAGAATTCCTTTTTCCGTCTTCTGCGGTGTATTGATATTAAAAATTAAATAGTAATAGTGACAACCAATATTCTTGTTTTACACCATCCATAACTCTTACTTATTTCTTTTTATCCAAAATGCTGTTTAGTTCTTGCAAAGTTAATACAGTGGATTATTCCTTAACTAGGATTACAATCCTTCATACTTACTTGCATTCCTAAGTCTAAACGTTAGACACCTTCTGATTACTAGATTTTAAGTTCCAGTCCTTCTACCAAATATGTTCTACATTCTTTAAAAAAATAGAGCATAAAATATTGACTTTCTTAATAACAGGTAATATGTTGCGTATACTTTACTTTCACTTCATCTACATAATTAAATTAAATATCTATAATTTTAGATGTCAGTCTGTTACAGGCTGTTACGATCGGCAGTATGACCGACAAATGGTACACGCTAATATGAAGGTACTAAACGTTATGCGCTCATTAGCAGCCCGCATTTCATCTGAGAAGATTTCGTGTTTGGTGAGATCAGGCATTCCACACGTTTAACGAGTGAACTAACGTGTACTAGGTCACCCATGGACAGTTTACGGGAAGTATAATAAAGTAAAGTAAAACAAAGTCATCTACGTACAGGCCATGAAGGCCCTGGGAAGGGTAGAAGACAAAGGCTTAGGTCGGGTAGAGTGGTTAGCTCTACGCCCGGCCGCCTTTGCCCCCGGGAATTAACCTGGTACTCGTTTTTGGTGTAGACTGAGTGAACCTCAGGGCCATGTGCACGTCCGGAAGTGGAAATCTCGTTTCTTAATTTTTTTAACTTCCTGCTGGGTAATCGAGCCCACGTCCTTCCGGGTGAACCCAGCACGCCTATTCCGCTTTGCCCACGCCGGAAAGTAGTTGTTTGTTATTTGTCGTCAGTTAAATACAGTATGCGGCAAAACAAATAATACCAGTACTAAAATTACAAACATGTTCTGAACTACTGAATGTTGCCAGAAACCTGCCACGACAATGGACGTGTCGTCTCAAAACTCACGAGTTTCAAAACTCACGAGTTTCAAAACTCACGAGTTTCAAAACTCACGAGTCTCAAAACTCACGAATTCCAGGAAGAGGATTAGTAAGAACAAGTTTCTCTACCTGGGCCAGTCTCAAAACTCACGAATTCCAGGAAGAGGATTAGTAAGAACAAGTTTCTCTACCTGGACCAGTCTCAAAACTCACTAGCAGGGTCAGTCCTTCTTTGAATGGAGTCCAACCTATTAGCGACGGGATAATCAAATACTTTTAATAATCAAATAACTTCCATCCGATTATTTAAATAATCGAATGAATAATAAAATAAAATAATCGAATGAGTTTCAAATATCATTCGGTTATATCGCGCGGACTAATAGGATGCGTCATGGATATTTATTTTTCGGTTTAAGTGTGTCGGGTAGAAAACCGATTGAAATAAGCGAACAGATGAACGCTTACGAAAATTAGAAATACGCCTTTTTCCGAATGAATCTCCAAATGTTGAAACTAAATGAGTGAATTAACTGCCTTGGCCTCTAATATCTCTAAATAAAATTCCTTATTCAAGTAAATGCCGCCTTCTGGCCGCATTATGGAACTAAGCCCCAGTACTAACAACTGGCAGTTTCTTTTAACTAGCAGAGGACAATATACCTACTTTAATTTTATGTCGCCCGGTTACACGCATAAATGGTGATCATGCTGGCCTTTGGTCCAAGGGGTCCAGGGGGTCCGGGGTTTGGTTTCCGTTCGGGTGGCAGATTTTAACTTTCATTAGTTAATAGCTATGGCTCGGGGTCTGGGTGTTCGTGCCGTCTTCAGCATTAGACTTCATCTTCGGTAGGGCTTCATCCTCACAGACGTGCAGGTCGCCTATACGGTGTCAAATCTAAAGACCTGCACCTGACCTCTCCGAAGGCCACACGTCAGTATTTTAAATTTATGTGAAAGGTAAGAAATTCATTATATTAACTTTAAGACAGCAGCAAAATATTTTAAAAATAATGATAATAATACACCTCGGTCTCTTTCATTCACTAACCATTATTTTTTCCCCGTGGATTGGGGTGGCAGAACAACATTCACAGCATCCCCTGCCTGTCGTAAGAAGCGACTAAAATGGGGCCCCAGGGGCTCTTAAATTATTTAAGAAAACACTAGATGAACAACTGATAGATAATCTGCTACCTGGGTGACTGCCCGAAGTCGGTGGAAAAACATGGGTTGAAAGGAAGCGTGAGTCACCGCGCACTTCATCCCTCCTGCAATCATTGCAAGCACCTGCTGTCTGGATTCGTGAATTTTGAGACTCATTAGAATGTTTGTTTTAGCTACCAGTTTGTAGTCGTGAGTTTTGATACTATTCGTTACAGTAGTATAATTGGATGGTTCGGCCGCCTCCTCCTCCTCCCGCCGCCTCCTCCGCCTCCTCCTCCTCCGCCGCCGCCCGCGGGAAATTTGAATTTTGGCGGGAAATTCGAATTTTGGCGCGAGATTTGAATTTGTAAACAAAGCCACGTGCTTTTTGACAGCTGTCATCGACAACAACGCAACGCTAACCTCACTGCTGCCATCTTGACGGACCTAAACCTCACTAGTACCAACCTAACCTAACTAGCGTGAGGTAAACAAACCCACGTGTTTTTTGACAGCCACGTGCTTTTTGACAGACAACAACGCATCGCTAACCTCAGTACTGCCATCTTGACGGGTCTAACCTTAGTGGTACCAACTTAACCTAACTAGCATGAGGTAAACAAAGCCATGTGCTTTTTGACAGCCACGTGCTTTTTGACAGATTTGTAAACAAAGCCACGTGCTTTTTGACAGACAACAACGCATCGCTAACCTCAGTACTGCCATCTTGACGGGTCTAACCTTAGTGGTACCAACTTAACCTAACTAGCATGAGGTAAACAAAGCCATGTGCTTTTTGACAGCCACGTGCTTTTTGACAGATTTGTAAACAAAGCCACGTGCTTTTTGACAGACAACAACACATCGCTAACCTCAGTACTGCCATCTTGACGGGCCTAAACCTTAGTGGTACCAACTTAACCTAACTAGCATGAGGTAAACAAAGCCACGTGCTTTTTGACAGCCACGTGCTTTTTGACAGCTACCATCCGCCATCTTTAAACTACAGAGCGCTGTGCTGCCCTCTTGCGTCACCTGTCATCGGCAGTGCTGCCATCTTGGCGGGCCTAAACCTTAGTGCTACCAACTTAACCTCACTAGCTCGAGATAAACAAATCCACGTGCTTTTTGACAGCCACGTGCTTTTTTTTGACAGCTGTCATCAGCCATCTTTGAGCACCGTGCTGCCCTCATGCGGGGCAATTTCGTCAGCTGTCATCCGCCATCTTTAATCCAGAGAGAACAGTGCTGCACTCTATGTGGTGGCGGCAATTTGAAAAATTCTATGTGCTCTTGTTGGGAAACAAAGCCACGTGCAGCTGTCATCGGCCATCTTTAATCAATAGAGCGCTGTGCTGCGGGCAATTTCGTCAGCTGTCATCCGCCATCTTTAATCCAGAGAGAACAGTGCTGCACTCTATGTGGTGGCGGCAATTTGAAAAATTCTATGTGCTCTTGTTGGGAAACAAAGCCACGTGCAGCTGTCATTCGCCATCTTTGAGCGCTGTGCTGCGGGCAATTTCGTCGGCTGTTATCCGCCATCTTTAATCCAGAGAGAACAGTGCTGCACTCTATGTGGTGGCGGTAAATTCCACGTGCTTTACAAACCTATGCGCTTTTCTGACAGCTGTCATCCGCCATCTTTGAGAACAGTGCTGCACTCTATGTGGCGGTAGCAAATTCCACGTGCTCTACAAAGCCACATGCTCTTTTGACAGCTGTCACCCGCCATCTTTGAGCACTATGCAGCTGTCATCCGCCATCTTTAATCACCGTGCTGCCCCGGTGACGGCAAATTCCACGTGCTCTTGTTTGGAAACAAAGCTTTTAATCCAGAGAGAACAGTGCTGCCCCGGTGGTAGCAAATTCTACGTGCTTTACAAAGCTATGTGCTTTTTTGACAAAAAAAAAAATTCTGCTCTCGAGATACTTACCGAACTATACTTACGAAACTGCTCATCACCTTCTTTCTTCCATGAGTAATAAACAAAAACTCTATCCTGCAAATAAGGAGCGGGAGGAAGGTGATACCTAACCTAAAATAAAAGAATATGCCAATTCTACATTATTTATTTACATCTTGTATGTACAAGTTTTATCTCGAATCATTTTACCCTAGCGTACTTCTCGATGCAATTCTTGAATGTACAAGTTTAGACTTGCCGTACCAGCGTTCCTCTCCCGAATTGTGATGTAAGACAGCGTAACGTAAGTACACACACACCTCTAGCATAATGTTTATGTAAAGTAGTACTTATCAATACTACTATGCCCCCAGGCTAGCGTGTTGGTAGAATTTGGGATGACAAACCGTTTACAATCATCGCTATTAAGGGCTACCTTACTAATTAAATGTGTGTACAACTGGTGCTTCTTGCTTCTAATGACAGACATTTGCTTATGCAAAACAGGTGGATTACTTTTAATGCAATTGTTATAGTTTTCAAAACTTAGCTGATTCTGAACGACATTCTTTTTAACCCCCTTCAATCTCTTTATTTGTAATTCATTTAAGAGTTTTATGCAATATGACTTGGATTTAGTACCTACAAATGAATCGATAATATTCCCAGCACATTCATCTTTCATTTTACCTAGAACCTTTTTGTTCACTAGCGGCAGATGATATTGATTATCTGCAGGATAGTTACTCGTATCAAACCTACCCAAGTCAGGCTTTATATCATTGTAATAGTCATCAGTTTTGATTTGATAAATAAACGAAGCGGTATCTGTGTAGAGCAATTGCGCATTATGCGCGTACTTCTTCATCATATAATCGTAATGGAATTCATACATGAGTGTTTTAGCCAATTCAAGTACTGTGAAGCCGGCGTAGGTAGGTTTGTCATACTTAACCTTGACACGATTCATCTGTATAATAACTAAATTCTCATGTATGATGGTGCAGCTGTGGAAATTTGGTTTACTTATTAAATAGTTAGCACCATACCTTTTCTTAATATTATCCCAGTTTGTAATCAATTTTACATCAACGCGTTTGTCAACATTCTCCATAGTCTTACCAAACACACTGTTATTCATGAGCTTGTAGAAATCTTTTTCAAACTCGTTAACCGCATTCGTTCTTAAATTATTGTTCAGATCGATATATGGCTTTAGCCACGGTGACTGATTAAATTCTAGTACGCGATGAATTTTGGATAACTTCAAACCATGCTGCAAACACTGTTTTAAATTTCGGTAATGAATGATATACTTAGATTTATCGCATAAATTAGCAATGAGCATTTTCGTCGTTGATGCAATGTACGGGGACTTCATATTTTCAGGGCAGAACGGTAGGTCATTATGAGAAGTGTGTAACTCTTTAGGATACTGTAAGTCAACTTCGAGGAAATAACCTTTATCAGCTTCATCACCTAGGGCGTGTAGCTGTAAAGCATCAATTTCGCACTGCGTCAGCCAGCGGAAACCACTCACCGGTAGATGCTGACTCATCGCCCACCCATACTGATTATTAGCATCGAGGTAAACGATATACCGAGATTCCTGACTGGAATCGAAACTCGGCATGTACTTATTATTAGCACTCGAATACCGGCCGCTGCACTGACTCAGACCGCCTCGAATGGATGCTTTTATAAAGTGCACCATATCGATATCGGACAGCAGTTCCAAATTCACACGCGTGTATTTTAACATCGCGTCCCAACTTAACCCAGGTGCAGTAAAATACTGACATGGGTCAAGGCTGTAGGTGTTCATGCAAACACAGCGAAAATTTTCAAAAACATCAGCTAACAAAAGTACATCTGTCTTTAAATATAAATCAGAGTATTCACCCAGCGTTTGAATGTGGAACTGCTCCCAGATATGTTGCGCATGTAAATAGTCATCATCACTAATATCTGCTGAATTCAGCGAGCTGTAAAAGGATTGTTTCGATGGTAAGGCACGTTCTTCGAGGCGGTCTAAGCAGTCGAGATATTCATAACAAAAAACACCCTTACGCCGAAGTAAATTAAACTGCGCTTCTTCAGGGAAAACGCGTCGAATTTCTGTAAATTGTTCAGGCTGTAAATGACTAGAAAGTTTATCGAGGCTACTCGCCATAAAGCGAAACGAGTCAAGGAATCTCAGTTTTATAGAATGCTCAGCATCTACTTTTACAGACTTTGCAAACGCAATGTACCGCTCTTTATTCTGAGGGATTATATCTACTTTTTCATCCGAAGCTCCAAATTGTGAAATGATGAAATGAGAGTCGTAACCAGATAAGTTATGAAAAATTACAGGGATAAATTTAGGAACTCTATACTTAAGATTACAGCTATAATGAGCGGCACATCTGTAGAAACCAGTTAAATGATCATGATCAAAAACTTTAGGGTCATTTTCGGAAAATTCCCCATCACAAATGCTACACTTTGTAGCACGTTCATGATCATTTAACTGAATTTCGGTGAGTGGCTTCATAGGAATATTACTATTCAGAATACGACCGAGACGAACTGCATCACTTTCAAGTCTTTCTAAAAATACTTTAGCAGCATCATGTCCTCGATACAGCTCTAACTTGTTAAGCGTACTATCGTAACTACACTTGATGTAATACGCGAAGCTATACGGGACATGCATGTGCGTAGTATTAGTGAAAGAGTTGTCAGGATTAGGTGAGCATGTGTTGCATGGCGTGAGGATGGCTTCAAAGTCTGCATAAATCACGAACGGTACCCACATCTGCTTGTGAAAATTTGTAAATTTTAAAACATTATTGCCTGTAGTAGGTATCTCTGTACGTACATGATTGCAGTCATTCTTGGAATGCTTCGTTAACTGATCTTCATTTCTCAAATACTGCAAGCATCCATCACATAGCCACTTTTTGTTACACCTGTTTGACAACTGACTGCCAACAAGTCTACTCAGATTTTTAATCCAGCAAAAGTGGCTATTCACACTGTTTTCAATATAGAGTAAATTAACGTGAGTACTCTTCTTATGACATGTATAATACAGAGGACCTACTACAGACTTTTTCTCTACACCATACACATTAATACTAATGTTATTTAGTTCCTCAAAGCGCTTAATATCCTTTATCTGCACAGGAAATTCTATACTATCGAAATTTAGCTGCGTTGAATAGTGCGGATACGATGATGTTCTACACGCTACATTCGATTTAGCAGGATTTAAAGCTGACATCACCGCCCAAGCAAAGCATGCTTCGTCATTGTTTTGGATGTTTACAACAGCTTCTTTTCGCTGAATCCATGTCGGCAGCTCAATGTGCGAAGATCCACACATAGGATTGTACTTATTGATGTTAACTTCTAGATACATTATTTCAACTAAAGCCCACCCTGATTCCTTTTCCTGAAATTCCTCGCTCTTAGTTGAAATAATGTTAGAGACATCCCTAAGTACATCACCAAAATTAGTCGACTGACTTATGATAAAATTCTTCGTATTAAATGATTTAATGTCCGTTATTTCGGATTCATCCGTGCTTTTAATGTACAAGGCGAAAAGTTCAAAATTAACTTTAAATAAACTATGATTGGACAAAGATTTAGCAAGAAGCTGTTGTACATCCGGTTGAACGCAATTTAAAAAGTTTGAAGTGCTCTGAAACTTTTGACTCGTGCGAATTCGGTAACTAGCAATCCTACTTTTAAATGCTGTATTAATTTCCTCGATGTTTGCGTTACTACCACTTCTACACGCATTATTTTTATGCGCATTACTCCGTAAGTGCCCCTGAAAATGCGAAGATGGTACATCAGTGTTACAGTGCTCGCAGTGAATAGTTTGAAGTTCATGATTTTTTCTAGGTTTTTTACTACTAGTACTTTCTACAGCTACATCAGTAGCTGCACGCTTTTTCCCTACTACTACCTGAGGGCAAGTAGATATTTGATGTACCTCTGCTAAGTGGTCCTCATATCGCTCTACGTTAGCGAAATACACACTACAAACTTTACATAAAGCAGATGTTATGCTAGGGTGTTTTGATTTCATATGGCGCATGAAGTTATCACGCCTTGAAAACGTTACATTACATTCCTCACAGCAGGGGGACATCTGTTCATGATTTTTTCTAGGTTTTTTACTACTAGTACTTTCTACAGCTACATCAGTAGCTGCACGCTTTTTCCCTACTACTACCTGAGGGCGAGTAGATATTTGATGTACCTCTGCTAAGTGATCCTCATATCGCTCTACGTTAGCGAAATACATACTACAAACTTTACATAAAGCAGATGTTATGCTAGGGTGTTTTGATTTCATATGGCGCATGAAGTTATCACGCCTTGCAAACGTTACATTACATTCCTCGCAGCAGGGGAACATCTGAAAAGAGAACGACCGATAGAGATTAGGTGAAAGTTACGGAAGAAACCAAGTTTCAGCGTATAGAGGTTGGACATGGCTGTGAGTTAGGCCTATAGCATGAGAATTGAAGGGAACAACTAAAGTTACGATGTTCGGAAGAAACCAAGTTTCAGCCCGTTGAGACTAGACATGGCTATGTATACGTGTTTGAAATTATACCACGTCTATAGTATGAGGATTGAAGAGAACAACTATTTATCAATACTCTAAAGTTACAGAAGAAACCAAGTTTCAGCCCGTTGAGGGTAGACATAGCTATGTACACGTGTTTGAAATTATACCACGTCTATAGCGTGAGGATTAAAGAGAACAACTATTTATCAATACTCTAAAGTTACGGAAGAAACCAAGTTTCAGCCCGTTGAGGGCAGACATAGCTATACCTCGTCTATAGTATGCAAGAACAACTATTTATCAATAGACTAAAGTTACGATGTTCGGAAGAAACCAAGTTTCAGCCCGTTGAGGGTAGACATAGCTATGTACACGTGTTTGAAATTATACCACGTCTATAGCGTGAGGATTAAAGAGAACAACTATTTATCAATACTCTAATGTTACGATGTTTTAGAAGAAACCAAGTTTCAGCCTGTTGAGGGCAGACATAGCTATGTGTGCGGGTGTTTGAAATTATACCACGTCTATAGCACGAGGATTAAAGAGAACAACTATTTATCAATAGACTAAAGTTATGATGTTTTAGAAGAAACCAAGTATCAACCCGTTGAGGTCAGACATAGCTATGTGTACGTGTTTGAAATTATACCACGTCTATAGCATGATGATTGAAGAGAACAACTATTTATCAATAGACTAAAGTTACGATGTTCGGAAGAAACCAGCTTTCAACCCGTTGAGGTCAGACATAGCTATACCTCGTCTATAGTATGCAAGAACAACTATTTATCAATAGACTAAAGTTATGATGTTTTAGAAGAAACCAAGTATCAACCCGTTGAGGACAGACATAGCTATGTGTACGTGTTTGAAATTATACCACGTCTATAGCATGATGATTGAAGAGAACAACTATTTATCAATAGACTAAAGTTACGATGTTCAGAAGAAACCAGCTTTCAACCCGTTGAGGTCAGACATAGCTATACCTCGTCTATAGTATGCAAGAACAACTATTTATCAATAGACTAAAGTTACAATGTTTTAGAAGAAACCAATTTTCAGCCTGTTGAGGGCAGACATAGCTATGTGCGCGTGTTTGAAATTATACCACGTCTACAGTATGCGGGTTGAAGAGAACAACTATTTATCAATACTCTAAAGTTACGATGTTTTAGAAGAAACCAAGTTTCAGCCTGTTGAGGGCAGACATAGCTATGTGTGCGCGTGTTTGAAATTATACCACGTCTATAGCACGAGGATTAAAGAGAACAACTATTTATCAATAGACTAAAGTTATGATGTTTTAGAAGAAACCAAGTATCAACCCGTTGAGGTCAGACATAGCTATGTGTACGTGTTTGAAATTATACCACGTCTATAGCGCGAGGATTAAAGAGAACAACTATTTATCAATAGACTAAAGTTATGATGTTTTAGAAGAAACCAAGTTTCAACCCGTTGAGGTCAGACATAGCTATGTGTACGCGTTTGAAATTATACCACGTCTATAGTATGCGGGTTGAAGAGAACAACTATTTATCAATTGCTTAAAGTTATGATGTTTTAGAAGAAACCAAGTTTCAACCTGTTGAGGGCAGACATAGCTATGTACGTACCCCGCGTGAGGATTAAAGAGAACAACTATTTATCAATAGACTAAAGTTATGATGTTTTAGAAGAAACCAAGTTTCAACGAATAGAAGTCAGACATACCTTAAAATCTTCGCGCTGCAAACTGTTACTCGGATGTATAAAATGCGTGCGTTCAAGCCTGAAACTTGAATGATAATATTCTGGTCGAATCTAAAAAGAAAAGAACAAACATATGTGAATGCAGTGTAGGGTGTATCAGCTAGCCTAGTTATCTTTACAACTCAAAGTTCGAAAACATACCTTAAAAAAAAAGAATGTGCTGCAGACTGTTACTCGGATGAATAAAATGCGTACTTTCAAGCCTGTAACTCGAACGGTACCTAAAAAAGAAAAGAACAAACATATATGAATGTAGTGTAGGGTGTATCAGCTAGCCTAGTTATCTTTACAACTCAAAGTTCGAAAACATACCTTAAAAATGCATGTGCTGCAGACTGTTACTCGGATGAATAAAATGCGTACTTTCAAGCCTGTAACTCGAACGGTACCTAAAAGAAAAGAACAAACATATATGAATGTAGATGTCTATTACCTAGCGTAGAAGTTGCTTTGCAGACAGTAACTAACAGTTCTAGCTTACCTTAAGATAAAGGCTGAAGAATAATATTCACAGCAGACAGTACTTAGACGGGAGATGTGTACGTGATAAACGCATACAGAGAACTGTGAGCACTTCACGCAGACTGCGGCGAGTAAATATGCTGCTTGTTACCAAGCGGATGTGAAAATCGCTGACAACTGCAGTACAGTCGGAACGAAGTGTTTATGCAACAAGAGCACTCCTGTAGTCCCGCAGGCTGACGTATTTAAGCCGGAATCGAACCTCAGAATTTAAGAGTTCTGCAGTGGATCGAGCCTTGGAAAGTTAGCGCGCGATCCTCGACTTCTGGACTTAAACGGGAGGGTACTAAGCTACATCCGCGGTATTCCTTACCTGTAGGCACTTAAAGGTATTGGGCTAAAACTACATTTAGCTAGATCATGTAATGACGATTGCGCAGGCCCCTCGCCTAGCATTTACGGCTTCTAGTTCGAACCCGCTATCCCCGAAGTAGCGAGAATGATTGAAGAGTGTTTGAGGGTGATTCATTCGTCGGATGGAGGCGTTAAGCTATGTGCAGGCTTCTTCTAGTCGGGGTACGCGATTCAAATCCTGGCAACTTATACTGTCGGGAAGGGCATCCGGCTAGATCATGCAATGACGATCGCGCAGGTCCCTCGCCTAACATTTACGGCTTCCAGTTCGAACCCGCTATCTTCCGAAGTACCGAGAATGATTGAAGTGTGTTTGAGGGTGATTCATTTGTCGGATGGAGGCGATAAGCCTTGTGCAGGCTTCTTCAGCGGGAGTAGGCTATGTGTCGGTACCGGGATATCTAGTTATAAAACCCGCTACAACAAATTTATCACGTATACTGCGATTTAAAATCCTAGTCAGGAGGGGCAACCGGTCGTATAAAACTATGGTGTGAGGCGGGGTGTGCAAGAAAGCCAGCATTAAGTAAGGGCTGTTGATGGGGACGTTAAACCTTGTGCAGACTCCTTGGAAAATGATTTTTTGAGTACAAGTCTTGACGGTGATTCATTTGTCGGATAGAAGCAATAAGCCTTGTGCAGGCTTCTTCAGCGGGAGTAGGCTATGTGTCGGTACCGGGATATCTAGTTATAAAACCCGCTACAACAAATTTATCGCGTATAGTGCGATTTAAAATCCTAGTCAGGAAGGGCAGCCGGTCGTAAAACTATGGTGTGAGGCGGGGTGTGCAAGAAAGCCAGCATTAAGTAAGGGCTGTTGATAGGAGGCGTTAAACCATGTGCAAGCTCCTTCACCAGGAGAAGCCTACATGCCGGTACCGTGCAGGTTCTTTCGATAGGAGTAGGCACTGTGTGTGTTTTAACCTCTCCGTACAATCATGATATTTTACGTTAGGAACTTACATAGGCTAAATGCTACACATTCCGTGGCAGAGCCAGGAATCGAACTCGGACCTCCGAGGGTAGCAGCTAACTACTGCACTACAGAGGAGGACTATTTCAGAATATTTTACAACCTTAATTGGTACTGTGTTTTAAGAGCTTGAATGGTACTCAGCTAAGAAGACGTTCGCGAGTTACAAGCCGCTTATCAGCATGTAGTGTCCTCGTTCAAGGTCGAGCCGGAAGATACGTGTACAATTTCAGCTAACACACGCATTCCACACAACTCGCTCAGAATGACTGTGCCGATACTTCGAGGACTGTAGAACAAATCTATAGCTTACAGTATGCATGCCTCTCACCCGGTAGTCTCGGGTTCGATTCTCTTGGGGGTAAAAATGTGTTTAAATCACATGAATGTGTTGAGTTGTCCTTCCTGATGCAAAACTAGCAGTATCTAACCTCATACACCATAGTTTTACGCCCGGTTGCCCTTCCTGACAACTCGGATTAAGAATCTGTTTTACAACGTCTAACACGGGGAATCGGGGATTTACAGCTAGATGCACTTCTTAGATTTTAAATCACGAACTATTGTTTTACGGCCGGATGCCCTTCCTGACGCAAAACTAAGATTTTAAATCGCAAGAATTTGTTTTAAGACTAGTCACCCTTCCTGATGCAAAACTGGCAGTATCTAGTCTCTCACGTCATACACTATTGTTTCGACCGGTTGCCCTTCCTGACGTCAAAGAACTCGGATTAAGAATCTGTTTTACAACTTCTAACACGAGAATCGGGGATTTACAGCTTAAAGATGGCGGATGACAGCTGTCAGAAAAGCATATAGGTTTGTAAAGCACATAGAATTAACCGCCACCACATAGAGGGCAGCACGGTGATTAAAGATGGCGGATGACAGCTGCACATAGCTTTGTTTCCAAACAAGAGCACGTGGATTTTGCCGTCACCGGGCAGCACGGTGATTAAAGATGGTGGATGACAGCTGCACATGGCTTTGTTTCCAAACAAGAGCACGTGGAATTTGCCGTCACCGGGGCAGCACGGTGATTAAAGATGGCGGATGACAGCTAACAGAACTTTTCAAATTACCCGCTACTACAGAGAGCAGCATGGTGCTCTGTTCATTAAAAGATGGCGGATGACAGCTAACGAAATTGCCCCGCATGAGGGCAGCACGGTGCTCTGTTCATTAAAGATGGTGGATGACGGCTAACGAAATTGCCCGCAGCATAGTGCTCAAAGATGGCGGGTGACAGCTGTCAAAAGAGCATGTGGCTTTGTAGAGCACGTGGAATTTGCTACCGCCACATAGAGTGCAGCACTGTTCTCAAAGATGGCGGATGACAGCTGTCAGAAAAGCGCATAGGTTTGTAAAGCACGTGGAATTTACCGCCACCACATAGAGTGCAGCACTGTTCTCTCTGGATTAAAGATGGCGGATAACAGCCGACGAAATTGCCCGCAGCACAGCGCTCAAAGATGGCGAATGACAGCTGCACGTGGCTTTGTTTCCCAACAAGAGCACATAGAATTTTTCAAATTGCCGCCACCACATAGAGTGCAGCACTGTTCTCTCTGGATTAAAGATGGCGGATGACAGCTGACGAAATTGCCCGCAGCACAGCGCTCTATTGATTAAAGATGGCCGATGACAGCTGCACGTGGCTTTGTTTCCCAACAAGAGCACATAGAATTTTTCAAATTGCCGCCACCACATAGAGTGCAGCACTGTTCTCTCTGGATTAAAGATGGCGGATGACAGCTGACGAAATTGCCCCGCATGAGGGCAGCACGGTGCTCAAAGATGGCTGATGACAGCTGTCAAAAAAAAGCACGTGGATTTGTTTATCTCGAGCTAGTGAGGTTAAGTTGGTAGCACTAAGGTTTAGGCCCGCCAAGATGGCAGCACTGCCGATGACAGGTGACGCAAGAGGGCAGCACAGCGCTCTGTAGTTTAAAGATGGCGGATGGTAGCTGTCAAAAAGCACGTGGCTGTCAAAAAGCACGTGGCTTTGTTTACCTCATGCTAGTTAGGTTAAGTTGGTACCACTAAGGTTTAGGCCCGTCAAGATGGCAGTACTGAGGTTAGCGATGTGTTGTTGTCTGTCAAAAAGCACGTGGCTTTGTTTACAAATCTGTCAAAAAGCACGTGGCTGTCAAAAAGCACATGGCTTTGTTTACCTCATGCTAGTTAGGTTAAGTTGGTACCACTAAGGTTAGACCCGTCAAGATGGCAGTACTGAGGTTAGCGATGCGTTGTTGTCTGTCAAAAAGCACGTGGCTTTGTTTACAAATCTGTCAAAAAGCACGTGGCTGTCAAAAAGCACATGGCTTTGTTTACCTCATGCTAGTTAGGTTAAGTTGGTACCACTAAGGTTAGACCCGTCAAGATGGCAGTACTGAGGTTAGCGATGCGTTGTTGTCTGTCAAAAAGCACGTGGCTGTCAAAAAACACGTGGGTTTGTTTACCTCACGCTAGTTAGGTTAGGTTGGTACTAGTGAGGTTTAGGTCCGTCAAGATGGCAGCAGTGAGGTTAGCGTTGCGTTGTTGTCGATGACAGCTGTCAAAAAGCACGTGGCTTTGTTTACAAATTCAAATCTCGCGCCAAAATTCAAATTTCCCGCCAACATTCAAATTTCCCGCGGGCGGCGGCGGCGGAGGAGGAGGCGGAGGAGGCGGCGGGAGGAGGAGGAGGCGGCCGAACCATCCAATTATACTACTCGTTACTAATTATAGCCCTGAGTTTTGAGACTCGTGAGTTTTGAAACATAACCGACAATGGATGCACCAAGATGGAGCTACGGCCTAATCTGCGAGATCGCTTTATTTCCCGTGCTCCGTATATCACGGCCCCCAGATGCCTACATATGGGGCATGCTGAAAAAAAAATCCGTTTTCCAGGAATGTTCCCGGTTTATGAGAGAAGATACATTCATATAAGTGTCCGTGAGGTATTCATATACGTTTCATTTAAAAATCCATAATTTTACACCAAAACTTTTAAAATTTTATTAGTAGTTAACAGGAAGGTAAATGAAGACTGTTATACTATAAGATTGCCCAATTGATCATTTAAGAGCTGTCCAAGAATTCTTTTGTTAACAAAAATGGCACTTTTTTGAGACTACCTAGCAACTACAAAAATGCATTTATTTTAATATTTATTTCGCCGAACTATTATTGTTAGTGTTCTTGATGCCCCCTACTAAATGTATTAGTTTATCACGATTACACAAAGAATTATAACACATTCTTTCAAAAATTCAAGATTAAAAAAAATTTTCATTTCTTCGTACTCAGTTTTTGAACGGGGATATATTTTTTCTCAGTTCTAGTACAGGACATTCCTAAATTAAGTATCTTCAATTTGAGACCTTTTTGAGGTACATATCTGAATTAGAACTCGACTTATTGTTGTTCGAACCTGAAAAGAAAACATAATTTTTAGTTTGAGTAAATTAAGTTTAAAGTTTTGTATTATGATTAGATCTCTTTCTTTTTACCTGAAAGTATTAGAATTCTCCTGCTTAATAGGTGCGACCTTCCTTTTCAAGTTTCTTGTCCTATTTCAGCTTTTTTCTTCCCCTGAGGTACCTCCTTCTCTGTCTTCTTTCAGCAGTGCTCTGAAGCTGACTTCTGCGTACACGTGCCTCATTAGCTTGTGTGACACTCCTGATGCTGAGTACATATCAGGCACAACCTTCATTCTTTTTAAAACCTCTATTTCAACCTTGTTTCCACAACTGAAGTTTAAAACTGCATCCATGACATCCAGTTTGAGAGTGGACAGCCCCACATACGTATCTTTTCTACACCTCTTCCATACCGTACCGTTGAATGACTCATTGGTATTTTGAGTCAAACCATGATGACATTTTAATAACATTTTTGGATTACAGAGTCTTTCATACACAGGCTTCATTGCATGTAGGACTTCTAGTGGTATTCCTGCTTTATGCTTATAATTGTCAAGTATATTGCCAGCTTTGGCTCGTTGGTGTGAACACTGTCTGTTCCTATTGACGTCAGAAAAGTTGGATGGCGCAGCCACGCGGTAGAATGTTGAAGCTGCAACATAGTGACTGGTGAGATTTATTTACATGGCAAAGCATTGACGTCGTGATGGAAACAGAAAGAAAATTGTCAAATTTGAGGAGGTACTGCTCTGTATACGGTTGCAAATCGTATAAAACAGATGCGAAATCTGTTCACTACTTTCCTGTACAAAAGGTTCAGAGAGAAAGATGGTTTTCCGCGCTGTCAATTCGAAAACGCGTTAAGCGATACATGACAGTGTGCAGTCTGCATTCTCGTGAAGACGACTTCTTTCCACAGCGTAGGTACCGGTACTGTTTATTGTACTCATTGATAGTTATTGTCTCTAATTTGTATTCACAAAAATTTAGCTACATCAAAAATACTGATAAACTTGTAGCCTAATACTTCTGTGCCGCACATAGAATGTAATCCGCTCTTTGTAAACTTCTCCATATGTGTAACAGCAGACAGTAAATGAACTATCTACATGTGAGTAATATCTTTAACTGGTAGTAATTAAGCGCTGCATTTAAATTGCCTATAAAATACTTGTAACAATGAAAGAAAATATGTAGTATTTTTCCATCATAAATTAACTTTTTTTGCTATTTGTTTTACGTCACACCGACACAGATAGGTCTTATGGCGACGATGGGAAAGGAAAGGTCTAGGAATGGGAAGGAAGCGGCCGTGGCCTTAATTAAGGTACAGTCCCAGCATTTGCTTGGTGTGAAAATGGAAAAAAACCTTCAGGGCTGCCGACAGTGGGGTTCGAACCCACTATCTCCCGGATGCGAGCTCACAGCTTCACGATCCTAACCGCACGGCCAACTCGCCCGGTCATCTTAAATTAGAAGCCATAACCTAATTATTTGGTAAAATGGGACAAACCAAGTATTCTTCAACCCCAAACAGCTGTGACTGTAGAGGTTATAGTACTCTTAAATTATAATTTTCCAACTTTGGTCTGCATATTCTGTAGGTAGTTATAATTTTTATACTTATTATTGTCGGTTCTAAGTTCTAAATTTTGTGCTGATGGTAAAAATGGAAGAACATTAAGTTTATGTGGGCTGTTCCAACACAAGCCTGTATAAAGCCTAGGATTTATTTGCTTTACAACATTTACTTAGTAGAATTATTATTTTCTTTCTTCCCCAAGATTACAGTTTACAAAACAGGTAACTCCCCCGTCACCTGGCTAAGGCTTTGGCATGGACCAAATCAACAAGAAATTACTCCATAACCTCTAATAGTGGAAAATTACAGTAGCTTAACTGTTAAGGTGAATCAGCGTGTCAACGGTAACATTTCTCTGACAAACTCGCTTTACATATACAGTTGCACTTCACATTTTCACCCCCTTGTTCAAGACAACATTAACTTTGTGCGGTTTTGAATCGATGTGGGATGATTGTAAACACAACGCTACAACACCAGTTTCATCTTCGGTTTCAAACTTTTTACCTACACATATCAAGTAATTACGCTTGAATATTTCTTCCCCTTCCACCAATGGACGCGTGAAATCTCCGACAACTCTCAACAGTTGCGCATACGACACCAAAGACATTTTGAATACTTAATAAATCCTACAGACGCACACCCGATCACTGTCATGTTTACTTCCCGTCACTATCTCGCCGCCATATTGAAAACAGCTGACCGTAAGCTCCTCCACCGTTTCGGACGTCAATAGGGCACCTGTGATGGGAAGGCCTGTCTTTATGGGCAGTCAAATGATACAATGTTGCCCACATAGCATTTGTCATATATCTTATGAAACTGTAGTTGGAACGCAAAGCAATTCCAAAATACTTCTGGCACTTGTCTATCAATGCTCCAATTAATTTGCCTCTACCACCCATCTTTTTGTTATGTTGTAGTAGTTTTTGGTAGTGGCCCGCACGTTCCAGTTTACTGACTTCTTTACTATTGTATGGATTGGAATCCCACACTGCCTTGTAACTTTTGGAAACCCCATCCCATAGAATGCTACATACTGCAGACCTTTACTCTCACTTGAGCGAGAAAATATTTTTACTGTTCCCACTGTAATTTCTGGCACAGACTGCAGCATGATCAGCCTTCCAACCTAAATAGGATGGGGAATGCTTATCATCATTTGAATGCTTCTTACATCCAATACAGTTTCTGGACATTATCTCAACAACGAATATACATCCAAATGCATACAGGTAAACAGGCAACGTGACAATATTTTCACTCAAAACATGCAGTTATGGAAACCATGGAAGCTGTCATTACCAAAGAGTATTACTGCTGCATTCAAAGAATATGTACGTGGAGCCATCTATGGAGAGCTATTCTGTAACAACGAGCGCCGAACTTGAATTAAAAATCGAAAGTAACCATGAAATTCTCCGTGCAGCGAAGCCACGCCCACCTCAGACCGAGACGCGGGTGCACTGTTCCCTTTAAATCAATTTTCTGAGCATATTTATGCACGAAACATGTAAGAACTATACATTTTCTTAAAGAATTAAGCTTTCATCACGAAACAAAAATGAACAAGTGAAAATTCCATCCAAATACGTCTTTTCATACGTATATGAATACCTTGAGGCAACTTCCGTTCATCAGCATGTTCGACAATCTACAGGACCGTTGAAATGAAATGGCGTATGGCTTTTAATGCCGGGAGTGTCCGAGGACATGTTCAGCTCGCCAGGTGCAGATCTTTTGATTTGACACCCGTAGACGGCCTGTGTGTCGTGATGAGGATGAAAAGATGATGACGAAGACGACACATACACCCAGCCCCCATGCCAGCGGAACTAATCAATTATGGTTAAAATTCCCGACCCTGCCTGGAATCGAACCTGGGATCCCGGTGACCAAAGGCCAGCACGCTAACCATTTAGCCATGGAGCTGGACACAGGGCCGTTATGAACAATGCATGAGACGTGAGGGTGCTTATTTTTAACATATGCTGTACCTACTCAGTTTTTCCGAGTCATTGGCTGAATGGTCAGCGTTGAGGCCTTCGGTTCAGAGGGTGCCGGGTTTGATTCCCGGCCTGGTCGGGGATTTTAATCGCCTCTGATTAATTCTTCTGGCCCGGGGACTCTTCATATTCCCATAACACACTACACTACCAACCACCACAGAAACAAGCAATAGTGATTACATCCCTTCATATAGCGTTGGCGTCAGAAAGGGCATCCGGCCATAAAACAGGGCCAAATCCGCATGTGCGGCACAGTTCGAACCCGCCACCTCACAGGTGTGGGAAAAGCGGTAGAATAATAATAATAATAATAATAATAATAATAATAATAATAATAATAATAATAATAATAATAATAATAATAATAATAATAATAAGAAGAAGAAGAAGAAGAAGAAGCTGTACCTACCCAGTTAGATACGTGTTGCCGTCACTTTGCATGTTATAATAACATAGGCCTATCTGATGTTCAGAATCTGTTTATAATTTGCAAATTGTCTTTGTTTTGCCACATACTATACTAAGAAAAGAATTTCAAGTCTGAAACATTAAATAATAAATAAAGTTATATGATATCGGCAATAAAAGTTTTCTATTGAAACATTTGATTTCTATTCTTCTTCTTCTTTATCTGTTTACCCTCCAGTGCCGGTTTTTCCCTCGGACTCAGCGAGGGATCCCACCTCTACCGCCTCAAGGGCAGTGTCCGACCAGTACCTCCCCCAGGCGGCCTCACCTGCTATGCTGAACAGGGGACTTGCGGGGGTATGGGAAGATGGAAGGGATAAACAAGGAAGAGAAAAGGAAGCGGCCGTGGTCTTAAGTTAGGTACCATCCCGGCATTTTCCTGGAGGAGAAGTGGGAAACCACGGAAAACCACTTCCAGGATGGCTGAGGTGGGAATCGAACCCACCTCTACTCAGTTGACCTCCCGAGGCTGAATGGACCCCGTTCCAGCCCTCGTACCACTTTTCGAATTTCGTGGCAGAGCCGGGAATCGAACCCGGATAAACGAAGTCATTTGTCGGATGTTTCAAGCCGACACTCTCATTCAATTCATGTCACTACTAGCAGCTAATCACACTAACCGCTACACCACAGAGGCGGACACATTTGATTTCTATTCACCAAAATTAATTAAAACTCAGCCATTGATCACCCAACACAGTTATGATTTACTTTGCCATCTGGTAGACTAAAACAGAACGTCGAAGCTGACGGGCAGGCAGCCTGAATAACATCAAATTAAAATGCCTGCACGTAATAGCTGAGGCCATATTATTATTATTATTATTATTATTATTATTATTATTATTATTATTATTATTATTATTATTATTATTATTATTATTATTATTACTACTACATGAATGCCAACGGCCGTAGCCGTGTTGAAACACCGGGTCCCGTGAGATCTCCGAAGTTAAGCAACATTGGGCGTGGTCAATATTTGGATGGGTTGCCACGCGCTGTTGTTGGGGAGTAAGGGAAGGAGGAGCGGAAAGGAACTGGCCACCCTATCGTCCGTGACCTCCGACTCAAGCACACCTCTGCGGAGGTTCGGAACTGGCTTCGGGTACCTTTTATTACCTGAATTAGCACCCAGCCTTTATTGTCAACATGGGATCTGGGAGAAGTTGACAGAAAAGGACACTCGCTACCAACCACATTGTACAGAAATCTACAAGTCCTTCCTCTTATAAGCGTAAACTCTATTACCTTCGCTACAAGAACAGTAAAGATGTATTGCAGTGTGCAATTTTCTAGTGGTGAGACCTCCTTCCATTAAGAAGAATCGCCAGAAGTTCCAGAAAGTGTAAGTCACACCTGCGACTCTCATTGTATTTAAAACAGCAAGGCGGGATTCAATTGCCTAAGTCCTGCCCACTATCGCCGCTCCCGATCGGTTTGGCAGCAATCTCAATCGAGACCGGTTCTGCTTTGTTATGAATCAGATTGACCAAGTTACCTCATATAGTTGACCATTTTAATATCTGCTACATGCATTAAATAAATTTAAGCCTCATAGGATTTGTTTCTTGGCGCCTGCATGCCGCCGACAGCCTTTCCTTCGCTGGGAAACACGTTCGAAGGAGGAAATACGTACGAGGGTTTTGTATATGTACTTGACATCAGTGAAGGAGAGACAACATTTCCGATCTATTCATTTTAGTATATTCCATAATTATATTTTGTTGCCGCCTTTTCATCCTGCACGTTGGGCTTCATCCACTGACTGGGTACAGGTTACTGAATGTTAAATATATATTATAGTCAGGTTATGTTTTTGTTCTTTGACGTCGCACTGACACAGACAGGTCATCTGGCGACGATGGGATAGGACAGGGCTAGGTCTAGGGAGGAAGTTTAGGAGGCCTTAATAAAGTACAGCCCAGCATTTGCCTGATGTGAAAATTGGTAACTACATCTTAAGGGCTGCTGACAGTGGGGTTCGAATCGTAGTCAGGTTACTTCCGATCTGCAGAACCTCTTGAAGTGACGTCACATGCATATCTGGAAGTTTATATCAGTGAACGTAAGGAATTCCGAGCAGGACGTCTCTTATCTCCAAAACTTGTCATTGGTTTTCAGAACCACACCGAGCAGAAAGTCCAGTGAATGCTGAGTACTCGACTACTGTCCGGCTCCATGGCTAAATGGTTAGCGTGCTGGCCTTTGGTCACAGGGGTCCCGGGTTCGATTCCCGGCAGGGTCGGGAATTTTAACCATCATTGGTTAATTTCACTGGCACTGGGGCTGGTTGTACGTGTCGTCTTTATCATCATTTCATCCTCATCACGACGCGCAGGTTACCTACGGGTGTCAAATCGAAAGACCTGCACCTGGCGAGCCGAACATGTCCTCGGACACTCCCGGCACTAAAACCCATACGCCATTTCATTTTACTCGACTACTTAGTGGAAAATTTTCTTGTCTCTAAACCTTATGCTTGATTTTCAGTCCTATTCCGAGTAGAAAATGCTGAATAGGCCTACTACATGGTGGAAAATTCACTCACGCAATATAGACACGGAATGTCGACTTTGATATACAAGTAACTTGAAATGAAACGGTGAAAAAACTGCAATGCGCTATCTTTAGTCCTAAGGATAAACGAAATCATTTGTCGGATGTTCCAATCCGATACTCTCATTCAATTCATGTCACTACTAGCTATTGAGGAAGCCTTAAGAGGTGACCTCGATCCTCCGTTTCCTGTTTCGTGATCGGAATGAACTGTTTACAATAAAGGAAGGGCTTTCACTTTCAGAAGAGCACGTGCTTAAAGTTAGAAAAGTGCCAATTCAAAGATGTATCATTGGAGTCTAAGCGTCTGCTTCCTCTTCTATTTTTTCTTGGTATTTGCTTTACGTCGCACCGACACAGATATGTCTTATGGCGACGATGGATGGATAGGAACGACCTAGGAAGTGGAAGGAAGCGGCCGTGTCCTTAATTAAGGTACAGCCTCGGCATTTGCCTGGTGTGAAAATGAGAAACCACGGAAAACCATCTTCAGGGCTGCCGACAGTGGGGCTCGAACCCACTATCTCCCGATTACTGGATACTGGCCGCACTTAAGCGACTGCAGCTCTCGAGCTCGGTCCTCTTCTTCTAGTAACGAGAAAACATTCTCTGTTTAGACCGGCGGCACTCATTGCGAATATACAAGATGAATAAAATAAACATTTCGCAGTAGGGAACATTAATTTAATTTCACCGAAATATTCAAGGTCTTGAGGCTTTTTCAATCATATAATTACCAACGTTCCGCCCCAGTATGGCAGCGGGTTCATAAGCTGGAATGTCACACTTCTCCGAAACAACGGTGGCAAGTGTGTGGTTGAGATACCACGACAAGTCTATTTTGAAGCATAATACACGTTATATATTGTTGTTTTGCCTGCTGCCATTTCTTGATGGATACAGTACTTTTGTATCCGTCTCTTGGCACAGGCCAGAGTAAAGTGTAGCTTCCACCGAAGTCCCAGTCTCATCCACGGCTGTGACAATATGGAAGCTGCTGGGGTATGGGTGGTGTTGCTCATAGGGTCAGTCGTGCTGCAATAGCACTTTCTGACCCAGTGAGGAAAGCAATGGCAAACTACCTCACTCCTCGTCTTGCCTAGTACGCCTCATTTTGGTGCTGCCATTGGTTTTTGCGGTTTCCTTATACCGCATAACCTTTGGTGGTGCTATTTGAGGATCCAACCAGCCTCTGGGCTGATGACCTAACAGACAGACAGATATTGTTGTTCTGTGATAATACAGTAACAGTGCACTAAGGAATATTTGTATCACTGCAAGTGTCTTCCCAAATAGGGAATAATTATTGGAATGGAGAGTCACCGGAGCACTAGTTACCTGCGTTTTCCAGCTGATGAAGGCGCTGCTGCAATGGAGCGAAACGCTGTCATTTCATGACTGCGATCGCCCTGAACAGCTTGAATATTTTCCATTCTTGTTGATATTTTATTTGCTATCTCTGAAATTAAATTATGGTTCCCCATTGGAAACTTACATTTTTGATATAAAACCAAAGGCTGGGCTGGCATTTATACAAGTGGAAACAGGTACCTTCCCCAGTACACACTCCCTGCATGGGCTTCAATGGAGGCGTGCAGTGGTGTATCAACGGCGCACTAGCCGCTTGCGTTTAGGATACGGGTGACAGTCCAACTGATGAACCCTCTGCTACACTGGGAAAGCTGATAATTTCATGATTGAAAAATCCTTAAGTGCTTCAATATTTTCAATTTTTGTTGATAAGATGAAGCATATTTCGCCACCAAATACTGTGGCACTATTCACTTTTCACCCGTTTCAGATTTTTAAAAATCAAGGCAAAGTCATCTCAATACAGCCCCTTAGAGGGATGAAAGGTACTAAGTCGGATAAAGTGGTTATCCCTACGCCCGGCCGCCTTTACTCCCAGGAATAAGCCTAGTACTTATTTGTTGTGTGGGCTGAGTGAACTCCAGGGCCATCCATATTTCGCTCTAGAACTGGAGATCTCATTTCTAAATGTTTCGACCTTGACGGAGAGTCGAGCCCTCGCCCTTCTATGTGAGCCGAACATGCCTTTACTGCCTAGGCTAGGCAGTCCCCTTAAGAACTCACCAGCCATTTTTACAATTATTGGCTTTACGTCGCACCGACACAGGTAGATCTTATGGCGACGATGGGATAGGAAAGAGTAAGGAGTGGGAAGGAAGCTCCTGTGCCCTTAATTAAGATTCGAACTCACTATCTCCCGAATGCAAGCTCACACCTGTGCGCCCCTAACCGCATGGCCAACTCGCTCGGACAACAGCATTTTACACGCAACTAGATTTTCACTTGCAAATCATACAGGCAGACTGCCAAAGTCGGGAATAATCTCTTTGGAACACTTTGATAAATAATCATTGTAATTGTGCTTCCGTCCGGCTACTTGGCTGTATGGTCAGTGTAGAGGCCTTTCGGTTCAAAAGTATCCGGATTCATTTCCTGACAGGGCCGTGGATTTTAGCCACGTCTGGTTAATTTCCATTGCTAGAAAGCTGGGTGTGTTTGTACTTCTTACTTCACATCCTCATTTACATACCGCACACACCGCACTACCAACCACTGTAGAACACACTGTAATGAACACTTCCATCCATATAGAGCTGGTGTCAGGAAAGGTATCCCTCTGTAAGTCTGGGCTTAATCCCCATGAAGTGCCCAGCGCAAAACATTTGAGAAAACGTCAAGAAGAATAAGAAGGAGAAAGAGAAGAAGAAGATTTGTCAGGGTGTGTTCTATTAATAGAAGGTTAAAAAAATCACGTAACAGTCCTTAGTTCCCGACATAACCGAGAGTGAAAATTATCAGCACAACATACGCGCTATTCAAATTGCTCACCCGTTGAGCTCAATGGGGCGTGGTCCAGAAGGCAAGGTGATTGAATCTTATGCATCTGACTGTGACTCACTCTCGGGTCCCTTTGTTTCTTTAATTACAATCAATCAATGTACATGGAAGATAAGCCCGTCTTGTGGCCATGTTGTGTGGCAGGATAAGATAATTGGTGGTATACAATGTTTTTTTGCTAGTGGCTTTACGTCGCGCCAACACAGATATGTCTTATGACGACGATGGGATAGGAAAGACCTAGGAATTGGAAGGAAGCGGCCGTGGCCTTAATTAAGGTACAGCCCCAGCATATGCCTGGTGTGAAAATGGGAAACCACGGAAAACCATCTTCAGGGCTGCCGACAACCCACGAACCCACTATCTCCCGATTACGGGATACTGGCCGCACTTATTAAGAAAGAAAGAAAGAAAGAAAGAAAGAAAGAAAGAAAGAAAGAAAGAAAGAATGTGATCAGTGAAGTATGTTGTAAGGAAGGTTTTAGCGTGCTTTGTCATACGCAGACCTATACGTGGTGCATATATTGTGCACATGAGACAAACATTTTCTTCGTCATGAAAATATTTTTTTCATTAAAACATAACCTGGTAATACGAATGGCCCCTTTCCCCGGTCTGTTCGGATTATCAAGTCCCTTCTTATAGGCTTTACTTGTTCAAAATATAATTCTACTCGGCCATGCCAGAAACTATTGTTTACGTCCGGTGCTCTGCCGTTCAGCTCTGCCACCAGTGTCCGACTCCATGGCTGAATGGTTAGCGTGCTGGCCTTTGGTCGCAGGGCTCCCGGGTTCGATTCCAGGCAAGGTCGGAAATTTTAACCATCATTGTTTAAGTTCTCTGGCACGGGGGCTGAGTGTATGTGTCATCTTCGTCATAATTGAAGACATGGATGGAAGAAGGGCTTAAGTCAGGTTGTGGCGTTCTTCGGTAAATTGCATATATACGTTCCTTGGAGGCTGTTCTAGATTCTACCTAAATGGCTTCTCGGTAGTGTCAATAGATGGCGTGTGATGTGCTATATTGAATTGCGCCGTTCTTCCAAATATTGCTCGTGCCCGACTTAAAATACACTCCAATGCTGACTTACGGCGAGCCAGCAATCATCACTCATCAGAAGCGAAACGGCTGACGCAGAAGTAATGTCAGGAGGAGAAACATGTGATATTTCAGCAGATGACAGTGAATATATTCCAAGTGAAACCTCAGATGATTCGGATACTAAATCCTTACTATCCGAATGTTCTGCCGTTCTCAGCCCAGTGTCATTTGCAACACCACAAACAAAAGGAATTAAGTTTTCTATTCCAAAGTATATCATACTATGTCACTCTCCTGGAGGAACTGTATGAGGAAGCCAGACTTATAATATTACGTTTCATGATAAGTTTCAGTTATTGAAGGATATGAGGACTGTAGATACTTTGGGTAGCTTTCCAGTCCCTCATGTAGGTACTGAACCCGGGAAATTAAAATATGTTGAGCTTTCTATGCGCAGGTGTACGTGCATGGTTTGAAAATATTTTCTGGGGAGCTGAATCTGTAAGAGTAGGAAATTCTCGATATAGTGAGTCCCCTAATAATATGTTGTGACCTGTCAAATGTTCTAACCTGTAAAACTTGTCTACGTGCTTCCAACAATGTAAATAACATTAATTTTCAATGAAAATGATTCTTGAAAATGGAATAAGGGCGTAACTCCAAATTACAAAATTGACAACAAACCACAAAATTTATAAATATTTTTGATGTACATATTATGAAATAATCAAGAATGTAGTTAAGTATAATATTCCAAAATTCTGTATATCTGAGAAAAGTGTTTGATGTTGTAATACTTTAAACTCATTTATCTCAAAAGAGTGTTTTTTGAGTTACGCCCTTCTTCCATCCATGTCTTCAATTTCATCCTCATCACGACGCGTAGGTCGCCTGAGACCGTCAAATCAAAAGACCTGCACATGGCGAGCCGAACATGCCCTCGGATACTCCCGGCGCTAAAAGCCATACGCCATTTCATTACCAGGAACAGTAAAATGCTAAATGTGTGACTTTCAGTTGGACAGGCGGTCAGACCTCGATAATACAGTGATTCCTTTTTTCTGTAAAATTACTAGCCCCCTGAACGATCAACATACATTCCTATTTTCGCATTTCTAGCGCTCAGCAATTCTTCTCTATAATTCGTCTGGTCCTGTCGGTAGTACAAGACTCATGTGATGACTGCCTCATATACCTTCTGCTCGCCCACTGCGACAAGCAAACACCAGCGCCGCCTCACCCAAGTTTTTTGCTAGGGGCTTTACGTCGCACCGACACAGATAGGTCTTATGGCGACGATGGGATAGGAAAGGCCTAGGAGTTGGAAGGAAGCGGCCGTGGCCTTAATTAAGGTACAGCCCCAGCATTTGCCTGGTGTGAAAATGGGAAACCACGGAAAACCATTTTCAGGGCTGCCGATAGTGGGATTCGAACCTACTATCTCCCGGATGCAAGCTCACAGCCGCGCGCCTCTACCTCACCCAAGTGAAATCGCATTTTTCATATACAGTACGTACAGTGAAGCCTCCGCGGCTAAGGGAGCAGCGCGCCGGCCTCTCACTGCTGGATACCGTGGTTCAATCCCAGTCACTTCATGTGAGATTTGTGCTGGACAAAGCGGAGGCAGGATAGGTTTTTCTCCGGGTACTCCGGTTTTCTCTATCATCTTTCATTTCAGCAACACTCTTCATTAACATTTCATTTCATCTGTCAGTCATTTATCATTGCTCCGGAGAAGTGCGATAGGCTCTGGCAGCCGGCGCATTTCCTATCCTCGCTGCTAGATCGGGCTTCATTCATTCCATTCCTGACCCGCTAAAATGACTGGGGACAGGCTGTGGATTTTCAATACGTACAGTATTTACCGGTGTCTTAAACTGGCATTAATTCTCTAATGACCAACAGAACAGTTACGTATTTATTTCTTTTCGTTCGTAATCTGTTTTCCCTCCAGGGTCGGTTTTTCCCTCGGACTCAGACATCGGGTCGGGCGATACAACTGGGGAGAATGACCAGTACCTCGCCCAGGCGGCCTCACCTGCTACGCTGAACAGGGACCTTGTGGGAGGATGGGAAGTTTGGAAGGGATAGGCAGGGAAGAGGGAAGGAAGCGGCCGTGGCCTTAAGTTAGGTACCATCTCGGCATTTGCCTGGAGGAGAAGTGGGAAACCACGGAAAACCACTTCCAGGATGGCTGAGGTGGGAATCGAACCCACCTCTACTCAGTTGACCTCCCGAGGCTGAGTGGACCCCGTTCCAGCCCTCGTACCACTTTTCAAATTTCGTGGCAGAGCCGGGAATCGAACCCGGGCCTCCGGGGGTGGCAGCTAATCACACTAACCACTACACCACAGAGGCGGACTTTATTTCTTTTGCTTGGTAAAATTGTTTCGTTCGACGTCTCCTGTCATCTGACATGTTTGTAATTCACCTGTGCACCATATGGAAGCCTTGAAGCGGCCACAAGCATATTTAATGACTGGAATTATCCGGACTTGATTTAACTTTTGAAATAATGCTAACAATGTCGATCACATTTAAAACACTGTTCCTTTTACAGTTATCGTCATTGCTCCTGCCTTGTTCTTGGCAGTCTAGTTTGGAGATTTCCAGTTAGTCAGATGTGGGTCATGTGACCCACGAAGAGGAGGACAGCTTTGTTAAGTATCACATTATAATATCTGGAGTGAGAGTGGCCGTGACGAACAAGCAACCTTGACTACATTATGTAAGGGGACATCTGATAAACTCGTTAGAGAATCTGCAGGCGCAGGTATTTGTTTCGCGGATACATCTATCTAACAATGCCGTGAAGGTAGCCGGTTTGGTTGCAGCAGCTATCTTCCTTTGTTCCTACACAACCTGTTTTCTTAAGACACTTGAATCCGCTGCACTTCAACTTACAAGGGAGCATAAATTATAATTCTGAATTTCCACCAAATATAGAAATATAAGAGCTGCTTACGAGTCATTTCCCTCGAATATCAACATAATCACTTATTCTCCTAAGCCAAATATTTTTACATTTATTAACTTGATGAAGAATATAAAAACTGACACTTATGTGACAATTTGCAGTAATGTCCTCAGGAGAAATGTACTACTATTAAAAGAGACCTTCATTTAGAACTCAGGTAGACTGACGTAATAATGGGTTCTTATCTCGCCGAGACATTGTGACATCAGTTACTTTAATACACCTACCACAAATTTGCAAATTTGTTTAAAAAAACAGTCATGGTGGGGGAGCTCTTTGATGGTAAAATATTGTTTTACACTTTTATAATAAGAATCTTAAAGTTGTTACCCTGAAAAATATCAAATTGAAGTATACGGTATTTGAACTTAAATATTACTGTTATTCTTAAAACCCACAGAATGATATTTCCTATCCCATCGTCGCCATAAGACCTATCTGTGTCGGTGCGACGTAAAGCCAGCAAAAAAAAAAAAAAAAAAAAAAAAAAAAAAAGATCTTAAAAACACAAAAGGGGTAATTCAATTTAGAAGCAAATTGCGTTTTGCTATAGCAGAAATACCGGGCACTCCTACTAACGGAGAAAGGAAGAATACATTGCTTGATCAAGTCAGACATTATCTTTGGAACGGAGGTCAGTTTTAAATTCAAAGATGTTTAAGATCGGACGAAGAGGTTTTTGTACCCGAGGAAAAGATATTGTGGATCACCAGATGACATGAGAGTGTTTATAGCATTTCTAGTGAGGTTTACCATCTTCAGCAGTATCTAATAAGACGCATTTTAACCAGTTATGTGCACTGTTTCGAATATTTATGATTTTATTCCAGCATTGCAAGTTCTTAAGGCCGTCTGACTGGGCATCAGTCGTTTTGGCTGACAAGGCCCTCAGTAGGTTATATGTGGCACGTGTGTATGTGCGTCTCTCTCTCTCTCTCTCTCTCTCTCTGTGTGTGTGTGTGTGTGTGTGTGTGTGTGTGTAGGAGGGTATACCATTGAAAAACCATCTTCAGAGTTGCCGTCGCTGGAGTTCAAACCCGCCATCTCCTTATTTAAGCTTACAGCAACACAACCCGCTCTGCGTAGCCAACTCGTTACGTTTGTAGCTAGTTGATATGGCGCTCGTATCATAAGCTTATTGTAGTAAGATCAAATTCCAACACCATTGCTTGGCATTTGAGTGCTTAAATGCGAGAGACCTAAATTAATAGACCTCATGCGCGCTAAAAACCCAGCATCAAGGCACAATTTTGGCGTCTCTCAAGACTCCTTTCCCCATTTCATACAAATGATTTTTAAAATAAGAAGTATGGATTAATAAATGAGAACATACAGTTTCCTTTAGCTGTTTATGGAGCATCGTACGATGTAGTATATAATGTATATATAAAAGACAGGTTTTTGTATGCTTACAAAGGCATTTCTAGAAATTGCTGGACAGGACTGATAAAGAGGGCTCATTGATTTAGCTAGGTAGAGGAGTGTCTGTTCAAAAGGTGTCATACTGTTTTTGTAAAAGTGGAGAAATCCGGAAAATTTGTAAGTTTGGGAATTGTCAGCCCTTTTAACAATGAAGCTCACCCACCATGCGTATTTAGAATTCAGTTTTGTACAAAATATAGTTCGTATGGATGTTTTCCTAACTCTTAACAGTTTTACAGGACAACATGTTTTTCTGCGTGTAAGCTAATGCATTATTGGATAAAAAACAGCTTAAATAACAAGTGAACTACTACAGTAATCTAGTCAAAAGAGGAGCACACATTCAGGATTTAGAATTGCATTTCCTATAAAATATTAATGTACAATTTATTTATAACTAAAGATTTGCTGGAAAATTGCACTTGCACGTAGTTTTGTTTTCCTTGTGGTTTAACATGGCGCTAACTCGTACTGTAAAGGTTTTTGGGGACGAGGGAATAGGAAAGGAGTTTGACTGGAAAGGAAGCGGCTGTGACCTCAAATTGCCTGCTGTGGAAATAGGAAACGACGGAAAACCATCTTCAGGGCTGCTAGTTCGAACCCACCATCCCTCGTAGGCAAGCTTACAGCTACGCGACCCGTACCGCTCAGCCGACTCGTTCGGTACTTCTACGTGTTGAAGGAAATTTTCGAGCATGTTCTCCAGAGGGCACGCTCATCAAGTGCGGTACAGCACGAAAATCAATGTTTGTGTCCACTAGTGGTGCAAGTTCAATGTCCGGATCCTTGGCTAAATTCTCATTGTAGTGGCCCTCGGTTCAATGGGCGACGGATTCGATTCCAGGCTGGGTCGGGGATTTTAAATTTGGTTAATTCCTCTAGCTCGGGGCTGGATGTTTTTATTCAACTTAATGCACATCGTCAATTACACGCAACACATCACATTACAAACCACCACAGAAACACGTAATAGCGAATAGATCATTGCGTCGGGATAGGCATCCGACCGTAAATCCATACGAAGTGCCGAACTCTGGTAATTGGGAAAAGGGCAGAAAGAATAATAAATAAATAAATAAATAAATAAATAAATAAATAAATAAATAAATAAATAAATAAATAAATAAATAAATAAATAAATAAATAAATCTTACTATATATAAAAATGTATGTATGTATGTATGTATGTATGTATGTATGTATGTATGTATGTATGTATGTATGTTTGCATGTATGTAAATGGCACATCTCCTCCTAAACCACTGGAGCAATTTCAATCACATTTTGAACACTTATTATTTGCTATCCGGAGACGAGCACTGTGGAGGTAAGCCACCTCTAACCCCCTTAGGAGTGGGGGGTTAGGGGGATCAGGTAAAAAATAATCGAAAATAGTGTCGAATCCGTAGTTTTTGGGATCGCTGAGGTGAATAGTGACACTCCCGATTTTTAAAAGTCAAATTTCTGCTCCCATTTGGGTGGGGGGCGAGGGGGGACTGATGATGGATGTATGTGTGTAAATGACCCATCTCCTCCTAAACCACTGGAGCAATTTCAATCAAATTTTGAACACATATTATTTGCTATCTGAAGACGAGCGCTGTGGGGGTAAGCCACCTCTAGCCCCCTAAGGGGTGGGGGGTTAGGGGGTTCAGGTAAAACATAATCGAAAATAGTGTCGAATCCATAGTTTTTGGGGTTGCTGATGTGAATAGTGGCACTCCCGATTTTTTAAAAGTCAAATTTCTGCTCCCATTTGGGTGGGGAGCGAGGGGGGGGACTGATGATGGATGTATGTGTGTAAATGACCCATCACCTCCTAAACCACTTGAGCAATTTCAATCAAATTTTGAAACTTATTTACTATCTGGAGACGAGCACTGTGGGGGTAAGCCACCTCTAGCCCCCTTAGAGGTGGGGGGTTAGGGGGTCAGTTAAACAATTAATCGAAAATAGTGTCGAATCCATAGTTTTTGGGGTCGCTGAGGTGAATAGTGACACTCCCGATTTTTAAAAGTCAAATTTCTGCTTCCATTTGGGTGGGGGGCGAGGGGGGACTGATATATAAAATTAAACGAAAATAGTGTCGAATACATAGTTTTCGGGGTCGTCGAGGTGAATTGTACACTCCGGATTTTTAGTATCAGGAGACAAACCACGTGGGGATAAGACAGCCCAGGAAACCTTAGGGGCGGCGGGGGGGGGGGCAAGGGGGTCAGATATACAAATTAACGAAAATAGTGTCGAATCCGTACTTTTCGGGGTCGCTGAGATGAATAGTGACACTCCGGGTTTTTAAAGTCCAAGTTCAGCCCCTTTGGGGGGTGAGGGGGGAGTGATATATAAAAATAAACGAAAATAGTGTCGAATACATAGTTTTCGGGGTCGCCGAGGGGAATTGTACACTTAGGATTTTTAGTATCAGGAGATAAAACACGTGGGGGTAAGACAGCACAGGAACCCTTAGGGGCGGGAGGTGAGGGGGTCAGATATACAAATTAACGAAAATAGTGTCGAATCCATACTTTTCGGTGTCGCTGGGATGAATAGTAACACTTCGAATTTTTAGTATCAGGAGAAAAACTACGTGCGGGTAATATACCCCAAGAAACCTTAGGGGCAGGGGGGAAAGGGGGCTCAGATACAAAAGCATCAAAAGTAGTGTTGAATCCATACTTTTCGTGGTCGCTGAGATGTATGGTTACATTCCGGATTTTTTTTAAAGTCCAAGTGGTAGGGGGCGATGGGAGAGTGATATATGAAAATAATGGAAAAGAGTGTCGAATCCATAGTTATCGGGGTCGCTGAGATGAATAGTGAGACTCCGGATATTTTATAAGTTCATCCCCCTTTGGGGTGGGGGGAGAGGGGGGAGTGATATATAAAATTAATCGAAAATAGTGGCAAATACATAGTTTTCGATTTCGCCGAGGTGAATTGTACACTTCGAAATTTTAGTATCAGGAGACAAACCACGAGGGGGTAGGACACCCCAGGAACCCTTAGGGGCAGGGAGGGGGCGAGGGGCTGAGATATAAAAATCATCGAAAGTAGTGTCGAATCTATACTTTTCGGGGTCACTGAGATGAATAATGGCACTCCGGAATTTTTTAAAGTTCAGCCCACTTCGTGGTGGGTGACAATTGGAGAGTGATATATAAAAATAAACGAAAATAACGTTGAATCCATAGTTGTCGGGGTCGCTGAGATGAATGGTGAGACCCCGGATATCTTACAAGTCCAAGTTCATCCCCCTTTCTGGTGGGGGTTGAGGGGGATTCAGATTGAAAAATAATCGAAAATAGTGTCGAAGCCATAGTTTTCGGTGTCGCTGAGATGAATAGTAACACTTCCGATTTTTAAAAACTCAAAGTTTAACCCCCTTTAGGGGGGGGTGAGATATAATAATAATCGAATATACTGCCTAATCCATAGTTTTCCGGGTCGCTGAGATGAATAGTAACATTCCGGATTTTTAAAGTCCAGCTTCAGCCCCCTTTGGCTTAGAAGGTGAGAAAGGGTGAAAAAAATAAATTGTCAAAAATGCCTCCCTTTGGCATAGAGGGTGAGAAAGGGTGAAAAAATAAATTGTTAAGAATGCCTAAGGTAATATACGTGTGTATGTTCCAGTATGACTTTCAAGTATGACTTTATACCTGGAAAACATGTTGTGGGAGTAAGACGCCCCTAGAACCACTTCGGAAGCGGGTGAAGTATGTAATCCATATCAATAAAATAATATAAGTCAGTTTGGCGCGATCTATATATACTGTACTATAATATATAAATTAAGGCATGAAAATGAAAATAGACGTGAATTAATGAGACCATTCTAGGCATCCTAGAAACTTAAAACTTGGTACCAGACAACCTGATGACTTCAGGATCCCTAGAAAAATCTAAAATTCTCAAAATTCTCTGAGAGGGACACGTTGGGAGTTTCAAAACTGCATAAGAACACAGTCGGTGATATTTATCCTAAACGATGACCTATAGGTTTCATGGGCTTAAAAGTTTCCTGAAAGTCCTAATTTTTAACCCCCTCCCCCATATCAAGATGGCAGCACAATCTACCAGACGAGTTAGAAAATAGAAATTTGGCAAAATTATAGCTTTTTGCCTGTAACCGATGGAAAATTTACAAGATGTTAAAAAAATTATGGTTCATGTTTGTGGGTTACTGTAGTCACGTCCTAGTTCGTGAACCATGGGCAACGGCTGAGTGACCTAGTAAGTGGTCCTGAGAGTCGGGATACCAGTTGCTATGGAATGGGAGTGGGCATCTCGGACATATTCTGAGTCGTGGCCCTCCTTGTGCTCAAGCGGCTAGGACTATACAATTCACCGGTGGTCCATAACCCGTTAGAGGAGAGATCCTCACTTGGACTATGTGCAAGTAGGGCAGCATCCTGCTTCATGAATTTACCGAGCTCAGAACACTTTAAGCAAGCCTCGGACCTATGGGAGTAATGGAGTCCCACTCCCATTTGACAGGCGAGGGACTCCTTGGAAACAACTTGGCGAACGAAATGGAATTCGATGGGGAGCTATCAATATTAATGGGGCTTATGGAAGAAAGAAGGTAGAACTGGCTGAGTCAGCAAAGAGGATGCATCTGGATGTGCTAGGAGTAAGTGATATTCGGGTAAGGGGAGATAAGGAGGAAGAGATAGGAGATTATAAGTTGTACTTGACGGGTGTTAGAAAGGGAAGGGCAGAGTCTGGGGTAGGGCTCTTTATCAGGAATACCATTGCACGCAACATAGTTTCTGTTAGACACGTAAATGAGCGAATGATGTGGGCAGATTTGTCAGTGAGAGGAATTAAGACAAGAATTGAGTCCGTGTATTCACCATGTGAGGGTGCAGATGAGGATGAAGTTGACAAGTTTTATGAAGCATTGAGTGACATCGTGGTCAGGATCAACAGCAAGGATAGAATAGTGCTAATGGGCGATTTCAATGCGAGAGTTGGGAATAGAACTGAAGGATACGAAAGGGTGATTGGTAAATGTGGGGAAGATATGGAAGCTAATGGGAATGGGAAGCGTTTGCTGGACTTCTGTGCTAGTATGGGTTTAGCTGTTACAAAAACATTCTTCAAGCATAAGGCTATTCACCGCTACACATGGGAGGCTAGGGGTACCAGATCCATAATAGACTATATCTTAACAGACTTTGAATTCAGAAAATCTGTTAGGAATGTAAGAGTTTTTCGGGGATTTTTCGATGATACAGACACTATCTGATCTGTAGTGAACTAAGTATCTCTAGGCCCAGGGTAGAGAAAGTGAAATCTGTCTGCAAACGAATAAGGGTAGAAAATCTCCAGGACGAGGAAATTAGACAGAAGTTCATGGATATGATTAGTGAGAAGTTTCGAAGAGTAGACAGTAAGCAGGTTCAGGATATAGAAAGTGAATGGGTGGCATACAGGGATGCTGTAATAGAAACAGCAAGGGAATGCCTAGGAACAACTGTGTGTAAAGATGGGAAAAGGCGAACATCTTGGTGGAATGATGAAGTGAGAGCAGCCTGTAAACGTAAAAAGAAGGCTTATCAGAAATGGCTCCAAACAAGGGCCGAGGCAGACAGGGATTGGTACGTAGATGAAAGAAACAGAGCGAAACAAATATTTGTTGAATCCAAAAAGAAGTCATGGGAAGATTTTGGTAATAACCTGGAAAGGCTAGGTCAAGCAGCAGGGAAACCTTTCTGGACAGTAATAAAAAATCTTAGGAAGGGTGGGAAAAAGGAAATGAACAGTGTTTTGAGTAATTCAGGTGAACTCATAATAGACCCCAGGGAATCACTGGAGAGGTGGAGGGAATATTTTGAACATCTTCTCAATGTAAAAGGAAATCACCATGGTGGTTTTGCAAACAGCCAAGCTCATGGGGAGGATGAAAATGATGTTGGTGAAATTATGCTTGAGGAAGTGGAAAGGATAGTAAAAAAACTCCATTGTCATAAGGCAGCAGGAATAGATGAAATTAGACCTGAAATGGTGAAGTATAGTGGGAAGGCAGGGATGAAATGGCTTCATAGAGTAGTAAAATTAGCATGGAGTGTTGGTAAGGTACCTTCAGATTGGACAAAAGCAGTAATTGCACCTATCTACAAGCAAAGAAACAGGAAGGATTGCAACAACTATCGAGGTATCTCATTGATTAGTATACCAGGCAAAGTATTCACTGGCATCTTGGAAGGGAGGGTGCGATCAGTCGTTGAGAGGAAGTTGGATGAAAACCAGTGTGGTTTCAGACCACAGAGAGGCTGTCAGGATCAGATTTTCAGTATGCGCCAGGTAATTGAAAAATGCTACGAGAGGAAAAGGCAGTTGTGTTTATGTTTCGTAGATCTAGAGAAAGCATATGACAGGGTACCGAGGGAAAAGATGTTCGCCATACTGGGGGACTATGGAATTAAAGGTAGATTATTAAAATCAATGAAAGGCATTTATGTTGACAATTCGGCTTCAGTGAGAATTGATGGTAGAATGAGTTCTTGGTTCAGGGTACTTACAGGAGTTAGACAAGGCTGTAATCTTTCACCTTTGCCGTTCATAGTTTACATGGATCATCTGCTGAAAGGTATAAAATGGCAGGGAGGGATTCAGTTAGGTGGAAATGTAGTAAGCAGTTTGGCCTATGCTGACGACTTGGTCTTAATGGCAGACTGTGCCGAAAGCCTGCAGTCTAATATCTTGGAACTTGAAAATAGGTGTAATGAGTATGGTATAAAAATTAGCCTCTCGAAGACTAAATTGATGTCAGTAGGTAAGAAATTCAACAGAATTGAATGTCAGATTGGTGATACAAAGCTAGAACAGGTCGATAATTTCAAGTATTTAGGTTGTGTGTTCTCCCAGGATGGTAATATAGTAAGTGAAATTGAATCAAGGTGTAGTAAAGCTAATGCAGTGAGCTCGCAGTTGCGATCAGCAGTATTCTGTAAGAAGGAAGTCAGCTCCCAGACGAAACTATCTTTACATCGGTCTGTTTTCAGACCAACTTTGCTTTACGGGAGCGAAAGCTGGGTGGACTCAGGATATCTTATTCATAAGTTAGAAGTAACAGACATGAAAGTAGCAAGAATGATTGCTGGTACAAACAGGTGGGAACAATGGCAGGAGGGTACTAGAAATGAGGAGATAAAGGCTAATTTAGGAATGAACTCGATGGATGAAGCTGTACGCATAAACCGGCTTCGGTGGTGGGGTCATGTGAGACGAATGGAGGAGGATAGGTTACCTAGGAGAATAATGGACTCTGTTATGGAGGGTAAGAGAAGTAGAGGGAGACCAAGACGACGATGGTTAGACTCGGTTTCTAACGATTTAAAGATAAGAGGTATAGAACTAAATGAGGCCACAATACTAGTTGCAAATCGAGGATTGTGGCGACGTTTAGTAAATTCTCAGAGGCTTGTAGACTGAACGCTGAAAGGCATAACAGTCTATAATGATAATGTATGTATGTATGTATGTATGTTTAAAAAAATATTTTTTACCCCTCCAAAAATATCGAAATATGGAGGCAATTTTAATGACGGTGCAGACCTTCCTTTCGAGGTATTTGGTGGCTAAACGGTTCACAAAACGGATGGCACAATCTCCGTTCAATTTGGAGTGATCTACAACTTTGGTCCTATGACTTTTTGTCGTAGCCTATTTCTATCCCTTATGTTAAATTTGGCCCTATTTCTGGATTTTCGTACATTTTGCACTTTGTACACGTATAATTGATGCTTTGATTCACTTATAGGAAAGAGGGGATCATCAAATCCTACACGAATATTGGCCCACCCAGCCAAATTCTATATTTGAAGCTGTCGCATAAGTATCTGAAAGGTAATTCACTGTGTGAAAACCTTACACAAATTTCACCTTATTCAACGTTTCTAAAATAATCTTGCCTTTAAATAGATGAGATACGAGGAAATGTCATAGGGCCAGCCATTTAGATAGCTAACTGGGGCCAGAGTCGTCTTTTCATACAATCCGTTTTTCAATATGAATGCACCGTTTAGCAGCAGTTATTCTGTAAATGAAGGTGAACATGCATATACTCGTACTTCCGTATGTCGATCTACATTTATTAATTTAAGTCGATTTATAGCGATCTAGAAAGGGGTGTGTCTTACATTGTAATTAATACTTTACAAATCAATAGTGACTCTCAGAAGGAGGGCGTCTGCTGTTGTAATCAGTACTCCCCACATCGACTTTAACTAGCAATAGGAATAGGGTAGTTCTCCAACGCCTGTGTACCATTGAAATGCATAATTCCCTTCTTGATTTGACTAGCAGAAGGCAAGGGAGGGTGCATTTTTAAAGACTCTTTTACCTGATTCTCTTTATCATTAGGTATAGGTGCCCCCGATTATAACCAAATTTACCCATCAAAATGTGACTGACGTTACGCATAGTGAATTGCGGCAGACAAGTGGACCTGTCGTTATCATCACAACTCTGCAACTCGCACTTCACATCGGATACAACGTCCGCATACCTCCCTATGCTTTTTCTCGGATAACGCCAAGATACATGCAATTACATTTTTTATTCACTTCATGTGCAGCAATTTACTTCTATATCCGTATACATTGTAGAATACCGTAGCGAAGCTCGGGTACATTTGCTAATAAATAAATAAATAAATAAATAAATAAATAAATAAATAAATAAATAAATAAATAAATAAATAAATAAATAAATAAATAGTACGAATCGAACAATAGTTATGATTTTACACTCGTTGAGAGCAACTTTCTTAAGACGGAGAGAAAATGAGGGACACAAAACAAAACACAAAGTAAAATCCATGAAATAGGTAAAATATCGTTGTCATACGAGGACCGGACACAGATCACTTTTCGCCCCTCACTCGCGAAACAGTATTCGGCAGGTTTCGGAAGGACTCCGAAAATAACATCCCTAAAATCAATGACTATAACTCTGTAAGAGGCCATGACCAAAATATAGCGTGGGGGCTAACTTCAACAACAACTTCAACTCCGTGGTGGTGCCATCTCCCGACGTCCTTAAAATAAAATACAAAGCTTCTTTAAGTCTTTAAGGCCTGCTGTGGTAGCTCACTTTACAGCTGGATTTTTCTCTATGATACAATCCAGCAAAATGAACCTCAATTCCATGAATGAGCATGGAATGATTGCATTCAGGTGCGAATTACTTGCTTCAAATGTGTGTGGCATAGTTTGCATTCCTTTTCGTTTCTTAGTTCTAAAACGATGCCTTTATTACATATTTTGCTAATTATGTTTATTCTAACCTGTAAAGATTTCGTTTTAGTCTGCAGCAATTGGAAAGTCTGTTCTGAATCGTTCACCTCACAATCATTAAGGCTTGCTGTTGCTGGTTTATGAGATTGTACTACACCACCGTAACGAAGCTTTCGCAATGACTGCAAATAGGTTCAAGGACAATCACTGAAAGTAGCAGGGATTAATTTGGAAACTCCGTGTGTTTCTCTTATGGCCAGTTTTATGTAGCTTTCTCCAGGGTTGGAACTCCGAGAATGTATACATTTACGTTCCTAATAGTGTGCAAACGTTCAGCCAGAATGTTCAGGCAGTAATATGATTTTGTTAAATTTCTATTTTATAGAATGCTATTTGTTCGGGGCGTCGACCCATGTGGATCTTTTGCCCCTACTGGCACCATATTGTATGGACCTACGTGTAATTGGAATGGCGGTAGTGTGGAATGTTGTGTGTGAGGAAAGGAAGCTTAAGGACGTCACAGATACCCAGTCTCCAGGCCAGGGATAGGAATCGTTACAACTGAAACCCCTGACCTGGCCAGGAATCGAACCCGGGGCCACCGTGTGACAGGTGGACGCGTTGCCCCCTACACCGCGGGGCCGGACCAGTAAATAGAACGCAAACTAATTTGACTAGTAGGAGGTGTTGTCTAGTTCGTCTTTCCGTAATGCAGCGATAGTAACATAACCTCTAGAGGTTCTGATCTGGAGAGCCCCTAATATTTATGCAAATCTCCTAACATAACTCTTGTCCGGGCTACGCTATACGCCTTGTAAGTTTGCATTCTAACCTATAAATACCTAAACATCCAAGTTCTAGTAATAAGTAATATTGTTTAACCTATGGCAATGGATTAATTATTTCGCAGTTAGAGAAGATATACAGAGTTAATGAATCGATATCGATAACTCGCTAAAAGTTCAAACATTTATCAAACTTAAAAAAAAAAAAAAAAAAAAAACCTTTTTCCTCTGCGAAAATCAAATGATCATCAATATATCTCACGGTCATGGCCATTCATCTGTACCTTAGATCACAGACGGCTATGTCACGCTAACTTCCGTAACGCAAATAATCAGATAACCCCCGGTCATAATAATCTCAATACATGTAATTCAACTTGTATTTGTAGTGTAATTTCGAGCGATTGTTGATATAATACAACACTTTATTACCACAACTATTCATGTGTATTAGTTCATTACCTCGAAACTTTGCAATTACATTCGTGCGAATATATGAACATCATGATACGCCCTCGGGTAAACTGCTAGTCTATATAAATAAAATTGTAGGGGGTCCGCTGTCTGTAATTTCTTTTGTTTTGCCAGTTTTTCAGATATTTATCCGTTTTAGGTCAACTCAAGACCGAATCGGTGGTTTTTACGTTTCGTGTCTGTTTGTTTGTCTGTTTGTCTGTCTGTTTGTCTCTCTGTTTGTCTGTTCCACCATCACGTCGAAACGGCTGGATAGATCTCAACCAAACTTCATATTTAGAGTATACTCATCCCGGGGAAGGTTTCGATATGCATATCATTTTAAAATCTTTGAATACTCGGGGGTTTATGGGAAAACCAGAATGGTTTTTCCACCATCACGTCGAAACGGCTGGATAGATCTCAACCAAACTTCATATTTAGAGTATACTCATCCCGGGGAAGGTTTCCATATGCATATCATTTTAAAATCTTTGAATAGACGGGGGTTTATAGGAAAACCTGAATGGTTTTTCCACTCTCACGTCGAAACGGCTGGATAGATATCAACCAAACTTCATATTTAGAGTATACTCATCCCGGGGAAGGTTTCGATATGCATATTATTTTAAAATCCTTGAATAGACCGGGGGTTTATACGAAATCCAGAATGGTTTTTCCACCATCACTTCGAAACGGCTGGATAGATCTCAACCAAACTTCATATTTAGAGTATGCTCATCCCGGGGAAGGTTTCCATATGCATATCATTTTAAAATCTTTGAATAGATGGGGGGTTTATATCAAAACCAGAATGGTTTTCCTCCATTTTCTCTTATACTATTGATTTTCTGTAAACTTCGTTTACCGTACGTGAAACGCCTCTTCATTATAAACAACTTTCGTTATGTTCATAATTTACCTTACTCTTCACATGGCGGAGAAATTTACAAATTTCTGCTTGTATCATGCTCTGCATTGAGTAACCGACAGACCGACAACGAACCTACAGGTTACCATGGCAACGTCTCCGACTGCATGCCAGCAGGGAAGTAACGTATTGCCATTTTCCTCATCATGCTTTTAAATTCGTGGTTGTTCCTTGGGTAGAAGGCAAGAGAGGCGTCAATCGGCCTATCTGCGGGATATTGGCGGAATGTCGTTGGATGTTATAACCGCCCTCGAATAGATTAAGTAATAACACCATTAGTCATCATCTTATTATTTGTTTACCTAAGAATCACTGGACCTAAATTTATCCTCTGTTACCGCTTTATTATATCCATAACTCACACTAGCATAATTTATTGAGGGGCATTTGATTTTCCAATACATTCACTTGGCATTTACATGTTTGTCGTTATCCGGCTGTCCTCAGTTATAATCCATTTTCTATTACTTTCAACTTTCTTAACTGTATTATTTCTTCCTTAATTACGCCGTATGTACGCGAGTGCTACAAACTACTAGATGTATTTCCACCAAGACTCATATTTAGAATACACCTGTCCTTGATAGGTTTTAGGGCAAATATTGTTTCTAAATCCCTGAACTGGCTGGGGGTTTATACGAAACCGAAACAGTGATTTTGCACTTCCACAAAATATATACAACCAAACTTAATGGAAATCTACCTACCTTGGTAGAAATTAATTTCTAAACCTTTTTTCTCATGTGCATCATTTCGATACGAGGATTAATATGGGAGATATCATTAACGGACCGTTTTTCTGTACAAGTCCCATCGGACTTGACTCACGAGCGGGTGCGTGTAAAGCGTATTCCTTACAACTTGAAAACTATTGAAGACATTCGAACCAAAATTTATATTTAGCATCCACCTGTCCAAAAGTAGATTTTAAACGCAAATAACATTTCATGTTCCGGAATGGACTGGCGGTTTATAGGGTACACAAATGGTGATTTTACTCTTCCACAATATATACAGAACAAGACCAACCTGACTGGAAATCGACCAAACGTGATGGAATTCCACCTCTAAACCTTTTTTTTTCAAGTGCATTTTTTCGTCAGGAGGATTAATAAGGAAGGTATCATGAATGGTCACTTTTGCAGGTTAAGTCCAGCGGACATAGCCCAAAAGGTGTTTTACATGGAGCAGATTTCTTATCTATATAAATCGTAACGAGTGTGTGCCTCTACGCTGACAATTTTGGCGAAATTTTCGTTTAAGGGGTAATAATGACCATCTCCATAATTTTTGGTTTAGTTTCCTGAAAGTCCTAATTTTTACCCGCCTCGCCCAAAATCCACATTGCGGCAAAATCTGCCAGAAGGAAAAGAAGATAATTGAAATTTGACAAAATTATACGTTTTAGCCTGTAACGAACGGAAAACATCCTAGATCATTAAATTTTTCACTTTTTATCTCCGAAGAATATCGAAATATGCAGGCAATTTTAATGATGGTGCAGACCTTCGGAAATTCCTATCACATAACGGATTGCACAATCTCCGTTCAATTTGGAATGATATACAACCTTGGTCTTATGACTTTTTGCCGTATCTGTATCCCTTTTACGTTTGATTTTTCTTTATTAATCGATGTTAAGTCAATTTGGAATTTTCACATGCATAATTCATACTTTCAATTACTTATATGAAATACAGGATCATCAAACTCTTCACGAAAATTGGCCCACCCAGTAGCCATATTTGAGCCAAATGCTATGTATGTAGCTGTCACATAATTATCCGAAAAGTAATGTAATGTGAGATAATCTTACAAAACCTTTACCCTGTTCCACGTTTCTAACTCAATCTGACCCAAGAATAGATGACATATCATAGGACCAGCCATTTAGGCCACTAAATCCGGCGTGTCTTTTGGTATAATCCTTTGTCGATATGACGTACGTTTAGTAGCAGTTAATCTGTAAATGAAGGTCTTCAATATTGTAAACACGCATATACTTTCGTATGTCGATCTATATATATTCACTGATGTCGATTTTTAGCGATCGAGAAAGGGTGGGTGTGATATTGTAATCAGTACACCCCACACCGACTTTGACTGGCAGTAGGAAAGGGTTCCTTCTCCAACTCCTGTGTAACTGTCATTAGTAAGGGAGGCCTGCAATTGTAATGAATAGTTCCCTTCTCGATTTGACTTGCAGAAGGCAAGTAAGCATGCAGTTTTGTTTAAAACTCCCCTACCCGATGGTGTTTGGCAGTAGGCAAGGGTGCCCGCCATTATAAAGAAATGTCCTCATCTAAAATGTGACTGGCATTAGGCATAGTGGCCTGCTATTTTGATGGAAACTCACCAACTTGGTGTGACGGGCAGTAAGCTGGCTGGCAGTAGGAAAATGGGCCTGGCATTATAATGATAACTGCACAACTCAATTTCGAGTAGTAGTAAGGTAATTGCCTACCACCGGGCGAGTTGGCCGTGCGCGTAGAGGCGCGCGGCTGTGAGCTTGCATCCGGGAGATAGTAGGTTCGAATCCCACTATCGGCAGCCCTGAAAATGGTTTTCCGTGGTTTCCCATTTTCACACCAGGCAAATGCTGGGGCTGTACCTTAATTAAGGCCACGGCCGCTTCCTTCCAATTCCTAGGCCTTTCCTATCCCATCGTCGCCATAAGACCTATCTGTATCGGTGCGACGTAAAGCCCCTAGCAAAAAAAATTGCCTACCATTATAATAGAAACTCCTCAACTGTAATCTGTCTGGAAGTAGGAAAGGGGGGCTGCCGTTTTAACGAAAACTCCCCAAATCGATTCTATCCGCGTAGTAGGCAATGGGGCCTGCAATTATAATGTAAACTTCCCAACTCGATTGTGAATGGCAGTAGGCAAGTGAGCCTGCCGTTACCATCACAAATCCGTAACAAACACTTTACATTGGAAACAACGTACGGGGACCTCCCCATGCTCTTTCTCGGATAACGCTAAGAGACATGCAATTTTAAAACAATCTTATTTACTGCATGTACACTATTTAATTCGATATTCGAATACAATGTAGAATACCGTAGCGAAGCACGGATACATTCGCTAGTATTAGCTAAATAGAAAAAGAATGTACCTAACAAAAGTTCTTTAGTGTGTCTGAGAATTAAGTGCAAATAACCTTACGACAGCTAGGAAAGAATGCCTGCAGTTCGTAAAATACGACTTTTTAAAAAATTTAGCGAATGGTTTTCTGTGGGAGGAACTTGAAGTAGAGTGGGATATTTTGTGGGGTAGGTTGTAACTCCGTTTGCACCTCGGCTTATACCACCCGCCATACCATTTTTCAAGCTGAATGCGTGCGTAATGTGTAAGAAACAACTATGTGTAACTACATCACTGCACTGCTCCTGTACACATCACTTCACCACTGCGGCTTCAGGATGTATTCTGCATGCGTCATATGCAAGAAACGATTCATAGTACACCCCTGCACTGCAGCTTCAAGTAGTATGCATGAGTAAGTTTTACGAAAACATTTTACGTACAAGAAGCGAACGTTTTCACATCGGAAAATATTGTATTGTATGTCAGCAAAGTCTTAAGCCGTTCATCATTAAGAACTACCTGGGCTACAAACATAAATTTTTCAAATTCATTTTTTAATTTTTGAAATAGGACATTATGTTGACGTCATATGTATTCGGGGCCCTACCATTAACCAGCAGAAAAACATATTTATATACTTGTCTCACAAACACCCTGTATAATTGCCGATCTTTCATATTTCATCATTATCATCATCATAATCATCAACAAATTTTCATTCCCCTCTCTAAAGGGAAGTCTAGTAGGTTATGCGTACTCTCTGGCCAGGATTATATTTCAATCGTTCTTACCGCGCGAGGAATTATATCGGAGATATTTGTGATTGTTATATTTCTCACAAGCTTCGAAATATCTCCAGAAATATTGATTCAGTGTATAAAATGTACATAACAACAACTATAAAAAAAATCTCAGTTTAAATCATTTTATCTGATGCATTTTTTCCTCAGACCTAAAATAATGAAGATATTCGCGAATTCAGATATTTTGGTTAGTCCATTTACGGTTCCCGCATCGTTGACGTGGGAATTTTGTTTTGTCATCATGGTAACGAACTAACTGTCGATGGTGGTGATTGTTGTGAGTGCTATTTTATGAGGTGAAAAATCTGGCGGTTATTAGCCCCTACTGATGAGGAGGATAACGATGATGACGATCGAAATGAGAAGGTAAACGGGAAGGAACGATCACTGGAAGAACAAGGGGAGAAAGAAATAATAAAAGTGGGGGTTGAGAGCCTGGGCCTTGAATGCCATAATATCGCCAAGCCAGAAGAAAATAAAATGTGATGACCTACAATGTCACAAGCCCCTATGACTTATCAACAGTATCCCCCTGTGGGTGTTGGGGTGGTAGAATAACACCCACGGTATCCCCTGCCTGTCGTAAGAGGCAACTAAAAGGGGCCCCAAGGGCTCTCAACTTGGGAGCGTGATTTGGCGACCATGGGGCCCTTAGCTGAGTCCTGGTATTGCTTCAACAAACTTGTACCAGGCTCCTCACTTTCATCTATCCTATCTGACCTCCCTTGGTCAACTCTTGTTCTTTTCCGATCCCGACGCTATTACAGCATTCGAAGGGTAGGGATTGTTTCATTTTCATGCCTTTCGTGGCCCTTGTCTTTCTTTGGCCGATATCTTCAGTTTTTGAAGTGTCGGATCCCTTTCATTTTTTTCTCTCTAATTAGTGTTATATTCTGTAGAATGGTTACCAAGTTGTACTTCCTCTTATAACAATAATCACCACCACAGCCTTAATATTACACGCACTATTGTCGTTAGTTGCCCTGTCTCTTGTGCTGCCACTAACATCCGCTAGATGACATTTTACTGTTGCAATTACAAATAGCTAGATTCTGCAACACTTAAGGCTTAGTGTTCTAGATCTTCATAATGGTTCATATCGCCTAAACTAAGTATATCATTTTAAAAAATTGTTTCTTCTGTTTCTTCATTTTCCCGCCACTTTTACCACTTCCTGATGGGGTGCCGGGTGCGATCCACGTCGCACGTGTGAATCTGGGCCAATTTTACGGTCGGATGCCTTTCCTGACCTCAAGTGTATGCGGAGGGATGCATTCACTATTGTATGCTTCTGTGAGTGAAGATGTGTGAATTAGATGAACACAGACATCAAGTTCCCGTGCCAGAGGAATTAACCAGACGCGGATAAAATCACCGACCTGGCTAGGAATCGATTCCAGGACTCTCTGAAACTAAAGTCTCAATGCTGGACGATTCAGCCAAAGAGTCAGACACTGTAATTTAAAATTTTTTTATGTTCTCTTATTTATAGCCACACCGTTATTTCTCTACAAATTAAGAAAATAAATAATTAATTTTGGCTCTAATGTGTTTATAGAACATGGCTCTAGAGTAATTTCTTAAGTTCTAAATACTAGTGTGTTTATTGACTGAAAGTCGCTATAAGAGATAACACCCGGAAATGCTTGGTGCAGGCCTTTCGAGTTGAGGCTTATGCGCCCTACCTAGGATAACTTTTAAATATGGAAATGGTACATATATGTAGCCCTCAAAGCAGAGGAATTATGGAATTAAGGTTAAAATATCCAACCCGGACGGGAATCGAACTCTGGTCCTCTTGGGTCAAAGACCAGTATGCTAACCAGTTAGTCATGGAGACGGACAGTGAATAGAGTAATGTCATCTATCCAAGGCTAACACAGTCTTATGGTATTTACCGTGGACCTATTCATAGGTCAGTACCCGCGACCTTTTGGCACCACGCCTACTGTCTCACTGTACTGGTCCAGTCAAGAGCCACACCCGGAGGGCGCTGCCCGGTGCTGTACTGTGAATTGCTTCATCGGAGCAGCAAGTCGCCGTAGAAGACACGTTCTCTCCCTGTGTGGAACGTTGGTGTTAGATGTTGAAATATCTTGTCTAGTACGTTTCCAGCTCAGTTTAGATTACAATCAGAGCAGTACACCACGTTTACAAGACCTAGAACACAAGTGAACACACCTGTGACCTTTCAAATTGTTTAAACATTGTTTAAATTTGATTAACTTAATATCACTTAGGCATATCAGTTTAGTAGCTTCCTTCCGTGTGGAATTAGGCAAACGGCATTCATGTTGGTCCATGATCATAAATCGTGAACATTAATTCAACAAAGGAGCGATTCGATTCATAGAAATATTCCACAATAGTTGTCTAAAAATGTCGTTCAGATAAGTATTAACTGATACGATATCTTGCACCGGCCACGAGGGCCGACAACGATTCTGATATAATTTGTTATAACGAAAAGAGGTTTCCTGTTTGATCTCGCTTGATTAACTTCGTATTTCCGTCATAATATTCTACACAGTTCAAACCGGACTCCTTAGCTGAATGGTCAGCGTTGAAGCCTTCGGTTCAGAGGGTTCCGGGTTCGATTCACGGCCGGGTCGGGAATATAATCGCATCTGATTAATTCTTCTGGCTCGAGCACTCTTCATATTCTGACAACACACTACACTACCAACCACCACAGAAACACGCAATAGTGATTACATCCCTCCAAATAGGGTTGGCATCAGGAAGGGCATTCGGCCGTAAAACAGGGCCAACTCCACATTTGCTACACAGTTTGCACCCGCGTCCCCACATGTGTGGAAAAAGCGGAAGAAGATGATTCTATACAGTTCAAGTATCTTCTGTTTCTACCGTAGCCTCTATTGTACCACCAACATTTTCATTTAGAAGGAACTTAATAATAATAATAATAATAATAATAATAATAATAATAATAATAATAATAATAATAATAATAATAATAATAATAATTGTATGGCCTCAGCTACCGTGTGGAGGCATTTTAATTTTACGCATTCTGGCTGCCTGTTCATCAATTTCGACGTTTCATTTTACTCTAGGCCTACTAGATGGCAGTGTAAATCGAATCTCTCTTGGGCGTTTATGGCTGAGTTTTAATTCATTTCGTTGGGTGAACACCAAACGAATCACCAGAGATCTTTTACATACCGTCTCCGTATGACATAAAGTGTCGAAATAACCTCAATTCGCCCTTCAAAAATCCGACTACCTCCCCCAGGTTTGAACCCGCTATCTTCGGATCCGGAGGCCAACACTCTACCACTGTCCACAGAGACAGCTTAGAATCGTAAGAAATACCCAGATGCGATTCAAATTCCTTAACCGGCCGGAAATCGAACACTGAACTCTCTAAACCGAACTCCTCGATGGTGACGATTCAGCCAAAGAGTCGTACAAGACTTAACAGACATATGTATCTGAAATTAACTTTCAGGTTGTGTTGAGTATATATAGGAAATGCTGAACTATACATACAGTCTTAATATTGAAATATGCGTACTGACAGTTCTTAGAGGTAGTTCCGTTTACTGCCTGCGTGGGTTGGGAGAAGGAAGTATGGAGTATGGTTGCCATGGAAACGTAGGTGGACCCACTGCAGTTGGCATGGAGACCGCCTGCTTGCCGGCTCGTGTTGCTTGGAGTTGCCAAACCTCTCATTTCTGAGTTACGTACAACAGAACATAGCGGTCTGAACGAACAAGTGAGCCGAAAGCGAAGGAGAAAGGAATGCAGGGTTATGGTAACACAGTCCAATGGCAAGTGCAATGCTCCTCCCTTTAGCGCTATCTGTCAAAACGCTTCTTTTAATATTCCGGGTATAGTATATCTCTTCATATACTCAATATTTATTTAAAATACAATGCGGTCATGAAAATTACATAGACATATGTATGCTTGCGTCAGTAAATTGCAGAAAGGTCTTCCGTGTCCATACTAACGTACACCCAACCACACAAAAACTGGCCATCACCGTAGATGACTTCTTTCAAAATTTTCTCGTTTGAAAGACGTGTCGGTGGAAGGATTCCTAGTATCATATATTTTGCCATCAGTTATCCACAGTTTACGAATATCCTCGCGTTTCGAGAATGCATAAACTTAAATATTTCTTTGCCGGCCAATTTTTCCTTATGTCCCCATAAGCTATTTTAGTACCACAGAATCAACATTCATTTCTTTTTTTTGATATCATATTGGAATTACATACAGTAAAACCTGTCCACAAAGAAATCACTACCGAGCGAGTTGGCTGTGCGGTTAGGGGAACAAGGCTAAGAGCTTGCATCCAGGAGATAGTGGGTTCGAATCCCACTGTCGGCAACCCTGAAGATGGTTTTCAGTGTTTTCCCATTTTCACACCAGGCAAATGCTGGGGCTGTACCTTAATTAAGGCCACGACCGCTTCCTTCCAACTTCTAGGCCTTTCCTATCCTATCGTCGCCATAAGACCTATCTGTGTCGGTGCGACGTAAAGCCACTAGCAAAAAACGAAATCACAGGGTAACAAATTTTATTTGTGCTGTCCACAGGTATCATTCTGTAGGGAGCATCACACGAAGAAGATAGATTTCCGTGACGCTAGGATAAGAAAAAGCTAGGACTGGGAGGGTAACGACCGTAACCTTATTTAAGCAATTAAGCTATATCTTCGGCATTGATTGATGTGAACTTGGCTAACCATACTGTAGGCTGACAAAAGACGACCTCAAATCCACTAGCTCCAGAATGAAATTTTATAGCCACATGATACATGCCGTGGAGCCAACTAAATTGTTTATTCATAAAAATAAAAAAAAATAAAAAAAATAAAAAAAGGAAAGAAAGGAAATCACCTACAGATATGTTGAAAGTAATGTGTCACGTTCGCAAGATTGGGTTTTTAAAAATAATTAAAATACCTGGGAGAAATACTCACCCTCAATGGAGATGAAAAGGAGGGATTAAAGGAGAGGGTGAGAAGGATGGAGTTGGCATTCAGACTATGTCATGACACCTATAAGTCCAAGTCCCTCTCAATTCAGGCCAAGTTATTACACCCGGAAATGCTTGGTGCAGGCCTTTCGAGTTGAGGCTTAGAGTGGTTAGAACAGAGTGCCTTTATGGAGCAGAAACCTTGACGAGGATGGCTGACCCAGTCCTTAAAAAAAGATTTTTACGAAAAATATTAGGCCCAAGAAAGTCGACGAGTGAGCCAAACACATTTCGGTTAAGATCGAATTTGGAGCTCTACAAGACAGTAGAAAGAATCACGACTGTGATGAGGAAAAGGGACTGACGTTTTATGGGCATATCAAGAGAATGGACCCTGAGAGATTGGCCAACAGGATACTTCGTCTACAGGAAAAGTGGAAAAAAAAACAACCTGGATGGCTTACACAGGTGCACAAAGACTTGGCAGAAATAGGTATCAAGGAGGAGGATATAAAAGAAAGGGCATCATTTATACTGCTAATAATAAGAGTTGGTGTCTGACATTTCTTAGAGGGAGTTCCGTTTACTGCCTGCCGAGGCGTGATAAAGGGAGTGGCTGTGTGGTTGCCATGGAAACGAGGGTGGGGCGACTGCGGTTGCCATGGAGATAAAACTTCTGGGCAGCTCGTCTTGCTGGGAGTTGCCAAACCTGGCACTGTCACTGATAAGAACGTGATTGTTTGTATAAGAGTGATCGCAAATGGGACGACACCGCCTGGCCAGGTAGTCTACAGCAGATCACAGCGGTCAGAATGAAGGAGGGAACACGTGAGCCGGAAACGAGGAGTAAGAGTATGTAGAAAGGAAGGCTGGAATGTGGCAACATCGTGAAATGGCACGTGCAGTGTTCCTCCCTCCAACCTTATCTGCCAGACGCCAACTTTAGTTAAGTGTAGTATAGGAAGAAGGTTGCGGGAATGAGGGATGCGTCTGAAGAGCAACATGCGAAGCCACGGAACATCTCGGTGGAAGAACGAGTAAGAAGAAGTCAAAGACTCAAGAATCTTTGGCGAGAGTGTAAAGAGAAGGGTATCGGTCTGCGTAATAGAAGGAAGATTGTGTAAACGTGGCCCACAGGTGGCCGTATCGATAAATATATAAATATATATATAAAATAATCTATTTCGTATTTGCCTAGTGCATCATTTTAAATTATTGATAAGCTCCCTCTGTGAATAGGTGGATGAGTAGGCTTGCGAATCCCAGGATTGCGGGTTCAAATCCGAGAGAGTTAGTTGGATACTTGAAGGCGTAAAAAGTCAATTCGGCATCCAATGTATTTCGATGCCGGACAGTGAAATATCTTTTTTTGACACATTCGATGTTAGCCCAACAAAATGAATGACAAAAAAACCCAGCAGACGCACAATCTTAAGTCTATCGTATAGGAAGTGGGTTCCTTACTATCGAACTCGTTAGTCCATCACGGCATTTGCCGGAAATTCTGAAACAAAACAAAAACGCGCGAGGTCATTCTCTGCACTACACGGAAAAGGATAAAATGATGGATATGTTTGTCTTTTGCTTGTGGTTTAACGTCGCTCTAATATATCCAAGGTTTTCGGCAACGTAAGGATAGGAAAGGGATAAGATTTGGAAGGTAGCGGCCTCAATTAATGTGCGTGGTGTGGAAATGCGAAAACATGGAAAAATATCTTCAGACCTACCGACGGTGGGATTCGAACCCACCATCTCCCGAATGCAAGCTCACACCTACGTAACCCTAACCGGACGGCCAACTCGCTCGGTCATGGAAAAGATTTTGTGCTTAGAAGATGAGAGAGCGAATATGATTGTTCCCTCTCTAAGCACGCCTACTCTTACGATATGCACGGGTATGTATATTGCATCTTTTGACTCCATGCACAGGGGAAATAAAGAGTTCCGATAAATTGAAATAAAAATTAGTGTATTCACAAAATAATGGTAAGGCTCATGGATTTGTGTGAAAGTAAAAGACATTCTAGACTTCAGAAATATCATTTCATTTCATTTCATTTCATTATCCGTTTAACTTCCAGCGTTGGCTTTTCCCTCGGACTCAGCGACGGATCCCACCTCTACGGCCTCAGGGACTGTGTCTTGCAGTGTAAGACTTTGGATCGAGGATAACGACCAGTACCTCGCCCAGGAGGCCTCATATGCTATGCTGAACAGGGACTTTGTGTGGGGATGGGAAGATTGAAAGGGATAGACAAGGAAGAGGGAAGGAAGCGACCGTGGCCTTAAGTTAGGTACCATCTTGGCATTTATCTGGAGGATAAGTGGGAAACCACAGAAAAGCACTTCGAGAATGGCTGAGGTGGGAATCAAACCCCACTCAGTTGACCTCAAGGGGCTGAGTGGAGCCCGTTCCAGTCCTCGTACCACTTTTCAAATTTTGTGGCAGAGCCGGGAATCGACTCCGGGCTTCCGCAAGTGGTAGCTGATGACACTAACCACTACACCACCGAGGTGAACCGGAAATATAATACTATTCTAATACTTCTTATTATTATTAGCCAGCCCTGTTGTGTAGAGGTAGCGTGCCTGTCTCTTATTCCAAGGCCTTTGGTTTGTTTCCCGTCCAGTTCAAGGATTTTAATTCTGGAATGAGGAGTAGAACGGGATTCATTTGATACGAGATTTTCTCTAGCTCTTAGTTACAGGAAGAAAGCGCACAGTGAGAAGATGACGCTACTGACCTAGACGAAGACTGGTTGGCGTCGTTACAATGGTATCGGGAAATTGATGACGTTAATTCCAGATAGACCCCAGCCCCAAAACATTTCCACGTTGAAAGGTTAATATTTTTTTTACAAGTTGTTTTACGTCACACCGACACAGATAGATCTTATGGCGACGATGGGGCAGGAAACGGCTAGCAGTGCGAAGGAAGCGTCCGGGGCCTTAATTAAGGCACAGCCCCAGCTTTTGCCTGGTGTGAAAATGGGAAACCATGGAAAACCATCTACAGGGCTTCCGGCACTGGGGTTCGAACGCACTACCTCCCGAATACTGGATACTGGCCGCACTTAAACGACTGCAGCAATCGAGTTCGGTGGTTTATATATTCAATCGTTATCCATGAAATGTAGTATATAATGCAATTTAACGAGTACTAGTAACAAATTGTCAATTTTATTCATTAATAATAATAATAATAATAATAATAATAATAATAATAATAATAATAATAATGCATCTTACTAGGAAACAAGACAATAAGTAAAGTTCCTGCAGTCAAATACTTAGTAGAATGGAGCTCAGCAAGCGAGAGCGAAACTTTGGCCATAGACACCAGGTGCACCAAGTCAGAGAGCGCCTATCATTCCTGTAAAAACATCTACAACTCCAAGTACCTCTCCAAGTGCCTAGAGCTGAAGCACTACAACTCAGTAGTAAGACCCACTGTGCTCTACGCCTCTGAGTGCCTCTTGATGAGTAGAAAGGGCCCACTCAGGACACTGACACAGTGAGGAAGGTCTTGAGGAGGATATAGGACCCAAAAGAGAAAAGGATGGCACCTACGGGATCAGGCACAATCAACGAGCTCTACGAACATCAGGAAGACATAGTCACGTGTATGAGGAAAAGGCACCTGACCTTCTACGGGTACATGACCCGCCTGAAACCCTGTAGGCTCACCAGCAGAATCCTCACAGTGGTAAGTAGGGGAAAGGCTTCCAAGACCAAGTGGATCACCTCAGTAAAATCAGACCTAGAGGAACTACAGATCCCATTAGAGACCACCGAGAGTGAGAACCGATCTCAGTATCGACAGGATATCCTACAGGGAGTCTTCCCACTGTGCCTCGCAAGCAAAAAGAGTAAAGGGACAGCCAGACCTACAGTAAGTGGACGGATGGAAGGAAGCAGCAGAATTTAGAATAATGTAGGTGTTGGAACAAAAAAGGAAGAACCAAGAAGAGTGTGAATATGAAAGGCTCTCTAAGCATCGTAAACCCAATACCGTTGGGGTGAGAAGGGAACAAGCGCTGACCAAGGACGTTCAAATAGGAAAGATGGAAGTGACAAGCGTGACAAATAGGTGGAGGAAATACCAGACTCAGCTAGGGGCTCCGTAGTTTCCAACCTGCACTCCCAGTTGAGAGCCCTGGAGGCTACCCTTTCAGTCGTCTCTTACGACAGGCAGAAGGTACCGTGGATACCTCCACACATAGAGGGATATTTTGGTCTCCTGGGCATTTTTAACGCACAACTCTTCAGTTCACTCACATAGTCAGCTAATTCTCACTATGTCCTGAATAGTATTTTTCTGCTGGGAGTCAACGCAGGAGTTGCCTTGTAGAAGAAATCCTATTGAACTGATATTCACGGCTTTCACCCGTCAGCATGTAGTTATTCAAGAGCTCAACATGAAACCATAAAAACCACATTTTCATGGCTGTAAAATAATTTCTAAATGATTTATTCTCTTTTCTGTTTTCCCCAAGAAACATTTCTCTTTATGAAAAACCTTGGAAATATTAACCCTATTTGAACTTAAGTACTTCTATGCGATGAATAATAAAAAACACAATAATAAAGATCAGTTGAAAAAGACGAACATATCTTGCGATCGGTTTAAAATGTGTTGTTGTTTGAGTCATTAGTTCATAGACTGGTTTGGTGCAGCTTTCCATACCATCTTATCCTGTGCTAATCTCTAATTTATACGTAACTACAGCATCCTAAATCTGCTCAAATCTGCTTGTCATATCCATACCTTAGTCTACCCCTACAGTTCTTACCGCCTACACTTCCCTCAAAACCAACGAACAAGTCCTTGGTGTCTTAAGATGTGTTCTATCATTATATAACTTATTTTTATCAATCTAAAACAAATAGATTTCCTTTCACCAATTCGATTCCGTATCCCTTCATTCGTGATTCGATCTTTCCACCCCACCTTCAACATTCTTCTGTAATGTTACATTTCAAAGCTTCTGTTCTCTTTTTTTCTGAGTTATCATCCATGTTTCTCTTCCATACAATGCCATGCTCCACACAAAAGTCTTCAAAAGCGTCTTCCTAATTCCTATATCAATGTTCGAAGTGAGAATGTTTCTTTTCTTAAGAAATGTCCTCCCTTGCTTCTGCTAGTGTGCATTTTATGTCCTTCTTACTACTGCCATCGTTAGTTATTTTACTGTCCGACTGGTTGACTGAATGGTCAGCATACTGGCCTTCGGTTCAGAGGTCCCGGGTTAGATTCCCGGCCGGGTCGGGGATTTTAACCTTCATTGGTTAATTCCAGTGCCACGGCGGTTGGGTGTTTGTGTTGTCCCCCAACATCCCTGCAAATCACACACCACACATAACACTATCCTCCGCCACAATAACACGCAGTTACCTACACATGGCAGATGCCACCCACCTTCATCGGAGGGTCTGCCTTACATGGGCTGCACCCGGCTAGAAATAGCCACACGAAATTATTCTAGTTATTTTACTATCCAAGTAACAATATTCATCTACTTCCTTTAAGACTTCATTTTCTAATCTAATATTTCCTGCATCACCTGACTTCGATCGACTGCAGTCCATTACTTTGTGTTTTGGACTTATTTATTTTCATCTTCATACCATTCAGCAATTTCTCCAAAACTTCTGCAGTCTTAGATGAAAGAACAATATCATCGGTAAATATCAGGATTTTGTTTTCCTCTCCTTGTGCTGTGATTCCCTTTCTGAATTCCTCTTTGATTTCCTGTAACGCCTGTTCTATATAAACATTGAAAACGAGGGAGGACAAACTGCATCCTTGCCTCAATCCTTTCTGGATTGCTGATTTTTTTAAAGCCCTCGATTCTTCTCATTGCACATCGGTTTTTCTACAGATTGTAGATAATTCTTCGTTCTCGGTATTTGATCTCAATCACCTTCAGAATCTCAAATAGCTTTGTCCAATCAACATTATGGAATGTCTTTCCTAGATCTACGAATGCCATGTATGTGGGCTTGACTTTCTTCATTCGATCCTCTAAGATTACATGTAAAGTTAGGATTGCTTCACGTGTTCCTACATTTCTTCTGAAGCCAAATTGATCTTCTCCCAACTCAGCTTCAACTTGTCTTTCTGTTCTTCTGTAAATAATACGTGTTAAAACTGCACTAATACTGCGGTAGTTTTCACACTTGTCAGCGCAGGCTTTCTTGGGAATGTATATAACAACATTCTGACGAAAATCTGATGACACTTTCCAGTATCATACATCTTGACACTAAATGGAATAACCTCGCCATGCTGGTTTATCCTAAGGCAGTCAGTAATTTTGAGGGAATGCCATCAATTCGAGGTACCTCGTTCCTATTTAGGTTTATCAAAGCTCGGTCGAATTCTGACCTCAAAACTGGGTCTCCCATCTCATCAGCATCAACGGCCTCTTCTTGTTCCAGAACCATGTCATCTACTTCTTAACCATGATACAACTGTTGTATATATTCATGCCATCTTTGTCCCTTGTCTTCTTTCCCTAGAACTGGTTTTCCTCCGAAATGAAGTTTCATTAATGGTGAAGTCTATTAGGCTGAGGGACTTCACCTCATGCTGCTTTTTTCAGTTGATAGAATGCACGTAAAATGTACTAGAACTGGCATCAAAGTAAAAATAAATGATGACGGAACTAAGTATTAACAATTGAGATTTGTAGAGTAGGCTAACAATTCCAGTATCTATAGATACGCCACATTTTATATAACTTTGCTGATATTATGGAATATCCGTAGTCTGTACTCATTTCTTGAAACGAGTTACTCATAGGAAAGAGGGTGCCAGTGGCGTATACTGAGGAGTTCCAAGGCTATCAGTGAAGCCCAAACCTCAATTGGGAATGCTGGAATTCTAAAGCGCATTATAATGTAAGCATATGCCACATCGTTCCATTAAAAAAAAAAAAAAAAAAAAAAAAAAAAAAAAAAAAAAAAAGTCGCACGTATTTCTGAGAGCAAGGCATCGGAGACTGATATTGCAGCCCAGACTCTCGTCCCTCTCCCCTCGACTCACTCCTCACGGCTTGCTGCTGTATATCGGATAGGAGCGGGGACCGGAGGGATAGGTGTGCTAGGCTTCGGTCCGTGAGATCGTCACTGCTAACTACAAATATCAACCATGCGTTACTAATCGTATATACTTCCTCACCTCACACTTCTGACTTAATTATATAGATAACAGAGTACTGGTATTTCACACCCGTTAACTTCTACATCCTTGTGTGAAGACATTGCAGGGCTGCTGTCATAGGAGCAATATAGTTTTCTTTTTATTGATAGATCTGCTAAAATGAAATGCAATCTTTCAGGTTTAGTGTTCTCTTTTGTTGGCTGAATCGAACCCGTGATGATGGGTCGGACACCACCACTGATCTCCCGAGGAAGCTAATTAACCAGTGAACGATCGCTGTAAAATTCAATATTTTATTTAATAATAATAATAATAATAATAATAATAATAATAATAATAATAATAGTGCATGGCATCTGTACTTATACAGTAGGCTTGGTGGTGACCTAACGAGGATAAAATGAATGGCGAAGACGTCATAAACACCCAATTCACGAGGCAGGGGAATTAACAATATGAGGGGGTTGATTCTGAAAATTGTCCGCCTCCGTAGCGTAACGGTTAGTGTTATTAGCTGCCGTCCTCGGGGGCCCGGGTTCGATTCCCGGTACTGTCAGAAGTTTAAGAATGGCAGGAGGGCTGTTAAGTGGTTGAAATGGTTCATGCAGCTCACCTCCACTGGGGGTGTGTATGAAAGAAAAACTGCAACCCCTTGGTATAAGTACACGAGTTTACTTTAACTTTCTTTTATTCTGAAAATAGAACCGGGGCCATCGGACCTAAGGCAAGCATTCTATCGATTTAGCCACAAAGGCGGACTTTCATTTGGTAAACCTTAGGCTACCATATCCACTGATCAGGGGTCGAGCATTGGCAGTAGCAGAGGCCAGGGCAGTAGCTTGTGAAGCATCCTTGACAACACAGCAGGCTTCTCTGTTGGCTATTGGCTGAAACTCAAAACTCTGAAGGCTTGAACTTCACTAAACCAACCATCGAAAAGGGGTAACGTAAGTCTAGTGGTAGCCCAGGTCTTCATCCCAGCATACGCCACTGGAGGGCGCTACAATAGCACTTCCTTGCTTAATCAGGAAAGCAATCGTATACCATTTCTAACGTTGCCTGGTATGTTTTGTTATTGCTCTGACGTGAAATGTTCGAGGCTGATTATTTAAACACACAGTTAAGACACTGAGGTGAAGATGAACCTATTCTGGGCATTTCTAATTAATTTACACCTTGTAGGTGAATCAATTTATACCAGTTCGGGTCTTTTTTACGATTAATTTTGTTAGTGATTTGAAAGGGCAAGCTTGCTTGCATTTCGATGTGACTGTTGATATCGCGATCATAGCCACGGGAGTTCCGATTTCTCGAGGAATCCGAACCACAGAAACGTGACTCTTCATTTTAAAAATAACACACGCGCCAGCAAGAATTCGAACAGTGACTGCTTTGGTGAGAATTTAGTGACAACGCCACTCATCTATCATGTCTCATGTTTGTTGTTGCACTACCGTAGACAGGTTTTAGACGATGCTGGAACTGAATGGTCAAATATCACACAAGACAAAGATATGATTGAATGAAAACTCATTTCAAAACGCGTTAACATTTAGGTCCTCAACAGGATCTCCAACCGCTTGAAGAATGAGGATATTGGGTAAAGAGAAGGATGAGTAGTGAAATTAGTGAAAATTAAAGTGTTTCTAGGATTTTTGAACTTAATACCCCTCGCTTCGGAGAAGAACAAGAGTTGTCCAAGTGAGGTCGGTCAGTGTACATGAAAGACACAAATGGAAATCTACCAGACTCGGTTGGGCCCCGTGATTCTCCTACACAAGTTGAGGAAGGGTGAAAGAGAAGGTGTAAGGACCAGTCAGCACAAGTAGGCGTGGTGCCGTGGTCTTGTTGCAGGTAGCTGGTTATGAAGTAACAGCTTGCGTCACAGGGCGGAGTCGCTGTTCCTTTCGTTAGCGTGTCAATGACATTGGCTGCCATTGTGACAAGGCCAGCTAACCAATCGGAATGTGAGAGTGGCATAACCTACACCCTTCGGTCTTACAACTTTATCTCTTGAATGGATAAAAAATGTGCTTTTCTTTAAGTAGTACGTCAAGGTTGAGATCTTCGTGACAACTGCTCCTATAGTTCACTCTCTCAGGTGTTTCTTAGGCAAGAATGGCCAGATCGTAGAGGCCTGGTGCAGGTCTTTCAAGATGACTCCCTCGAGTGACTTGCGTGTCTGTGAGGGTGCGACACTACCTGTGAGATATGTTAATGTCGAAGACGGCACAAACACCCAGTCTTCGAACGAATTTAATTAAATATTGAAGGTTGAAAATCCCCGACGCGGCCGGGAATCGAAACTCGACCCCTTGGACCAAAGGCCCCAATCAAGTAGCAATGAAGCCGGTGACTGTTGATTTAACGCTTAAATGACTAACATTGTACATCTGCAAGAATTTACTTGCTCCTTGTACGTTCTCTTAGACTTGGGGTCGGGAATGTGGTGCAGGCGGGCATAATGGCGTCCTCATCACACATTTTAGGTGCCTGTTTTAATTTGTTGGAAGGACGTGGGTTTGATTCCCGTCAGGAAGTTGAAAAATGTAAGAAACGAGATTTCCACTTCCGGAGCTGTACACGGCCCTGAGGTTCACTCAGCCTATACCACAAGCGAGTACCGGGTTAATTCCTGGGGGCAAAGGCGACCAGGTGTAGAGCTAACCACTCTTACCCCATCAAGTGCCGAAATTACAGATAGTGGAAGCCTTTACCTTCCACCCCTCAAAGTGTCTTCATGGCCTGCACAGAGATGACTTTACCTTTGCTTTGTCTTTAATGTTGTAATTTGTACATATCTATATAAATAAAATTGTTTCTGTTTGTCTGTTTGTCTGTTTGTCTGTTCCACCATCACGTCGAAACGGCTGGATAGATCTCAACCAAACTTCATATTTAGAATATACTCATCCCGGGGAAGGTTTCGATATGCATATCATTTTAAAATCTTTGAATACACGGGGGGTTTATAGGAAAACCAGAATGGTTTTTCCACCATCACGTCGAAACGGCTGGATAGATCTCAACCAAACTTCATATTTAGAGTATACTTCTCCCGAGGAAGGTTTCGATATGCATATCATTTTAAAATCTTTGAATACACGGGGGTTTATAGGAAAACCAGAATGGTTTTTCCACCATCACGTCGAAACGGCCGGATAGATCTCAACCAAACTTCATATTTAGAGTATACCCCTCCCGGGGAAGGTTTCGATATGCATATCATTTTAAAATCTTTGAATACACGGGGGGTTTATAGGAAAACCAGAATGATTTTTCCACCATCACGTCGAAACGGCTGGATAGATCTCAACCAAATTTCATATTTAGAGTATACTCATCCCGGGGAAGGTTTCGATATGCATATCATTTTAAAATCTTTGAATACACGGGGGGTTTATAGGAAAACCAGAATGGTTTTTCCACCATCACGTCGAAACGGCTGGATAGATCTCAACCAAATTTCATATTTAGAGTATACTCCTCCCGGGGAAGGTTTCGATGTGCATATCATTTTAAAATCTTTGAATACACGGGGATTTATAGGAAAACCAGAATGGTTTTTCCACCATCACGTCGAAACGGCTGGATAGATCTCAACCAAACTTCATATTTAGAGTATACTCCTCCCGGGGAAGGTTTCGATATGCATATCGTTTTAAAATCTTTGAATACACGGGGGGTTTATAGGAAAACCAGAATGATATTTCCACCATCACGTCGAAACGGCTTGATAGATCTCAACCAAATTTCATATTTAGAGTATACTCATCCCGGGGAAGGTTTCGATATGCATATCATTTTAAAATCTTTGAACAGACGGGGTGTTTATAGGAAAACCTGAATGGTTTTTCCACCATCACTTCGAAACGGCTGGATAGATCTCAACCAAACTTCATTTTTAGAGTATACTCACCCAGGGGAAGGTTCCGATATGCATATCATTTTAAAATCCTTGAACAGACGGGGGGTTTATAGGAAAATCAGAATGGTTTTCCTCCATTTTCTCTTATACTATTGATTTTCTGTAAACTTCGTTTACCGTACGTGAAACGTCTCTTCATTATAAACAACTTTCGTTATGTTCATAATTTACCTTACTCTTCACATGACGGAGAAATTTACAATTTTCCGCTGGTATCATGCTCTGCATTGAGTGACCGATAGACCGACAACGAACCTACAGGTTACCATGGCAACGTCTCTGACTGCATGCCAGCAGGGAAGTAACGTATTGCCATTTTCCTCATCATGCTTTTAAATTCGTGTTTGTTGCTTGGGTAGAAGGCAAAAGAGGCGTCAATCGGCCTATCTGCGGGATATTGGCGGAATATCGTTGGATGTTATAACTGCCCTCGAATAGATAAGTAATAACACCATTAGTCATCTTCTTCTTATTTGTTTACCTAAGAATCACTGGACCTAAATTTCTCCCCTGTTACAGCTTTATTATATCCATAACTCACACTAGCATAATTTATTGAGGGGCATTTGATTTTCCAATACATTCACTTGGCATTTACATATTTGTCGTTATCCGGCTGTCCTCAGTTATAATCCATTTTCTATTACTTTCAACTTTCTTAACTGTATTATTGTCTTCCTTAATTACGCCGTATGTACGCGAGTGCTACAAACTACTGGATGTATTTCCACCAAGACTCGTATATTTTTTTTTTTGCTATGGGCTTTACGTCGCACCGACACAGACAGGTTTTATGGCGACGATGGGATAGGGAAGGCCTAGGAGTTGGAAGGAAGCGGCCGTGGCCTTAATTAATGTACAGCCCCAGCATTTGCCTGGTGTGAAAATGGGAGACTCATATTTAGAATACACCTGTCCTTGATAGGGTTTAGGGCAAATATTGTTTCTAAATCCCTGAACTGACCGAGGGTTTTTACGAAACCGAAACAGTGATTTTGCACTTCCACAAATTATACACAACCAAACTTAATGGAAATCTACCTACCTTGGTAGATAATAATTTCTAAACCTTTTTTCTCATGTGCATCATTTCGATACGAAGATTAATAAGGGAGATATCATTAACGGACCGTTTTTCTGTACAAGTCCCATCGGACTTGACTCACGAGCGGGTGCGAGTAAAGCGTATTCCTTACAACTTGAAAACTACTGAAGACATTCGAACCAAAATTTATATTTAGCATCCACCTGTCAAAAGGTAGGTTTTAAAGGTCAATAACATTTCATGTTCCGGAATGGACTGGCGCTTTATAGGGAACACAAATGGTGATTTTACTCTTCCACAATATATACAGAACAAGACCAACCTGACTGGAAATCGACCAAACAGGATGGAATTCCACCTCTAAACCTTTTTTTTTCAGGTGCATTCTTTCGTCAGGAGGATTAATAAGGGAGATATCATGAATGGTCACTTTTGCAGGTTAAGTCCAGCGGACATAGCCCAAAAGGTGTTTTACATGGAGCAGATTCCTTATCTATATAAATCAAATCGTAACGACTGTGTGCCTCTACACTGACTATTTTGGCGAAATTTTCGTACAGCTTTCCGTTTAAGGGGTAATAATGACCATCTCCATAATTTTTGGTTTAGTTTCCTGAAAGTACTAATTTTTACCCGCCTCGCCCAAAATCCAAATTGCGCCATAATCTGCCAGAAGAAAAAGAAGATAATTGAAATTTGACAAAATTATACGTTTAAGCCTGTAACGAACGGAAAACTTCCTAGATCATTAAATTTTTCACTTTGAATCCCCGAAGAATATCGAAATACGCAGGCAATTTTAATGATGGTGCAGACCTTCGGAAATTCCTATCCTATAACGGATTGCACAATCTCCGTTCAATTTGGAATGATCTACAACCGTGGTCTTATGACTTTTTGCCGTATCTGTATCCCTCTTACGTTTGATTTTTCTCTTTAATCGATGTTAAGTCAATTTGGAATTTTCACATGCATAATTCATACTTTCAATTACTTATATGAAATACAGAATCATTAAACTCTTCACGAAAATTGGCCCACCCAGTAGCCATATGTGAGCCAAATGCTATGTATGTATCCGAAAAGTAATGTAATGTGAGATAATCTTACAAAACCTTTACCCTGTTCCACGTTTCTAATTCAATCTGACCCAAGAATAGATGACATATCATAGGACCAGCCATTTAGGCCACTAAATCCGGCGTGTCTTATGGTATAATCCTTTGTCGATATGACGTACGTTTAGTAGCAGTTAATCTGTAAATGAAGGTCTTCAATATTGTAAATATGCATATACTTTCGTATGTCGATCTATATATATTCACTGATGTCGATTTTTAGCGATCGAGAAAGGGTGGGTCTGCTATTGTAATAAGTACTCCCCACACCGACTTTGACTGGCAGTAGGAAAGGGTTCCTTCTCCAACTCCTGTGTAACTGTCATTAGTAAGGAAAGCCTACAATTATAATGAATAGTTCCCTTCTCGATTTGACCTGCAGAAGGCAAGTGAGCATGCAGTTTTGTTTAAAACTCCCCTACCCGATTGTGTTTGGCAGTAGGCAAGGGTGCCCGCCATTATAAAGAAATGTCCTCATCTAAAATGTGACTGGCATTAGGCATAGTGGCCTGCTATTTTGATGGAAACTCACCAACTTGGTGTGACTGGCAGTAAGCTGGCTGGAAGTAGGAAAATGGGCCTGGCATTATAATGATAACTGCACAACTCAATTTCGAGTAATAGTACGGTAATTGCCTACCATTATAATAGAAACTCCTCAACTGTAATCTGTCTGGAAGTAGCAAAGGGGGGCTGCCATTTTAACGAAAACTCCCCAAATCGATTCTGTCCGCGTAGTAGGCAATGGGGCCTGCAATTATAATGTAAACTTCCCAACTCGATTGTGAATAGCAGTAGACAAGTGAGTTGCCGTTATATCACAAATCCATAACAAACACTTTACATTGGAAACAACGTACGGGGACCTCCCCATGCTCTTTCTCGGATAACGCTAAGAGACAAGCAATTATAAACAATCTTATTTACTGCATGTACACTATTTACTTCGATATTCGAATACAATGTAGAATACCGTAGCGAAGCACGGGTACAATCGCTAGTCTATATAAATAAAATTGTAGGGGGTCCGCTGTCTGTAATTTCTTTTGTTTTGCCAATTTTTCAGATATTTATCCGTTTTAGGTCAACTCAAGACCGAATCGGTGGTTTTTACGTTTCGTGTCTGTTTGTTTGTCTGTCTGTTTGTCTGTTTGTCTGTCTGTTTGTTTGTCTGTTCCACCATCACGTCGAAACGGCTGGATAGATCTCAACCAAACTTCATATTTAGAGTAAACTCATCCCGGGGATGGTTTCGATATGCATATCATTTTAAAATCTTTCAATACTCGGGGGGTTTATAGGAAAACCAGAATGGTTTTTCCACCATCACGTTGAAACGGCTGGATAGATCTCAACTAAACTTCATATCTAGAGTATACTCCTCCCGGGGAAGGTTTCGATGTGCATATCATTTTAAAATCTTTGAATACACGGGGATTTATAGGAAAACCAGAATGGTTTTTCCACCATCACGTCGAAACGGCTGGATAGATCTCAACCAAACTTCATATTTAGAGTATACTCATCCCGGGGAAGGTTTCTATATGCATATAATTTTAAAATCTTTCAATAGACGGGGGTTTATAGGAAAACCTGAATGGTTTTTCCACCATCACTTCGAAACGGCTGGATAGATCTCAACCAAACTTCATATTTAGAGAATACTCATCTCGGGGAAGGTTTTTATATGCATATTATTTTACAATCTTCGAATAGACGGGTGGTTTATAGGAAAACCAGAATGGGTTTCCTCCATTTTCTCTTATACTATTGATTTTCTGTAAACTTCGTTTACCGTACGTGAAACGTCTCTTCATTATAAACAACTTTCGTTATGTTCATAATTTACCTTACTCTTCACATGACGGAGAAATTTACAATTTTCCGCTGGTATCATGCTCTGCATTGAGTGACCGACAGACCGACAACGAAACTACAGGTTACCATGGCAACGTCTCTGACTGCATGCCAGCAGGGAAGTAACGTATTGCCATTTTCCTCATCATGCTTTTAAATTCGTGGTTGTTCCTTGGGTAGAAGGCAAGAGAGGCGTCAATCGGCCTATCTGCGGGATATTGGCGGAATGTCGTTGGATGTTATAACCGCCTTCGAATAGATTAAGTAATAACACCATTAGTCATCTTCTTATTATTTGTTTACCTAAGAATCACTGACCTAAATTTCTCCTCTGTTACCGCTTTATTATATCCATTACTCACTCTAGCATAATTTATTGAGGGGCATTTGATTTTCCAATACATTCACTGTGCATTTACATATTTGTCGTTATCCGGCTGTCCGCAGTTATAATCCATTTTCTATTACTTTCAACTTTCTTAACTGTATTATTTCTTCCTTAATTACGCCGTATGTACGCGAGTGCTACAAACTACTGGATGTATTTCCACCAAGACTCATATTTAGAATACACCTGTCCTTGATAGGTTTTGGGCAAATATTGTTTCTAAATCCCTGATCTGACTGGGGGTTTATACGAAACCGAAACAGTGATTTTGCACTTCCACAAAATATACACAACCAAACTTAATGGAAATCTACCTACCTTGGTAGATAATAATTTCTAAACCTTTTTTCTCATGTGCATCATTTCGATACGAGGATTAATAAGGGAGATATCATTAACGGACCGTTTTTCTGTACAAGTCCCATCGGACTTAACTCCCGAGCGGGTGCGTGTAAAGCGTACTCCTTACAATTTGAAAACTACTGAAGACATTCGAACCAAAATTTATATTTAGCATCCACCTGTCCAAAGGTAGGTTTTAAACGTAAATAACATTTCATGTTCCGGAATGGACTGGCGGTTTATAGGGAACCGAAATGGTGATTTTACTCTTCCACAACATATACAGAACAAGACCAACCTGACTGGAAATCGACCAAACGTGATGGAATTCCACCTCTAAACCTTTTTTTCATGTGTATTCTTTCGTCAGGAGGATTACTAAGGGAGATATCATGAATGGTCACTTTTGCAGGTTAAGTACAGCGGACATAGCCCAAAAGGTGTTTTACATGGAGCAGATTCCTTATCTATATAAATCAAATCGTAACGACTGTGTGCCTCTACACTGACTATTTTGGCGAAATTTTCGTACAGCTTTCCGTTTAAGGGGTAATAATGACCATCTCCATAATTTTTGGTTTAGTTTCCTGAAAGTACTAATTTTTACCCGCCTCGCCCAAAATCCAAATTGCGCCATAATCTGCCAGAAGAAAAAGAAGATAATTGAAATTTGACAAAATTATACGTTTAAGCCTGTAACGAACGGAAAACTTCCTAGATCATTAAATTTTTCACTTTGAATCCCCGAAGAATATCGAAATACGCAGGCAATTTTAATGATGGTGCAGACCTTCGGAAATTCCTATCCTATAACGGATTGCACAATCTCCGTTCAATTTGGAATGATCTACAACCGTGGTCTTATGACTTTTTGCCGTATCTGTATCCCTCTTACGTTTGATTTTTCTCTTTAATCGATGTTAAGTCAATTTGGAATTTTCACATGCATAATTCATACTTTCAATTACTTATATGAAATACAGAATCATTAAACTCTTCACGAAAATTGGCCCACCCAGTAGCCATATGTGAGCCAAATGCTATGTATGTATCCGAAAAGTAATGTAATGTGAGATAATCTTACAAAACCTTTACCCTGTTCCACGTTTCTAATTCAATCTGACCCAAGAATAGATGACATATCATAGGACCAGCCATTTAGGCCACTAAATCCGGCGTGTCTTATGGTATAATCCTTTGTCGATATGACGTACGTTTAGTAGCAGTTAATCTGTAAATGAAGGTCTTCAATATTGTAAATATGCATATACTTTCGTATGTCGATCTATATATATTCACTGATGTCGATTTTTAGCGATCGAGAAAGGGTGGGTCTGCTATTGTAATAAGTACTCCCCACACCGACTTTGACTGGCAGTAGGAAAGGGTTCCTTCTCCAACTCCTGTGTAACTGTCATTAGTAAGGAAAGCCTACAATTATAATGAATAGTTCCCTTCTCGATTTGACCTGCAGAAGGCAAGTGAGCATGCAGTTTTGTTTAAAACTCCCCTACCCGATTGTGTTTGGCAGTAGGCAAGGGTGCCTATCATTATAAAGAAATGTCCTCATCTAAAATGTGACTGGCATTAGGCATAGTGGCCTGCTATTTTGATGGAAACTCACCAGCTTGGTGTGACGGGCAGTAAGCTGGCTGGCAGTAGGAAAATGGGCCTGGCATTATAATGATAACTGCATAACTCAATTTCGAGTGATAGTAGGGTAATTGCCTGCCATTATAATAAAAACTCCTCAACTGAAATCTGTCTGGAAGTAGGAAGGGGGCTGCCATATTAACGAAAACTCCCCAAATCGATTTTGTCCGCGTAGTAGGCAATGGGGCCTGCAATTATTACGTAATCATCCCAACTCGATTGTGAATGGCAGTAGGCAAGTGAGTCTGCCGCTATATCACAAATCCGTAACAAACACTTTACATTGGAAACAACGTACGGGGAACTCCTCATGCTCTTTCACGGATAACGCTAAGAGACATGCAATTTTAAAACAATCTTATTTACTGCATGTACACTATTTACTTCGATAACCGAATACAATGTAGAATACCGTAGCGAAGCACGGGTACATTCGCTAGTTTTAAATATTTTCGTTTGATAAATAACAGAATGGTTATTGAGTATTTTTTGAAATTAAACTTCTTTACATTACATTCCTGACTACATGAAATGAAATGTCGTATGCTTTTAGTACCGGGATATCCCAGCCCCCTGACCATTGGAATTAATCAATTAAGGTTAAAATCCCCGACCCGGCCGGGATTCGAACCCGGGACCCTCTGGCCCGAAGGCCAGTACGCTGACCGTTCAGCCAACGAGTCGGACCCTGACTACATAAAGGTGACTGACGCTAGGTAGTGCCAAGTTTCTCACTGGTGATATCGGTACTTAAAAAAATTAACTAAGTACCTCCTGTTCCGCATGTCACCCGGTGGCCCCGGGTTTGATTCCCGGCTGGGTCAGGGGTTTTTAATTGTAATGATTAATATCCCTGGCCTGGGGACTGGGTGTTTGTGACGTCCTTAATCTTCCTTTTCTCACACACAACATTGCACATGGGTCGACACCCCGAACTAATAGCATTTTAAAAGAGTACCTCCTGTACATGCAGAAGCTTAGAAACATAGGTAATATGTTTTATTTCCTGACCTAGTATTGTGCCCTTTTAAAGGCAACAACTGCGGTGATCTCTTCTTTCTTCTGTGCGCCGGCTGCTCCTGTAATAAATGACATGTAAAATCATACTCACCACTGCATGTAGACTCTTCTTTCTCAGTCGTGCCCGTCCGTTATCCCCGGAGAGGCCACCCGCTGATAAAGGAGTGAGGGAATGAAAAGAAGGGGTAAACTAACTAAAATGACGGTACCCAAGACTGAATTAAAAATTAAATAAAAGACTGATTTATTAAATAAAAGCAAAGTGCGAAAATTGAACGTAAATTGAACTAGTAAAAAAAAATGTAACAAATGAAATAACAGTGACTAATAAAATATTAAAGAGTAAGGATCTGCCTTGCAAACAATCATAAACTGCCTAAGTAAACTGACTGAAGGTCAAAACACCTTAATTAAAATATACCAGACTCTGTTGACACTGTCCTCAAGTTAAATAAAATGACTCAGTTTAAAACTCTGGTCAGAAAGACCACCTTCTTGAAATGCAGAATTACATTACGGAGAAAGATATCTCCCAAATAAATTTAAAATAGTTGACTCACAATAAAGTAAAATTAAATTCTGTTATGCCATCAAACCACTGACTTATAGGAGTTATAAAATGTTTAACACCTGTTGCTCATTTGGTAAAATACCCAAATTTAAATAATCATGGACTGCACTAAGCAAGTGTATTACTTAAGGAATAAATTCGAAGAAAACAGAACAACCATGAACATCACACTTCATTTCCGACATAACCATTGTCTTATACAAAACTTCATGATTAAACAAAATTAATTATCGAAACATCACTCTGAGTGTATCCAACCACTCATCTAAATTTTAAACTTCATTTGCATGTCTGTGATAGACTGGACTTCTTAAAATAACAGAAATTTAGGCCAAATGCCTGATGTTAACATTATCAAATGATAGCGATCCTTGTACATTAAAATTTCTATAGAATTTTGCCGCTGACTGCGTTTCATTATTAATTCATATTCGTGGTATCACCACTAGATGGAGGCAGATGCCATCTTATTTACCATTTATTGCGGCAGTTTTATACAATTGGTTTATTTAAAGATCGCTTCATTTCAAAATAAAAATGTAGTGGATTTTAAAAGAAAGTTTGGTAATTACTTAGATGCCTGGTATGAGCATACCACTACCATTTCGACTGTGACATAATCGATGATCCAATAAACCTAACATCTGAAATGGTATTTACATCATTACATTAATTAACGGAGAAACACTGCTCCGACAAAAAAAATACAGAGATCAAAAAAAAAACTAGCCTAGCTACACTTATCTATTTACATCACATCAAATATAAATAATTCACATACGCTTGCGTCCTACAAATAAACAGTAAAAGTACAAACAGAAAAGAAAACAAATAAGCAAACTGGATCCCACCATCGCGGCCTACTGGAAATTAAAAGGATAGAAAGCGCAAAACAAACTCGGAGTCACCAGAAAAACATACCCCGCTGCGAGTAGCAAAATGAAATATTGCGAATTTGACGGCAATCTCAAACTTCAGACGATAAATGTCTGGACATGATATTATTTAACATTGATGGACAAATTACTGTTACTTCACGTCATCCGTGACTCTACATAAATATTCAAAACACATTGACTCGTCGCTCTGTTCACATTGTACACTGGCTAGCATTTTTATCGAGCATCTACTTTCCCTGGAATTATTTAAACAAATACAGGCTCCTGCCTGTAGTATCGTAACCCATGTCGTAACACATTTAACACACGTGGTTAAACTCTTTATTTCACCATTCTTTTTACACATTAATTCGCGACGTCATTATTATTCATTATTCTCACAACACAGCCTCGCTCGTATCCGGCGGGCACAAATATCTGTCGTGCACATTACGGCTTCTTACGACAAATCAAGACATGGTCCCAACATCATATTTCCATCATCAACGTAGCTCATCAGGGATATTAATCATCTAGCTCGATCTCTCGATCATTCACTGTTAACACATCACAAAAATCACAGAGCTGACTCATCAATGGCGCTCACCGTTTCTATCAAAACAAAGAATGACGAGATTGCCTCTCAAAACACAAATGTTGAAACATGCGCCACTGCAACTACCCAGAAATAAAAATTCGCGTCTACCAAAAATCGTCGCAAAAATACGCGGGATAAGTACAATCAAAACCGGACATCAGAAGGATGATTCCGCAACATAAAACAAGCTGAAAGCGCAAACTACCGAAATAAACATTGAAATCATCGCGACGGCGTCCCCAAGATCAAAACTCCAACAAAATCGACTCAAAACCAACGATCTAAAATCATGATGAATAATAATAATAAACTGACATTACACTCGTAGATCCAATATCAAAGCTGCCTAACTGTCAAAGTGACATACTACAAAATCACCCATAAATACACGCAAACAAACATCTACTTAAACAAAGTGCACAAAATAAGCCTATCTGAAAGTGCAACATAAACATTATTATTATTATTATTATTATTATTATTATTATTATTATTATTATTATTATTATTACTATTATTATTATATTATTATTATTATTAGCATATTATAAAACTGTGAATTATTTACAACCCTACCTAGTACTCTAAACTACATTGATCATCGATTTTGCCACGGTCCTACATATTTATTTACATTATAATGATGCTCATACCTGTGATGGTGGAGGCAGGTCGGTTTACCCACCAGCCCCGGTCATGGTGGAAATTAGAATTCCATCTTCAAGCTGATGTGGTATTCCAGATTTTTACACACGCAAATTTGACACATTCTTGCCATGCCGTGACACACGTTTATATTAGCATAAACACTCGTATTTCTCTCACTCCAGTGAAAGTTAGAAAATGCCACTGCAGACTCCTGCCTGTTGTGTAGAAGGATGGTCGCCTCGCTATCTACCTGCAAAACACCTGCTGGCCTGCTCGCCGATCCCTCAGCTCTGTTTACACTACAGCTTACAGTACATTCACCCTACTGGGACATAACTGTCTCCTCAAGGTTGACTATTGCGGTCTCCATTGAAGAAAGTCAATCACCTTCCTGTCTGTCTTTACTGGTTTCTCCCCGTAAACATCTCGCTTGCCAAACAGTTTGTAGAATGGTAGAAACAAGCTAAAATACAGTTTATGTTGTGGAGAAAATTTTATACTGATCTCACATGTAACACTCCCTGCTGGTTAGAAATGTTTTTATGTAAATATGCTGAAAAACATGGACTTGTTTCCCTCGACTAGTAATGTGAGTTCATTTGAGTTGAAAGTGTAATTCTTGCCTACTCTCCCTGAATTTACAGTAAAAGTCTGTGAAAATGTTCATTTTCTGAAATGCTATTCTCCCAAGTAAATAATACAAGGCTTTCTAAAAATGCCTACAAGTGTCTAATCGCTTTCTTACCAGCCAAAATAAAGCTGACTAAATGCATTTGCTGATACACTCTGTCACTCTGTCGAACGTAAATTCACTGAGAATACTGAAATAACACTAAAAGTACTCAAGACAATAGCTGAAAACTGAGAACTCTGAAGACACTGAGAATGACTCAAAACACTGAGAATACTGAACGACTGAGAATTCAGAACGACTGAGAATTCAGAACGACTGAGAGCTCGAAACACTCAGAATACTGAACGACTGAGAATTCAGAACGACTGAGAGCTCGAAACACTCAGAATACTGAACGACTGAGAATTCAGAACGACTGAGAGCTCGAAACACTGAAGAGCTCGACCCTGTGGTCGCTGGGTTTTGTAGAAATTCCTCCCACCACCTGGAAATAGTTCCGTGGAAGGGATGTGGCGTAATAATCTAGTCCTCGGGAGCGCTTTCTCGTACATCCGTAGGTTATGGTTTTCAAAATTTATATGCAAAACTTCCTAAATTTTGTCCGACTCACATGTGATATTGCGCCGCGGGAAATGATCATAGGATAATCCACACGACTGCGCGCGTCACTGGTGTTATTTTCTTCCGGTGGATGGCCTCATCTTGCCATGACAGCTCCTTCTTCTAGATCCTATTACTCCTCCGTGTGAAGTTGAATTTTAATAATTAGGCACTAATTAACCACAGATTGGTACTGATAATTCACCAAATATTATAAAGAAGTCAGGACACTGTTTTTCACTACCACATCGGGCTTCAGATCGCGAGATACTGACTGTAGATTTCCCGGTATGACAGCTCATTCAAATTTAGAATTTTCTGATTGGCTGAGACTTTCGCGCCCTTCCAAACGTGGGTGCATCCGCTTCCTCCCAAGAATTGGCGGTTATAGTCGTTGCCCCCCTATTGTCCTAGCAAAGTAGGTCAGGCTTCAACGCGTGCTTTTCTCGTGAGAGCGAACCGCAAGTCGCCACTCCCAGGCGGTGTCATAAAATTTATTGGAAGGATGGTTTACAATTTGGTCATGCCTAGAGAAGAGTTTCATGGATTCTCTCGCCGTCTGACTGGCGCCAGAAAGTTCCTTTGTGACTGCTAGTTTCACAGCCTCACTGTGGTATCTCATATGTGAAATATTCAATTTAATTGTGAATTAAATTAGGCCAAATTCGCTTATGGGTGCAATGCCCCCTTACGCCGTTAGAAATCTTACGCGATAGTGGAAGATTTTCTCAATTCAACCAATGACATTCTAGACATACTTGCAGCCATAAGCGAATGTATACTCCTGACTATGAAGTATACCTCTGCTTATGTCTGAGTTTTTCTCTGATTTCTCTCTCTAAAAGTTTGTTCTCTTTCTCGAGGTCATCTGCAATCTGTTTCATGACTGCTAGTATCTCGGCTGAGTTCTGTTCGCATTCCGGACAATTCTCTTCTGTCTGTTGACCTGTCTCAATCTCGAAATAACGGTCGTCTCCTTGGTTCGTTGATAGGGTCTCCTGGTCATCTTCTTCTTCTGCTTCGGTACACGGGTCATCATCATCATCTTCTTCCGTGCCGGAACTTGCGTCTTCTTCTGCGTTTGAGCTCCTTGGTTTTTCCACGAGATTCACTTGAGCTGCGCCTGGTGCTATTCTGTACGTTCTAAGATTGGCTGCATTCATAATCATTTCATTTTCTCCATCTAAACTTCTAATTTTATATGCATTGTTTTGCATATCCTGGACTATGCTGTAAGGACCGATGTACAATGGTGCGAATTTTGCGTAATACTTCCTTTCAGGATCGGAGATGGCTGGTCTACGGATCAATACCATGTCACCTACCCTTAATGGCTTGTGATATTTTTTTCTTCGGACTCTTCTCAGCCTGCGGTCAGCTTGCTCTCTTAAGTGCTCCCGTACCTGTTGTGTACATAGTTCCGGAGATAATAGGGGTTCAGGCGGACAATTGACGACTGGACACCACGGCCTGGCCGGTTGTAAGCCATTATGCACTGTGGCTGGGGTTTTCGCTGTTGCTTCATGGACAGTATTGTTTATGCAGTCAGTGATCAATGGGAGAATATCGACCCATCGCCAATGTTGTTCTGGGATATAAATTCTGCAGAATTTTGCGATGACTTTCATTACTCTTTCTGCCGGGTTCGACTCTGGGTGACGTGTTGAACTCAGAACATGCTGTATTCCTAATTGCCTTAAACCTGTTTTGAACTCTGCGGAGGTGAACTGGGTTCCGTGATCTGTTAATAATTTCTCCGGTTTTCCCATGGCCGGAATTATTTCCCTATTAATGCATCTTAAAACTGACCTAGTATTGGCCTTTTGCATTGGACAAAGGTTTGTAAATTTGGAAAATACATCCATGGTGACTAATATGAACTGATTGCCTCTCCGTGATTTCGGGATTTTTCCATAAATATCCATCGCGAATAACTCACGGGGCTTTGACGGTAGAATGGGAATTGGTTTCTGTTTTAAAAGATAGGAGTTCGCCTTGACACGCTGGCAAGTGTCGCATGTAACTATTGCATCCCTGACAGTTTTCCTTAGGTCTTTCCAGATGAAAGTTTCCTGAATTGTGGCCACGGTCTTATCAATACCTCCGTGCCCAATAACACGGTGTACATGCCATATTAGCTCTTCCTGTAATTCTTTCGGGACGACAATCTTTAATTTAGTATGATCCTTATCTGCGTATTTTAACAATTGATTATTTAACAATCTGTATTCTTGTGCGGCCTTGTGAATTTCGTCATAACGAGGGTCCCCTTGTTGAATTGTTCCCTGGAAATACTGGATAATCGGCTGTAAGGTTGGATCAGCCTGTTGAAAGGTTGGTAACTGGCTCAGTCGGAGTAGTACATTTCGGTCTTCCTGGGTTAAGTCCACATAATTTACCTGCTCTTCACGTTTATTTGGGTTCCTGCTTAAGGCGTCTGCTAAGATGTTTGCCTTGCCGGTACAGTGTTCAATGGTGAAATTAAATTGCTGCACGAACAGTGACCATCTAGTAATTCTGTCAGATGAAACAGCTGATTTTAACATGAACGTTAAAGCTTTGTGGTCAGTTCTTATGACGATTGGAAATCCATAAATAACTTTCCGCCAGTGCTGTAGGGCTTGGACTATGGCTAGCATTTCCAGCTCTGTAGTTGTGTAGTTCCGTTCGTGTGACCTCAGTTTTCTGCTGTAAAAGCCTAAATAGTCCTTGGTTTTACATTCATTGTCCTGTTCCTGGAATAAGACTGCACCTATGCCTACTTTAGATGCGTCTGTCTGAAGGATAAATGGTCTGTTAAAATCAGGATACGCTAATTGTATGCTCCTGGCTAACAGTTCTTTAGTATTTGAGAACGCTGTCTCTGCTTCCTGTGTCCATTTCCATCTGTTATTCTTACAGAGCAGGTCTTGTAGTGGTGCTACGACTTCGGTGAAATTTTTACAGTGTTCTCTAAAGAATTGACACATACCAAGGAACTGGCGAACATGTTTCACCTTGGTAGGTCTAGGGAAGTTACTTATCGCTTCTAACTTTACCGGATTTGGTCGGATTCCCTTGCCGTCTATCACGTGTCCTAGGAATAGGATTTCCGGCTGACAGAAGTGTGATTTCTTGATATTCACCTTGAATCCGGTTTCTATAAGGTTTTTAAACAGTTTGCCTAAATTTTGGAGGTTTTCTTCAAAGGTTTTAGTTGCGATTATCATGTCATCGATGTACAAAGTAGTAACTGCTTTGACTTCGTCTGTTAGGTTCCTGTCAAGTGCCCGTATGAGAGCGCTAGAAGAATTGCGGGTTCCGAACGGTAGTCTTTCAAAGACATAGGTCTGTTGATCAAACATAAACCCTGTTAGTAACTTCGACTTATCATGCAGAAGGATATGGTGAAAAGAACTGGTCAGGTCTACACCTGTGAAAACTTCCATGTCTCTAAATCGACGAATTGCGTCCTTAATAGGCATGGCTTGATCATTCTCTGGGATTAATTTGGAGTTTAATTGACAAGCGTCGAGGCACTGCCTCAGGGAATTGTCGGCTTTCTTTACTATGACAAGGCTGTTCACGTACGGAGTAGGTCGCTTCGAAATTATCCCGTTTTCTTCCATTTGTTTGATAATTTGTTTGACCTCCTCATGGTATTTTTCTGGCACTGGATACGGCTTACGTTTGTATGGTTCCCAGTCCAAAACATTGAAAGCGTATGTAAAATTAGGGATGAGGCCTACTTTGGAATCGAATACGGCCTGATGTTCAATTAAGAAGGCTCTTAATTGATCTTTCTGTTCTTTCGTCCCTTTAAACTCTGCAACCTTGTCATTGATTACATTTTCAATATCTTCTGCAGTATCAACCATAAAAATGTCTGTAAAAATCCCCTCATGGTCCAAAATATTTAACTGTTCATCCGCATGCTCGGCTCCTACGATATCATGGAACTCTCCGTCAGTACTGTTATCTGCTTCGTCCTCATCAGTTTCCGGATTTATTGCCACCTTGTCGTGACCTCCATTCCTTCGGAATCTCACAACGCCCCCTGCAAGGTCAATGACGGCATGTGTTTCCCTTAGAAAATCAGCTCCAAGAATTACGTTGTAGTTAACTCTGGCCATTATGATGAATGTATGACTGTAGGTTGAGCTCCCTATTGTCATCTCCAGGTATGTCTGGGACTTACAGGTAGTCACCTTGTCTGGCACAATCCCTTTTATTTTTACTGTCGAGACTGGAATCTCAGGTAGGCTCATTCTCTCTTTCAAATCATTAAACAGAGTCCTCGAAAAAATGCTGATACTCGCACCAGTATCTAATAGTCCTAAAATACTTGTTCCGTAAATTTTGATTTTAATCACAGGTAGAGGTAAAATTTGTGGGCTCTCCTGCTTGAATTCATCATTTAATAAGTCCTCAGGCTGCGCTATCCATGAATCTACCTTTGCTACCTCCCACTCTTCATTTTCAATGGTTGAATGTGTGGCTGAGTCAGTGTCTAATGGAGCTACTAATTCGAAATTGAAGTTTTTTTTTCTAGCACCGGTCCCCTCGTACGTCGGTGCATTCGGATTGAGCGGTCTGCGGTCCTCGCTTCCTCTCCTTCTTGTTTGCTGGAACTCGAGGCTTTCGGCTCCTGTGATATCCGGGTTCATGTCTTGGGATTCGATTGCCTGTTTCCACGGATCGCGCTGCTGTTTGTTACTCAGTTCATTGATGTATCGGCGCCCCTCTTGATAACTCGGGTCCGAGTTCCTATCTCGCTGGTAATTCCTTTTCTCGTTCCATCTCCTTTCAGGGTCGCGATAGTAAGGCCTGTCTCTTCCTCGATCTTCCCATCGCCTTCTGTCACGTGAGAGGTACCTCCTTTGGTATGGCTGCCTGTCCTGGTAGCGCGGTCGCCTGTCTGGATAGTTAGGTTTTCTAAACCACGGACGTTGGATTTCTTCCTCCTGGCGTCTCGTGTTCGTATCTCGCCGCGGTACAGCGCCTGAATTCGGGCCGTTTACCTGCGCATTGCCTCGTGCATTTTCACTGGTGGCATTAGCTAGGTAAGCCCTATGTTCCTGCGTCTGTCTGGTCACTCTCTGCGGTACATTATTAGTGGATGTAGCGTCTAGCTCCCTTAGAATAGCCTCAACTTGAGCTGGATCATCTACCCTCGCTGTAATGAGCATTCTCTGCACGTCCGACGGAAATTGTTTGATTATTGTCTGCACGATCTCTTCGTCAGACACCGGAGAATCTAATTGTCTAAGTTTGACGAGCTGTGTTAAGAAGAAGTCTAAGTATCGTGTGGGCTGTGTCGACATGTACTTGCGAGTGTACAAGTCCATCCTGAGTGCTTGTTGTGTGGATAAGGACCAGTACCTTTCGAGGAAAGCCTTCTCGAAATCTGCGAACGTCTTAAAAGTATCTACGAAACCGTAGTACCAGGTCTTCGCCTGTCCTTCCAGATATTTTTCTACTATGCGTAGTTTCTTGTCTTCTGGAGCTTTAATATCTTGGAAATATTCTTTCAATTCCCTAAGATATACTTTTGGGGTTATTTGTGACGTTCCACTAAATTTCTTCGGTTGATCGTCACTCGTACGCACGATGTTTATGATCTGCGTGGAAGCTTCAGTTCTTTGCGTACTTTCCGGCATTGTCCTTTCCATGTTAAATATTTGTGTTATCGGCTCGGTCTGTGTCGGCTCATACTGCGGCTGTATCCTACTTTCTCTGGCTACCTGGGACTCAGCTTGTTTGTCTACTAGCATCTTGACCAAGGTCGAGAGGTTTTCACCCTGGGTCTTAATTGCCTGGATTTTTCCCTCTATGACCTCGTTAACTTCCTGTCTTACTGACTGCTCACTGAGTGTAATCGCACCCTCAGTTTCCGCTATCTTTTCTGACAGTTCGGTTAACCTCTTTGTAATATCCTGGGTCTCCGACTTTAAGGTCATGATTTCGTGGCTCGTTTTCTCCTGAGTCTCTCCAATCTGTACGCATACTTTATTCATTTCTTTCTTAGTCTCATCCTCAATTTTATCTATCCGTTCTTCCAGGAGTATCATACCTCGAGCTAAATCCTTGCCTTGATCTTGCACCATTACCCTGGTTTCCCTCATAGTTTCCTCAACAGTCGCGCTATGGCTGTCTAACTGCTCTTGTATTTGTGCTTGTGCATCGGCTAACTTCTTTATTTCTTCCATCGTCTCCTGCCTGTTTGCATTACACGCCTGCATGAGTTTATCCTGGTTTTCCCGTAACTCTTTCTTCAGTTCAACCTGGCTCTTTATAAATTTCTCCTCGAGCTTTATCTCACACTGCTTGAATTCTTCCAAGACCTGTCCGTGTACTGCCTCTACTTTATTCGCAAGTTCGGCTTGGCTACTTTCAATCTTATTTGCAAGTTCAGCTTGACTAGATTTCAATTCACTTTGTGTGGCTTTTAACTCATTGGCTAACTCTACCTGGCTGGATTTTAATTCGCCTTGTGTGGTTTTTAATTCGTTAGCTAATTCGGCCTGGCTACTTTCGACTTTGTTTACAAGTTCAGCCTGACTGGATTTTAATTCGTCAGCTAATTCTGTCTGGCTCCTTTCGATCTTATTCGATAGTTCGGCCTGACTCGATTTCAACTCACTAGTTGTTACACTTAAATCGTTAATGGTTTTAATCAACGTGTCCCACTGCTCCTGGCTAATCGACATTTTTATATGCTGAGAGAATACGACTGAGACTATCAGGCTCCCCAACAATACCTCCAACACATGCAAGACATAGTAATTACCAATACAAAACAATTTTATCTTAAACTTGGATAAAATTATACAAAACATATCATTTATAATTAATACCACTACTTGTCAAACAGTACTATCACAGCATTCATATTTATCAATATTCAGTAAACCTATGTTCATGGCTGTTAGTCTGGGTACAAAATAAATTAAATGTAAAGTGCAAAGTCCCGGGGATAAGCAAATCTAGCCCCTAAAGTTGGGCGACACGCTTTTCACTCCTCACTCCGGCCCCTGTGCCCTTTTAAAGGCAACAACTGCGGTGATCTCTTCTTTCTTCTGTGCGCCGGCTGCTCCTGTAATAAATGACATGTAAAATCATACTCACCACTGCATGTAGACTCTTCTTTCTCAGTCGTGCCCGTCCGTTATCCCCGGAGAGGCCACCCGCTGATAAAGGAGTGAGGGAATGAAAAGAAGGGGTAAACTAACTAAAATGACGGTACCCAAGACTGAATTAAAAATTAAATAAAAGACTGATTTATTAAATAAAAGCAAAGTGCGAAAATTGAACGTAAATTGAACTAGTAAAAAAAATGTAACAAATGAAATAACAGTGACTAATAAAATATTAAAGAGTAAGGATCTGCCTTGCAAACAATCATAAACTGCCTAAGTAAACTGACTGAAGGTCAAAACACCTTAATTAAAATATACCAGACTCTGTTGACACTGTCCTCAAGTTAAATAAAATGACTCAGTTTAAAACTCTGGTCAGAAAGACCACCTTCTTGAAATGCAGAATTACATTACGGAGAAAGATATCTCCCAAATAAATTTAAAATAGTTGACTCACAATAAAGTAAAATTAAATTCTGTTATGCCATCAAACCACTGACTTATAGGAGTTATAAAATGTTTAACACCTGTTGCTCATTTGGTAAAATACCCAAATTTAAATAATCATGGACTGCACTAAGCAAGTGTATTACTTAAGGAATAAATTCGAAGAAAACAGAACAACCATGAACATCACACTTCATTTCCGACATAACCATTGTCTTATACAAAACTTCATGATTAAACAAAATTAATTATCGAAACATCACTCTGAGTGTATCCAACCACTCATCTAAATTTTAAACTTCATTTGCATGTCTGTGATAGACTGGACTTCTTAAAATAACAGAAATTTAGGCCAAATGCCTGATGTTAACATTATCAAATGATAGCGATCCTTGTACATTAAAATTTCTATAGAATTTTGCCGCTGACTGCGTTTCATTATTAATTCATATTCGTGGTATCACCACTAGATGGAGGCAGATGCCATCTTATTTACCATTTATTGCGGCAGTTTTATACAATTGGTTTATTTAAAGATCGCTTCATTTCAAAATAAAAATGTAGTGGATTTTAAAAGAAAGTTTGGTAATTACTTAGATGCCTGGTATGAACATACCACTACCATTTCGACTGTGACATAATCGATGATCCAATAAACCTAACATCTGAAATGGTATTTACATCATTACATTAATTAACGGAGAAACACTGCTCCGACAAAAAAAATACAGAGATCAAAAAAAAAACTAGCCTAGCTACACTTATCTATTTACATCACATCAAATATAAATAATTCACATACGCTTGCGTCCTACAAATAAACAGTAAAAGTACAAACAGAAAAGAAAACAAATAAGCAAACTGGATCCCACCATCGCGGCCTACTGGAAATTAAAAGGATAGAAAGCGCAAAACAAACTCGGAGTCACCAGAAAAACATACCCCGCTGCGAGTAGCAAAATGAAATATTGCGAATTTGACGGCAATCTCAAACTTCAGACGATAAATGTCTGGACATGATATTATTTAACATTGATGGACAAATTACTGTTACTTCACGTCATCCGTGACTCTACATAAATATTCAAAACACATTGACTCGTCGCTCTGTTCACATTGTACACTGGCTAGCATTTTTATCGAGCATCTACTTTCCCTGGAATTATTTAAACAAATACAGGCTCCTGCCTGTAGTATCGTAACCCATGTCGTAACACATTTAACACACGTGGTTAAACTCTTTATTTCACCATTCTTTTTACACATTAATTCGCGACGTCATTATTATTCATTATTCTCACAACACAGCCTCGCTCGTATCCGGCGGGCACAAATATCTGTCGTGCACATTACGGCTTCTTACGACAAATCAAGACATGGTCCCAACATCATATTTCCATCATCAACGTAGCTCATCAGGGATATTAATCATCTAGCTCGATCTCTCGATCATTCACTGTTAACACATCACAAAAATCACAGAGCTGACTCATCAATGGCGCTCACCGTTTCTATCAAAACAAAGAATGACGAGATTGCCTCTCAAAACACAAATGTTGAAACATGCGCCACTGCAACTACCCAGAAATAAAAATTCGCGTCTACCAAAAATCGTCGCAAAAATACGCGGGATAAGTACAATCAAAACCGGACATCAGAAGGATGATTCCGCAACATAAAACAAGCTGAAAGCGCAAACTACCGAAATAAACATTGAAATCATCGCGACGGCGTCCCCAAGATCAAAACTCCAACAAAATCGACTCAAAACCAACGATCTAAAATCATGATGAATAATAATAATAAACTGACATTACACTCGTAGATCCAATATCAAAGCTGCCTAACTGTCAAAGTGACATACTACAAAATCACCCATAAATACACGCAAACAAACATCTACTTAAACAAAGTGCACAAAATAAGCCTATCTGAAAGTGCAACATAAACATTATTATTATTATTATTATTATTATTATTATTATTATTATTATTATTATTATTATTATTACTATTATTATTATATTATTATTATTATTAGCATATTATAAAACTGTGAATTATTTACAACCCTACCTAGTACTCTAAACTACATTGATCATCGATTTTGCCACGGTCCTACATATTTATTTACATTATAATGATGCTCATACCTGTGATGGTGGAGGCAGGTCGGTTTACCCACCAGCCCCGGTCATGGTGGAAATTAGAATTCCATCTTCAAGCTGATGTGGTATTCCAGATTTTTACACACGCAAATTTGACACATTCTTGCCATGCCGTGACACACGTTTATATTAGCATAAACACTCGTATTTCTCTCACTCCAGTGAAAGTTAGAAAATGCCACTGCAGACTCCTGCCTGTTGTGTAGAAGGATGGTCGCCTCGCTATCTACCTGCAAAACACCTGCTGGCCTGCTCGCCGATCCCTCAGCTCTGTTTACACTACAGCTTACAGTACATTCACCCTACTGGGACATAACTGTCTCCTCAAGGTTGACTATTGCGGTCTCCATTGAAGAAAGTCAATCACCTTCCTGTCTGTCTTTACTGGTTTCTCCCCGTAAACATCTCGCTTGCCAAACAGTTTGTAGAATGGTAGAAACAAGCTAAAATACAGTTTATGTTGTGGAGAAAATTTTATACTGATCTCACATGTAACACTCCCTGCTGGTTAGAAATGTTTTTATGTAAATATGCTGAAAAACATGGACTTGTTTCCCTCGACTAGTAATGTGAGTTCATTTGAGTTGAAAGTGTAATTCTTGCCTACTCTCCCTGAATTTACAGTAAAAGTCTGTGAAAATGTTCATTTTCTGAAATGCTATTCTCCCAAGTAAATAATACAAGGCTTTCTAAAAATGCCTACAAGTGTCTAATCGCTTTCTTACCAGCCAAAATAAAGCTGACTAAATGCATTTGCTGATACACTCTGTCACTCTGTCGAACGTAAATTCACTGAGAATACTGAAATAACACTAAAAGTACTCAAGACAATAGCTGAAAACTGAGAACTCTGAAGACACTGAGAATGACTCAAAACACTGAGAATACTGAACGACTGAGAATTCAGAACGACTGAGAATTCAGAACGACTGAGAGCTCGAAACACTCAGAATACTGAACGACTGAGAATTCAGAACGACTGAGAGCTCGAAACACTCAGAATACTGAACGACTGAGAATTCAGAACGACTGAGAGCTCGAAACACTGAAGAGCTCGACCCTGTGGTCGCTGGGTTTTGTAGAAATTCCTCCCACCACCTGGAAATAGTTCCGTGGAAGGGATGTGGCGTAATAATCTAGTCCTCGGGAGCGCTTTCTCGTACATCCGTAGGTTATGGTTTTCAAAATTTATATGCAAAACTTCCTAAATTTTGTCCGACTCACATGTGATATTGCGCCGCGGGAAATGATCATAGGATAATCCACACGACTGCGCGCGTCACTGGTGTTATTTTCTTCCGGTGGATGGCCTCATCTTGCCATGACAGCTCCTTCTTCTAGATCCTATTACTCTTCCGTGTGAAGTTGAATTTTAATAATTAGGCACTAATTAACCACAGATTGGTACTGATAATTCACCAAATATTATAAAGAAGTCAGGACACTGTTTTTCACTACCACATCGGGCTTCAGATCGCGAGATACTGACTGTAGATTTCCCGGTATGACAGCTCATTCAAATTTAGAATTTTCTGATTGGCTGAGACTTTCGCGCCCTTCCAAACGTGGGTGCATCCGCTTCCTCCCAAGAATTGGCGGTTATAGTCGTTGCCCCCCTATTGTCCTAGCAAAGTAGGTCAGGCTTCAACGCGTGCTTTTCTCGTGAGAGCGAACCGCAAGTCGCCACTCCCAGGCGGTGTCATAAAATTTATTGGAAGGATGGTTTACAATTTGGTCGTGCCTAGAGAAGAGTTTCATGGATTCTCTCGCCGTCTGACTGGCGCCAGAAAGTTCCTTTGTGACTGCTAGTTTCACAGCCTCACTGTGGTATCTCATATGTGAAATATTCAATTTAATTGTGAATTAAATTAGGCCAAATTCGCTTATGGGTGCAGTATATAGGATGATCCGAAACAACGTAAACCTGGTATACGAGCGTTAGAGGGTTGGTCGTACTGATAAATACTTTGACTGAGCTTGATAGCAGATTCGAACCCCACTCTCGGCAGCCCTGAAAATGGTTTTCCGTGGTTTCCCATCTTCATACCAGGCAAATGCTGGGGTTGTACCTTAAGTAAGGCCATGGCTCCTTCCTTTCCACTCCTGCCCCTTTCCTGTCCCATCGTCGCCATAAGACATATCTGTATCGGTGAGACGTAAACCATCTGTTAAACAAAATAGAAAAATAATCGATATCTCGCGCCGTTGTCATTTTATCGGTTGCTGAAGTCAGCCAATTAGATCTCTTTGCGAGGTGGTGTTACTAAATCTGCACGTGGCTTAAGACCGGTTTGAGCGCTATACCAACAAATCAGCATTTGTATTTAATAATAATAATAATAATAATAATAATAATAATAATAATAATAATAATAATAATAATAATATTGATCATAATAATAATAATAATAATAATAATAATATTGATAATAATAATAATAATAATGGTGCATGGCATCTGTGTAGGATTGGTGGTGTCCTAATGAGGATAAAATGAATGGCGAAGACGTCATAAACACCCAGTCCCCAAGCCAGGGGATTTAACAGTATGAGGGGGTTGATTCTCAAAATTGATCCGGGCCATCGGACCAAAGGCAAGCATTCTATCCATTTAGCCACAAAGCCGGACTTTAATTTGCTAAACCTTCGGCTACCATCTCCACTGATCAGGGGTTGAATATAGGCAGCAGCAGAGGGCCAGGGCAGTAGCTTGTAAGGCAGATTTCACAACACAACAGGCTTCTCTGCTGGCTGTTGGTTGCAGCTCAAAACGCTGAAGGGTTAACGTTCAGTAAACCTGCCTACGAAAAGAGGTACCTAAGTCTACTGGTAGCCCACGTCTTGATCCCAGCATAAGCCACTGATCAATCAATCAATCAATCAATCAATCAATCAATCAATCAATCAATCAATCAATCAATCAATCAATCAATCAATCAATCAATCAATCAATCAATCAATCAATCAATCAATCAATCAATCAATCAATCAATCAATCAATCAATCAATCAATCAATCAATCAATCAATCAATCAATCAATCAATCAATCAATCAATCAATCAATCAATCAATCAATCAATCAATCAATCAATCAATCAATCAATCAATCAATCAATCAATCAATCAATCAATCAATCAATCAATCAATCAATCACCACTGATCTGCATTTAGGGTAGTCGTCCAGGTGGCACAGTCCCTAGACTTTTCTTCAATAATTACAAAGAATTTGGAAATATATTGAACTTGGTAAATTATTTCAATCCCTAACTCCTCTTCCTATAAACCAATATTTGCCCCAATTTCCCCTTGAATTACAACTTCATCTTCATACTTCTTTCCTACTTTTAAAACACCACCCAAGCTTATTCGTCTACTTATATCATTCCACGCGAACTCACCACTGACAGTTCGAAACATACCACATAGTCGAGCATCTCGTCTCCTTACTCCCAAGTGTTCGCAGCCCAAAGTTTGTACATTTTCGTAACACTACACATTTTGTCGGAAATCACTCAGAACAAATCGTGCTGCTATCCTTTGAATTATTTCCAGTTCTCGTATCAAGTAGTCCTGGTGAGGATCTCATACACTGGGGTCTTACCAGAGACTTATACACCCTCTCCTTTGCATCCTTACTATACCCCATAAATACCCTCATAACCGTGTAGAGAAATCCGTAACCTTTCTTGACAACCTCCTTAATATGATTTCCGCAATATACCTTGCTCTGTACTATTCCTTAGTATCTAGTCAAACATTCAGCAGTAACAACGTTAATATTACGGGAAATTACCTCCAGAAGACCAGAGATGAATCCTAGTCGAGATGTGATGCTCGCCATGTCAGTTATTTCTCCACTACCAGACTTAAAGTTTGTGGGAGAGCTTTAATATACTTTAACTTGCCTTGTGGGTGGGCACAGTAGAATAACACCCACGATATATCCTGCCTATCGTAAGAGGCGACTAAAAGGGGCTCCAGGGACTCTTAACTTGGGAGCGTGGGTTGGTGACCTCGGTGTCTTTAGCTGAGTCCTGGCATTGCTTGTGCCAGGCTCCTCACTTCATCTGTCCTACCCAACCTCAGTTGATCAACTCTTGTTCATTTCAGACCTCGACGATATTAGGTCACGAGGTCTAGGGAGTCTTTCATGTTCATGTCCGTAGTGAACTTTGTCTTTTTTTAGCCGATACCTTGATTTTTCTAATTGGCGCTGTGACAACAATGATGCGGCACCACATTCTCTATGTGGTCCGTCCTTAATGTTATAAGTGGTGGCTGCAATAATATCCTAATTTGAAGGGGGTATGCGAAGTAGCTCCTTTGGGAAGAGCTTTCGCATTACTGGCCATCCGCATGGTCGTTTGCAAGACTACTTTTTACTTTATTCTCTCTCGACCGCGCGTCAAAATTTATTTTATATTTTATTTACTTCATTTTCTACCTTGAAAGCCTTGCAGGCGGCCATGGACCGGGGGTGACAGTGGCTCTTGAGCGACAGTGGTCTAGCGCCGGGGATGTCTTGGTACGACCGCGACAGGGTAACCAGTGCCGAAAGGAGATATGGGATTGCCTGGTGGGTTTAGGGAGGTTTCTCATAACTTCTCCTTTACGGAGGGGTGGAAGTAGCTGGCAAAAGACTAGCCTTTGCACCTCAAGTTATTCTGTACTCTTGTACTAGGCTATGTTCCTGCGTTAGTACTCGCTTGTCGGTCAATTGTCCAAACAGGTAGGTCACCACGGGCTGTGAGGCGGGGCGGAGCCTCACGGCACCCCCCCCCCCCGCAAAAAGACACATATTAACACAGCTCTAGTCTCTTCATCTCACCTAGAAAAAGGCAAACCTTGTCGAGCTGGGCTGAGTGATGACCGTCCGACCAGGCCTCCAGTGATTTCCGTCTCTTCGGATCGTTGATGAAGCACGAGGATGAACGTCATGACGTGGCTTCAGAGACTGGAAGCAGATTTCTGTCTTAACCAACATCGATGTCTTGATGTAGAGGAACACGAGCTTGGATAAGAATAGTGAGTATGTTGAATAGCAATGTGTACTACTATGTATTCTTTTATCTGCCTGTAAAATAAAGTTTCTTCGTGGAAGATCTTGTTTCCTTATTTTTTTTAAAGGTACATTGTACTTATAACACATGGTGCCCGTCATCGTTGAAGGGTCAGCCTTACAAAGGAAGGCTGCACTACTCTTAGTAATAAGCCATACAAAACACCCTGGGGTGTACAAAATTCCCTGTACTTGCGGTAAGGTATACATTGGCCGAACATTCCGGTTCCATTGGTACTCGTATCAAGGGAACACCAACGTAATATCCGTCACAACCAGCCAGACAAATCAGCAATAGCTGAGCACGCCCTATCTTATGACGCGTTGCAAGATGTTCGACTACTACTAACATGTTTTCATTCCTTCCTTGAAGGGGGAGGTGAGCCTCTTAGACGTTGACGTCGTCTCTCAGACCAGGAGATGCTTGGAGAAAGTGAGGGGGTAGGCGTTCGTTGCCTAAACTAGAAACTGTCTCAGCATTCACCTTAGTGCAGGAGAATGGAAAACCACGGAAAACAATTTTCAAGACAGCCGAAGGTGGGGACAAGCCCCTCTCCGTCTCGCGAATTCAGAGGCGTAGAGCCGTGGCCATCCCTCCCCTGCTCGGTTGGCCGATCAGAGTGCATAGCTGTTGGACCACGGACCAGCCGTGACCACTCTTTGGCCCAGACTCACCCTGCATCCGCCGACCCGATGTTCGAGCTCTTACCCACACTAAACACTACAGGTCTGGGATTATACGGGAAGCTGTGGAAATACGCATTGTAACAGGGAAACTCTTTGTCACTTAAGCAATACGTGGTTGCCAGCCATTAAAGATTTATATAGGTGTCCTTTCACTATTATTATTTCTCCCCGATTTTAATTCCAAATTCGTATTCTCCTCATCACGAGATGGTTCGCACTGCGCACAGGGAGCCATCTAGTGGCGAACAAGAGTACCACTTACTACAGACAACGGTAAAGCAACTCGTGAACAGACGAGATTAACTTTTGAAGACGCACAGCAAAGTTCTCTGTGAAAAAAATCCTAAAAACACCAAACAAACCAAAAGCTTATTATCGTATCTACATACAAACTATTATTTATGTGATGTTATCATCTTTCATTGTGCAAAATTTGATTCACCAATATACTGGATTTCAAGGAAAGTGTTTGGTGGTTACTTACACTAAATGAGATACATCGTCATTTAATTGGTCAATTTCATTTGTAAATGGTCTGAAGGAATGCAGTTTATCAAGTTTCAATTGACTCAAGGGAAAGTATAACTGGGCAACCATCCTAAGCAAAATTTGGAAAGTTCCAACAATGCTTAGAATGAATGTATTGTCCAAAGAAATACAAGCACCATAAAGGCCTCGGAAACCTAACACCGTCGGAACAGAAAAAGAACAACAGTTGACCAAGGGAGGTCGGATAAGAAATATGAAATCGAGTAGCCTGACACAAATAATTGGAAGCAATGCCAGGTTCAAAACTGCTACAAAAATGAAAGCCTCTGGGACCCCTTTTAGTCTCCTTTTACGACAGGCTTGAGATACCGTGAGTGTATTCTACCGGTCCCACCCAAAGGGGAAAAGTAACATTATCATTTGCTATTATTATTCCTGTCCTATTACTAAATTCATTAGTCAGCCCGTGCCATAGTTAGGTCTAGTTTTACGGCTGAATATCCTTCCTTACGCCAACGCTGTGTGGTGGCACGTCATCAGTATTACGTGTTTCTGGGTAGTGTGATGTGTATGAAGGGTATGAAGTGTATGAAGATAATAATAATAATAATAATAATAATAATAATAATAATAATAATAATAATAATAATAATACAAGTGGTTTCCCGGCTATTTAGACTGTGCGTCTTCTCTACGACCATCTATGCCAGCGGACTTAAACTTGTAAACTTCCAAAGAATTTCATCTACAGTTAGATGGCTCTAACATCGATTTGCTAGCTCACTCTCACGCATCAAAAACAAACCTAGAACTTAGGAAATTTCATTTTTGTTATTGGTAACCTTTTTCTGAAGACTGTTTTTTTAAATATACCGAAGTTTTCAACACTTCAGCTGGTTCCTCCTCTACTGTAATCTAAATATCAGATGCTTGTAAATATGTTCTCTAGCCAATCAAAACCGGGGTTGTGTACAGGAATCCAGCCTATCAGCAAAGTGTGGTTCAATTTAATCGGGAAGCTTCCCCTTATAGAAAAGCAGGGCACTTTAGGGCCGTCTTGTCTGAACTGCTCCAGTGCCTGGGTGTGTGACTTGACGAGGACTAGGAGGCAGGGGCAGGGCCTGCTTGAAGAATATCCAGCGATACAAGGTAATGGCAGAAGTTTTCTAAGCATGTGATAGCGCCTGCGAGTAGTTTGAGGGGAAGTTTTTAGCCGTTTTCTTTTAATGTAATTTTGTAAACTGGTGGTTTAAATGTAGGATTTTCGATGAAGTCTGAGGACTCTGTTTCTATTCCCTACCGGAAAATATGTAATGTAAGGGAAAGAAGAGTGGTGACACTCTGCCGTCTCCCATTCAAGCTTGCAATTGGGTGACTAAAGTTTTCAAACTCTAAATTTTGTAAATCTCGTCTTAGCTTTAAAGGTTCCTCCTTTAGTCATCCTCTTTTAGTATGGGATTAACCTCTGAATCTTTGGGCCGTAATCTCACTTAGGTTTTTAGTAATTTCTATAAGGAGTGTAGGAGTTAATGGCCGGTTATGTGCAACCTTTTCTCTTTTACTCTTAAGGCCAGGTAGTATGGGTAATTATGCCTCTGTTTATCCACTATTACCCATAAGGCAACAGTTCTTTGTTGCAGCTCAAAACGCTTAAAAGGTTTGTCATTCACTAAACCAACCATCGCAAAGGGGTAACCTAAGTCTAATGGTAGCACACGTCTTGGATTCAGCATACGCCACTGATTGGTTGCTATGGTTACATGGCGTCGGACAATTGTCTCTGCAAAACCTGTCCACGCTAATTCTAGATAGACCTCCAGCCCAAAAACATATCAATGTTAATAACTTTCCTAATTTGCCCAGATTACTGAGCTCGATAGCTGCAGTCGCTTAAGTGCGGCCAGTATCCAGCAATGGGGAGATAGTGGGTTCGAACCCCACTGTCGGCAGTCCTGAAGCTGGTTTTCCGTGGTTTCCCATTTTTACACCAGGCAAAGGCTGGAGCTGTACCTTAATTAAGGACACGGCCGCTTCCTTCCCATTCCTAGGCCTTTCCCCTATCCCATCGTCGCCATAAGACACATCTGTGTCGGTGCGACGTAAAAAAAAGCCCAGATTTTATAGTTATGCTAATTTGAATTCATCCATAAGTAAATCGTCAACAATGGGGCTACTTTGTAACATGCATCAAAATTTGAGGCCAAAATCTATAGAATGATGATAATATTAGATTTTATTTTTGTTCATTACGTTATGAATAACGTCGTTGTGCCTCGAAATTCCGTTCTGTGAAAATATTGAGAGGAGAAATACTGACACTCAACACATGTGTCACTTAGAACGAAAATTCAGTTCATGCAATACTGAACCTTAGACGTCAGAACCTTTCTGGTCAGAGTTCTATGCTGAAATATTATTACTAAGCGGTTTCTCTAGGCGCAACGACGATATAATTGTTCTCGTCTTGTCACTAAGAAATATGTTAATGAAAGATGAAAATTCAAATATAAAAATAGGCATTAGGCTTGCCAAGCCCAGAATAAAAATCATTTTAGAAAAAAAAAATCTCTTCATCAGGCGGTGCCCATTTAGTGTTTCACGAACCACGTGCAGTTCTTGAACCTTCGCGCAAACTGCAGCAGGTGAGTGTTTGTTCGTCTGTAACTCTTTCGTATCGTCGTTTTCCTGGCATTTTTCACGATTTATTGGGGTCCGCAGTTAATGTGGATTTAGCCCGGTTTAACAGCTGGATGTTCTTCTGACGCCAACCCTTTGTGGAGGGATGTGTTTCTGTGGTGGTTAGTAGTGTGGTATGTTGTATGTAGAAGCGTATTAATATGAACAAAAATATCCAGTTCCCGAGCCAGAGGAATAAAATCTTCGGTCCGGCCGAAAATCGAACCCAGGGCCCTCTGAACCCTCTCTTTCTCTCTCTCTCTCTCTCTCTCTCACACACACACACACACACACACACCGCATGCGAGCCTCTCGTTTAGCGTGGCGTGCAGTGAACCCCATCTACCGCAGCGCTGTACTTGCATTTTATTATTATTTCTTAGAATGCTTTTTACAAAGATTAAAAAACTGCGAACATCTAAGCTAAGCCAAGTACAGCTGTCTCGACAATCCGCTCGCACTACCGCAGTTCATCTTCTCCAGTGAGCTGGGTTTCCTTGCCGGCGCGAAAGAGAGATACTCAGCGAAATTTAAGTCGCTTGGTTCACGCATACACTTGAAGCTTCCTTGTCCTGGGAACGGGGCGGGGCTGTGGGCCCTCTCCCGACAGCAATTTACGGCGACAGGCCAGCTAGCTTAGGTAAGGGATATTAGTTTTAATACTTGACAATCGAAGTGTTCAGCGCCACGCACTACAGACTACAAGAAAAATATCAACATGTTAACAGTATAACCACTTGCACATCGCCTTGCTAATAAAAATAGAGCCGGTTTATGAAATAAATTGTAATGCAGAAGAATATATTTTATTTTTGGATTTCGGCATGAATAAAGTTTTTTTCGAACAATTCGTTGATGGCACGTGTAGCGTATGTTTTCCGATAGTCGCAAAAAATTATTTAGGTTGCCCAACATGAACAGAGAGCTAAGTGCGAAGTAAAAGAATTTTGTATGGTGGTATATAGTGAAATTTTGTAGTGTTCCTCTTGGATTATAGGTGAAGTTTTCGTGAGTTCTGTGCCATTCTACATACAGTAAATATGACGTGTGTTATACGTCGTGATGAATATTTTCTCTCGTTTGTCGTTGATGCACGTACACTCAGTAAGCGAGTGAAACTATAGATCAGGGCCTCTCAAACGCCCAAAATCTCACGCGTGCAGATAGAGGCGTAAGAGCTCCGTGCACTGTGCATCGCTGCCGCTCGGCATGGCTCGGATCAACGCTTCGTCTCTGGGCTACTCGGCTAAGCTCGGCTCAACTCGCCTATACTCGGCTCAAGTCAGCCCGGATTTGTAGCGCTACGGCGCAAGTGGGGCAGAGGGAGACAGGCGGAGCGAGCGAGACAGGCGTGAGGAAAGAGAGAGTAAGCGCTATTGCTCCAAATCGAGGAGTGGGGGGTCAGCACTCTGGTCAACCAAGCCAAGTCGTCTTTTGCACCGTGCACAGTGCATGCACCACGCGCATGCACCCTGAGAGGCCCTGCTATAGAACTTCAGCGACGGTAAAATTCCAGTTAAATTGTTCTGATTCAATTTAGGTTAGGCTTTTTAAGTTAACCGGTCTAGAAAGCGAAGAATAACGGCCGAGAGGATTCGTCGTGCTGACCACACGACACCTCGTAATCTGCAGGCCTTCGGGCTGAGCAGCGGTCGCTTGGTAGGCCAAGGCCCTTCAAGGGCTGTAGTGCCATGGGGTTTGGTTTGGTTTGGTTTTTTAAGTTAAAAACAAATAGTCCCAGTGTATTTTTTGTGAAAACCATGACTGTACTGTACTATCACGAAACATCACCGGGTGAAACTGTAAGTACATTGTTTAAAATCTGCTCTAGATTAAATTATTATGGTGTCGTCACTGCCGTGGATATCAGTTTGGAAATATGTGCGAGCGTGTGGTTGAAAATATTCTAGAAAACTTTTCTCAGGTAGACCTTTACACGAACAATGCAGCCTTATAAAATTGTAATGTTGACTTTAGAGAGTGTACTGCGGCTACGATTGCTTATATTTTAAAAACATTTTTGCAGCTGGGGTAACGAATGTGTTTACCACACGCCATTGAAGGGATAGTATGGGCAGTATATAAATTGGTACACTGAGTATGTATAATTAAATTATTTCTGGATAGTAGTTTTTTTTAGCTTAGAAGTAACGCGAGCTAGTTATATTGTTTCTTATTTGCTTTTCCTTGACCCACTATCGTAAATGAGCACGTAAACTTCCACTGCACCATATAACTGACAATTTATTTTCCTCGTTTTCAGATCCGAAGTTTAGATTCCGAAGCTGGTAGCAATTATCCTCAATGTGGTTTTTTCCTCCTCCACTCTACACGAAAATACGGGGATCCTTCCTTCGAGTCCCTTAATCTAAGTATAAAGTAATTGCAGATACACACCCAGCTAGAAGCCCACAATAACATAGAAGGTGAAATAGTATATCCGTTCGCAAGTACGCAGCTTGATAATTACTGTCGAGAAGAGTGGTTCAGACGGTAGAGCGTTGTTTTTCGTAGCCTAGATTGGTGGGTGATCTAGGCTTAGTCCTGTGGCATTTGAAGGTCATTTCATAATTCCAGATGTCTAAAGCAGCAACAACAACAACAACAACAACATATTTTTATTAATAGTAAATTTATTCTGAGGTTCATCATGATCGTCGTCGTCGTCATCATCATCAGAGTCTGACGATTAGAGAAGAAATTTTCGAGCTTGTAGGCAGTGGTTCAAGGGTCTGCTCTATAGGCCAGTCACTCCGGTCTGTGAAGTCTATAAGCCGCTATGTTAGATCATCAGAGTCTTTTTTTTTTTGCTATTTGCTTTACGTCGCACCGACACACATGTTTTATGGCAACGATGGGATAGGAAAGGCATAGGAAGGGGAAGGAAGCGGCCGTGGCCTTAATTAAGGTACAGCCCCGGCATTTGCCTGGTGTGAAAATGGGAAACCACGGAAAACCATCTTTAGTGCTGCCGACTGTGGGGCTCGAACCCACGATCTCCCGATTACTGGTTACTGGCCGCACTTAAGCGAGCTCGGTATCAGAGTCTATTAAATCCCCTATTTGGTCCTCTCGCATATTTCTCCACATTCCTTCGTTTTGTGTAATTTTCATCCGCGAAATCCCCACAGCTAACCTTGACCATCATCTTCCCAATTCCCCATCGCTCGGACACACCTCAGTTACTATCTTTGCCGATTTCTGAGGACCAGACCTACAATACCTGGTCTAGCAATATTTCTTAGACGATGCTTCGCCTTGAACTCCCCTTATACCATCTCTCAGAGATGCACTCAGTATTTCTATAATTCTATAATTTCTGTGGACAACTACCTTCGACACAGTGATGTCCATTATTTTCTATGTCATCTTTCCATGTATTGGACCGTGGTTTTAAGTTTCATACTCTACCGTGTACTGGTCTTGGAGAAGATCCCATCCGATGTTCAAACCCGGGGCACTCAGTTGAAAATAGAGAGGCTAGACCACAGCACCAGCGTGCCACCCCGTTTTTCCATTATCCTGTGCATTTTATAATGAAATCTAACCCTCGATGCACCTAGAATAAGAAAATAATAAAGAACGTGACGAATGAATTGAATTTCAGTTACACTACGTTGTGACCAATCTACAATCGTAATTTCTAAGAGAAGAGATCTGCTTGTTTACGGTATAGGAGAGTGACTGTGTTATTACAGGCTATAGTAAAGACCGCACCACAAATTCCAGCTTCCTCCTTAATGGCTACTGCTTTCATGTACCGAGAAGAAGAGAAAATTCCGCTGACGAGTGACAGGCGGGGTAAAACATTACACTAAGTACTGCCATTCAGTGACGATTAGTGCGTCTGAATGCTATGAAAAGTTGTTACTCATAGGGTCAGTCGTGATGCAATAGAACTTTCTTGTTCTTTTTACAAGTTGCTTTACGTCGCACCGACAAAGATAGTTCTTATGGCGACGATGGAATAGGAAAGGCCTAGGAGTGGGAAGGAAGCGGCCATGGCCTTAATTAAGGTAGAGCCCCAGCATTTGCCTGGTGTGAAAATGGGACACCACGGAAAACTATTTTCAGGGCTTCGAACCCACTATCTCCCGGATGCAAGATGACAGCTGCGCACCCCTAATCGCATGGCCAATTCACCCGGTACTTTCTGGTTCTGTGGGGGAGAGCAATTGCAAGGCGTTTCATCTCATTCGAAAAATCTAATACTCATCATCGGGGTTGTCTTTCTTTGCGTACCACCGAAATTATTTATGAAAAATGCGAGGAATATTAATTTCTTCTGGAGGTAATATGCTTATTTTTACAATTCACTGGCTCGCACAATTTCTCTCGCTTTGTTTTCCTTACGTGAACGTAATCTGTGGCAGAGACATTCATTGATGATATTTTAACGACAGCGCTGTGAACAATAGAATTTGAAATTATAAAATAAGTACTAAGAGAAGTGAGAACCTCCGTGGCTCAGGCGGCAGCGCGCCGGGCTCTCACCGCTGGGTTCCGTGGTTCAAATCTCGGCCACTCCATGTGAGATTTGTGCTGGACAAAGCGGAGGTGGGACAGGTTTTTCTCCGGGAACTCCGGTTTTCTCTGTCATCATTCATTCCAGCAACACTCTCCAATATCATTTCATTTCATCTGTCAGTCATTTATCATTGGCCAGAGGAGTGCGACAGACTTCGGCAGCCGTAAAAATTCCTATCCTCGCCGCTAGATGGGGCTTCATACATTCCATCCCTGACCCGGTCGAATGACTGGAAACAGGCTGTGGATTTTCACCAAGAGAAGCGATCTGCGCTGCTCTGACGAAATACAGTAAGTCACACTAGGCGTCGTAGAGGGAGCTATATCCACCGATGACAATATATTTCGACATAGTCACTTACTAAGCAGAGTGGTAATCGCGATTTAATCTGTTACTTCCATTTGCGAAGGAATTCTCAGACACATCAGTGGAAACGCGCTCGGAACTATCCACTATACAGACAATGAAAGCACAGAAATACCATGGTTTATGACAATATACTACACCCACTCCGACTTGCGATTATATGAGCTCTTGCAGAACAGCCGTTTCTAATTGATCATGAATCAAAGGAGACCTAGTTGTCAACACGCAGTATTTCCGAAGGCCACACAAGGCCGCTTGAAGGTGTGTAATTTAATCGACTAAAACCTTGGACAAGTTTATCTGGCGCACGTGAGTGCTTAAGTCGAAAGTGTATCAATCTATCCATGAGAAGTAGAAGTCCTTCTGATAGAGAATAATAACAGAGTACTTCTCCCTATGTAAACAGTCAGTGTCACGGCCTTCGGTTCAGAGGACCCCGGGTTTGATACCAGCCAGGTCGGAGATTTTAGCCATGTCTCGTTGAATCCCCTGGCTCGGTGGCTGGGTGTTTGAATTCGTCTCAAGATATAGGCCTACCGCTTCATACTTAAATGTTTAGTGCTTAAATGTGGGAGGCCAGCCCTGTCGTAAAGGCGTAGCGTACCTGCTTCTTAGCTGGAAACCCCGAGAACAATTCCCGACCAGTCAAATTCTGTACTTTAAGGAATAACAAGCGGTTCGCTCTGCCTTGTCTGTTATGAGACGAGACGCAGTGATCTTGCTCACGAAATCTAAGCATTATGGCTCAGAATATCGTCACGCTGACCACGTGATATTCCAATGTCTTGGGGAGCCAAGGACTCTAATAGACTGAAAATGCCATGGTTTTTTAAACATATGAAAGACGCGTGTCAATAGAAAAGCTAACAATTTAAGGAATCCCTTTTTCAGAACGAAGTTACAGCACTCTGCCATCTTTTTAAACCAATAGTAGTTGAGGGGACGTGCACACACAAGAACCAAGGTTTGTTCGCCTGAGAGTGCGTAAGAAAGCTATTCTGGAAAGTACTGAAACTGAAATGTAAGATGCCGGTCACACGAATCTTGGAGGAAGTTTAAATGATATAGACCTCGTTTCTTGGAACCTTCTAATGTTTACCGTACCTGCTACCACGATTGAATTATAATAATCATCATCGCTATCAGTATTGGGCGATATTCATGATTATGACAAGAATGAACACATTTCATCAGGTGAGATAAACCATCATATTTTGTCATAATTTATTCGAATGGATCCAAAATAATTGTCAAGCGAGTAATAAAGTTGAATTGGATTATAATTGATTTTTACATCTCGGTAACTATTCTTATCGGTTCCGGAGGTATATACGTACAATGTTATATATATCCTTACCTTTTACTATATTGTGTCCATAGGTTAATATGGCTAGTTGTTTTGTATAAAACTTCGTTCAGACTTTTAAGTTTTCTTCTTCTTTCCGATGACGCCTGCTAAGGACCACGTGCCAATTTCAATTCAGTTCTTCATACTTTGTTGTTTTCTCTTCCGCTCCTTCCAATATTCTTTCATCCTTTCACTATGCTGTTTCCTTCTGTCCTCGGACCACTTCGCACCAGGCTTCTTGTTTAATCTTCCTTGGAATCCTTCCATACTTACTACACTCTTTCTAAAAATTTCTCTGCCCAAGTTTCTTCTTCTCTTATATTATTTCTTTCTAAATCTTTCTTTACTTCTTTAATCCAGCTAGTTGTTGCCTTTTTGACCCAAAGGTACTTGAAAAATCCTTTTTGTTAATCTAGAATCATCCATTCTGTAAATATGTCCGAAAAATTGCAGTCGCCTTTTTCTTACGGTTTCTGTTATGTTTTCTATGTTCCTGTATATTTCATTATTGAATCTTAATTTCCATACTTCTGTTATTTTCACAAGGCCTAATATTTTTCTCATGATTTTCCTTTCTAGTATCTCAATTTTATCTAATCTATAGTTTAGTACCAAGTATTCACTTGCATATAAGCATTCCGGTTTCACCACTGTAGTGTAGTGCCTTATTTTAAGATTTTCAGATAAGACACTTTTTGTTATAAAAATTCTTTGTGATACCATATGCTCTTTCCATCTTGTGCACCCTTTCTTCTACTGCAGATTTGTCTAAACCATTTTCTTGAATTATTTCGTCCAGATATTTGAATTTCGTTACTCTTTCCACTGGACCAATACCTGTTGCCAAAAATTTTGGAGCATTCTTGATGTTTGTAATACATTTTGTTTTTTTCTACGGAGATTCTCAAACCTGTCTTGTTGGCTATTTCTTCCGAGAGATTGATTTGTGCTGTTGCACTTGTTAGGTTTGCTGACAATATAGCGAAATCGTCTGCGAAAGCTAGGCAATTTATTTCAATGCCTTTGTTTTTTCTCCCCAAAGTTACCGGCAAAATGTTATGCTCTTTAAGCTTTACGTTCACAATTCTTACAATTTTCTCTAGAACACAGTTGAATAGAAAGGGTGACAGACCGTTACTTTGCCGTACCCCTGTATTTATCTTAATAGGTTTGGATATCTCACCCATGAATTTCACCTTTGAAATTATGTCAGTAAGGGTTTCACGTATTAGGTTTGCCAATTTATTTTTCACTCCAAATTCACGAATTGTTTTATCTATGGTTTCTCTATCAACCGAGTCAAAGGCCTTTTAAAAATCTACAAAAGTCACAACAATGTCTTTTGAATTCAATATCACCGGGCGAGTTGGTCGTGCGCGTAGAGGCGCTCGGCTGTGAGCTTGCATCCGGGAGATAGTAGGTTCGAATCCCACTATCGGCAGCCCTGAAAATGGTTTTCCGTGGTTTCCCATTTTCACACCAGGCAAATGCTGGGGATGTACCTTAATTAAGGCCACGGCCGCTTCCTTCCAACTCCTAGGCCTTTCCCATCCCATCGTCGCCATAAAACCTATCTGTGTCGGCGCGACGTAAAGCCCCTAGCAAAAAAAATCAATATCCTATGGTGAATTATGGATTTTAAGTTAAATATTTGTTCTGAACAAGCTTTTATTAATATTAGGACCTTTTGTTATTATTCCCTTATCAATTCATATACAGTCATTTAAATTATTTTTTCCCTTGATTGATATGGTATTTTTGCGTCTCTCTCTTGGGACAGGCCAGAGGAAAATGTGATTCACACGGAAGTTATTTATGACTAGCTGTATGGAAGCTGTTGATATTATTTGTCCTAAATAATGGCATTCAGAGCAAGACCTGTGCGTCTAGATATTGTTAAATGTGTTATTTATAGGATTAGTGGTGGTGCTATAGTACTTTCTGATTCAATGAGCAAAGTAATATGACTTTCTTTCAGAATACCGTTATTTGAAATAGTTGTGGTGGTGATTATTGTTTTAAGCGAAAGTACAACTAGGCAACCATCCCCTTTATAACACTAATCAGAGAGAAAATTGGAAGATATCCGACACTTCCTAAAATGAATATATCGGTCAAAGAAAGACAAGGTTCACGAAGGGCGTGCAATTGAAAGACTCCCTAGCCCTTGAATGTTCTCATACCGTCGGAGTCGGAAAAGGACAACAGTTTACCAAGGGAGTCGGAAAGTTGAAAGTGAGGAGCCTGGAACAAGTAAGTGGAAGCAATATCAGGACTCAGCTAAGGGCGCCGTGGTTACCAACCCTCGCTCCCAAGTCGAGGTCCCCTCGGGCCCCTTTTAGTCGCCTCTACGACAGGTAGGAGATACCGTTGGTGTTATTCTACCGCCCTCACCCATAGGGTGTATTTGAAATAGAACGAACACATTGTGCAGATGCTAGGATTCCAAGTAACATCTCTTCTGCCACCGGCTATCCGTAGTTTACGAATCCTCGCGTTTAGAGAATGTTTAAAATTAAATATTTCTTTGCCGGCCAATTTTTGTGTCGTTCAGTGTACAATCACTCTGTGACTTCCCCTCTCGGAGAACAATCATCAAATGAGAAATGCAACCAAGCAAGCAAAGGGCGCCAATCTTTAAGTTGAGGACTTAAAGATAAAATTTATAATCAAGCTTGGACAGACTCTTATCACAGGGGTGAGGTGATAGTGCACTAATCATTAAGCAGGAGAATTAGAAATTAAAAGGCTAATTAAGGCAAATTGATTAAAGTAAACTAGAAAAATACTATTTATTATATTTAATATAAATGACGACGGTTTAACGAGAACTGAATTTAAAATAGAACATGAATTTAATAAAAAATTGAATGACTCTACTTCGCGAAAACTTGCAATATCTTTAACTCGCTTGCTCACCATGTCGTCTTGTTCTGCTGGTCCTTGGAAAGCTTCCCTCCTTGTAGCGGGAACATCACCGTTCGTCTTTTAGATCTCTTCATCTGCAGCTCAGTACCATTCCTGCCTTGCCAATTGCACCCACCACTAATTGGAAGATGACTTCAAAACTAACACTCCCTATTATGCTCTATCCCATATATTGGAGATAAGCCCTAAGTCATAGTTAGAAGAACCACCTTGGGTTATATGGAGAGGATACTCAAGTAAGAATCCTTCCAACTTTACTGAAAATGTTCTCTGAAGTTTCATTTCTATCTAGATTAAAACTATCTATTGACTTAGACTGGTTCAAACCGGTCTTATAGCCGTGCTGTACGTACTTCCTGATAAGAGTGGCTATACCCCCTCATTCAGAATTTCTAAGTATCGAGACGAAGAATCAAGTAGAAAATCAAGTAGAAGCTGTAGAATAACTCGTAGAATAATGTAGAGAGCGAATAAGAATGAATAAGTCTGCAGAATAAGTGATGCCACGAGCTCCAACACGTCCTTTTATAACCTTCTCTCGCGCTAATTACAGGTCGCTTACACGTGGTCCAATCAGATGACACCTCTCTCCCCACTCCAGATATTAGAGTTGACGGGCCAAAATCATGATATCAACTGTTCTTCTATTCGTCCTTTCACTCAGTATCCATGGCAACATGACGCTCCTTTGAAAATATAGGCGTTGATCAGTTCGAATAATTCTGGTCGAAATACGGTAGCTTACGTTAGGACGCGTGAACACGTGCTCGCTTTTCCCAGAACTTGGTGTCTAAATTTGTCCTCCCTTCCTCCTCGGTGATGTGGCAAGATAACTGAAATCTACTGCAAGTTAATTTTAACCAACTGTCGCAAGAATCTAAGTGAATATTAGGATATTCAGCCCTCGTTTACAAGTCGTAGTTACAAAGTAATGAAATGATAGTGAGCAAATGATTAAACATGAATTATAATACAATTACATACCAAAATAAATATCATGACGTTAACTTCCTGAATTAATTACACATAATAAAATTAACATAATTACACTGTAACGTCTGGAACGTTACAACTCAAGAAAGGAAAAAAAGCGCACGGCATTGTGTAAGTACCTCGCACGTACTGTTTTCTCAGAACAACTGAGCCTATAGATTTAATGTTCGTTGTTGTTATCCACAGGGTTTGTACGAATTGTCATATTGTCCGCAATTTCAACAGCTTTCATGCCTTTTCCATTTAAAAATCGAACCACAGCGCGTACTTAACAATCGGCGAGACCGTTAATTGTCAGAGGGATTTTCATTACGCACAAACAAACGTAAATACGGGCGAATGCTTCCGTAATGGCGTTTTTGGCTAGCCTACAGATGTAAGTACTGAGCGCGCATGGTCTGAACGACGATCGAAGCGCTGCAGCGGCCATTTTTAAAAACGGTTCTTACTTTAAAAACATGCTTCGTATCTACGTGAGAGGTGAATTATATTTTGATAATAATAAAGTGTGATAAAATATTAAATGCGAGGGATATACAATACCATGCGCACATTTTTTTTTGTTGGAATGACTATACATTTGTCCACTTAAAATTTTGGAGGTGCAAGGTTTGTGTCAAAAGTGACCCTTTTATTATTATTATTATTATTTTTACAATTTGCTTTACGTCGCACCGACACAGCAATGTCTTATGGCGACGATGGGAAAGGAAAGGGCTAGGAGTGGGAAGGAAGCAGTCGTGGCCTTAATAACGGTACAGCCTGGTGTGATGAAATTAGTAAGAGGACCGAAGTAAAGATTAAAAGCAGTATTGCCAACCCTATGCGAAAACAATTCCTATGAAACCAATATAATTTCCCACAACTGGACAAAACTTCTCACAATTTAAACCACTGATAACTTTTACAGAATCTCACATTTCTCCATGCATTGTTCTAAAACAATTGACATAATTTGCAATAAATTATGTACTACTCTTCAAGGAAACATTTTTTAAATAACTTGACGGATAAAATTCTCCAACCGGACGAGTGGCTGCGCGGTATGGGTCACGCAGCTAGCTGTCAGCTTGCATTTGGGAGATAGTGGATTCGAACCCCACTGTCGGCATCCCTGAAGATGGTTTTCCGTGATTTCCTATTTCCACACCAGGCAAATGCTGGGGCTGTACCTTAATTAAGGCCACGGCCGCTTCCTTCCCATTCCTATCCCATCGTCTCTATAAAAGACCTATCTGTGTCGGTGCAACTTAGGAAAAGACGTATCTACGCCATTGCTGGATACCCTACTATCTTTCGTAGCTCTATGTTTAAGATGGGAAATATCCTATTCAGTGATCTGAGTTTCCAATCCTCGCTTTGCAAGTGAATTTCCTGAGTTCTGATTCATCCGGCATTTTCTTCCTTCACACTTGAGCTAGCGTAGTATACATTTCCTTGCCGAATGGCTCAGATGGAAGAGCGCCAGCATCTTTAGCCCAAATTGACGGATCCGATCCTGTCTCATTCCGGTGATATTTAAAGCTGCTCAAATGTGCCAGTCTCGTGTCTGCAGATTTACAGGCGGTTAAAAGAACTCCTGGAGGGAAAGAATCCGGCACTTCGGTGTCTTCGAAAACCGTAAAAGATTAAAAATTAAAATAAAATACCGCACCTCTCCATCGCACCTCTCCACCAACTCTCATTGGCCACAACTAAACTCTTGGGCATAGAGAGGGGGCTACCCTTTAGATGCCTCGCCCTACCCCTTCAGGATCATAAGTATCTCGTGTATTCTAATTAGAAATAATGAACAAGTTTAACCCTTCACGTTGTTGTTCGTCGTTTGATCGAGCGAGTTGGCCGTTCTGTTAGGGCCGCGCAGCTGTGAGTTTTGCATTCGGAAGAAAGTGGGTTGGAACTCCACTGAACATGGTTTCCCGTGGTTTCCCATTTTAAAACCAGGCAAGTGCTGGAGCTGTACCTTTATTAAGACCACGCTCGCTTTCTTCCAACCCCTAGCCCTTTCGTGTTCCATCGTCGCCATAAGACCTATCTGTGTCGGTGCGGCGTAAAGCCAATTGTAAGCGAAAAAAATGTTCGTCGTCTGCCTTACAAAAGGCCAGCAACACAGGCTGAAGTTTGCGATGCTTCTGTAGCCGTCTCATTCGTTTTGCAGATGCATTTTTTGTTAAATTCGATCTCTAATTGAGTATAGTTTCATCCTTCATTTGTTGTTTTTAGTTTTTTTTAAATATTGGAAAACTATAAAACCGTCAATATTAGAAAGAAAATGTAAAGACGAATGAAATTACACCTCACTGGTCTATACCTAACGTCTTCACAACAAACTACACCGCGCAGTATCTGACTTTCGACCGCTAAAAACGTCATGCGCATTTCACGCCCGCTATCGCGGTCACGTCTTGTGCAATTATCTTCCTACTTTCTTTCTTAACATGTTTACCGCCGGAGTCAGCTAGGGATCCTACCTCTTTTTTTTTGCTAGGGGCTTTACTTCGCGCCGACACAGATAGGTCTTATGGCGACGATGAGATAGGAAAGGCCTAGGAGTTGGAAGGAAGCGGCCGTGGCCTTAATTAAGGTACAGCCCCAGCATTTGCCTGGTGTGAAAATGGGAAACCACGGAAAACCATTTTCAGGCCTGCCGATAGTGGGATTCGAACCTACTATCTCCCGGATGATCCTACCTCTAGCTGGAGCGTGAGACTTTGGGTCGGGAGAATACAACTGGACAGGAGGACCAGTATCTCGCCCATGCGGCCTCACCTGCAATACTGAACAGGGGATGGGAAGATTGGGAGGGACCGGCAACGAAGAGGGAAGGAAGCGGCCGTGGCCTTAACTTAAGTACCATCCCGACTTTTGCCTGGAGGAGAAATGGGAAACCACGGAAAATCACTTCGAGGATGACTCAGGTGGGAATTGAACCCCCCTCTTCTCAGCTGACCTCCCGAGACTGAGGGGACCGGGATCCAGTCTTCGTATCAAGTTTCAAATTTCGTGTCAGAACCGGGAATCGAATCCGGGCGTCCCAGCGTGGCAGCTAATCACACTATCCACTATACCACAGAGACGGACCCTGCTACTTTATATTAATAAATAAGCCATATCCGTACACAGTATCTAATAATTTTTGAATAATGATCACTTTATGCGTTGTATGAAAAGCGTCACATCGATTTTTCGTCCATGTGGCACGCACTAGTTTGCATCCAGTGTGAGACATGCGAAAAAGTTAGAAGTGCTTTCTTTCATTCTTTCTTTCTGTCTTAATTCGTTTATCCTCCAGGGTTGGTTGTACCTCTTGGACTCTATCAAAGCAGTGTCCTGAAGCGTGAGACTTTGGGTCGGATGGATACAACTGGGAAGGAAGACCAGTACTTCGCCGAGGCAGCCTCATCTGCTATGCTGAACAGGGATCTTGTGGAGGGATGGGAAGATTGGAAGGGATAGTCAAGGAAGCGGCCGTAGCCTTAAGTTAGGTACCATCCCGGTATTTGCCTGGAGGAGAAGTTGAAAACCACAGAAAACCACTTCGAGCATGACTGAGGTGGGAATCGAACTCCCCTATACTCAGTTGACCTCCCGAGGCTGAGTGGGATCCCATTCCAGCCCTCGTCCCATTTTTCAAATTTCGTGGCAGAGCCGGAATCGAACCCGGGCCTCTGGGGGTGGCAGCTAATTACACTAACCACTACATCACATAGGCGATCTAGAAGTAAGTTACTATAGTGTGAAACATCCGAAGCAAGTGAAGTGCATTTTCTGCTGTCTCTTGCTATATTCGTTACGAAGTGAGGGATGCATTACTGTAATCAAACACATGAACTTGAACGTGTGCGAAACCTGTTCCTCTTACTGCAGTCTTCAATGCAGTGTGTGAGTAGATGTTACTGTTTTGCTTTCAGCTCGGTGAAAGGGCCACGGGACTGGATCTCTTAACAAGCCGAGGAGTTGCAGAATGGATGGGATGAGGTGTAGTATGCTTAAGGCTATGCACATTTTTGTCGGCGACGTGCAGTCTAGACTGCTTCACCTGAGTGTTCTCTCATTCTTGGCTAATATTACTTTTCTCTTAATGACGGGATCCTGCTACTCGGTATTCAGTGCGTATCACAAGTACTGCATTTACTGAGCAGTTAAGTAAGAAACACGCAATTATGGATTGTAATAACACACTTCAGTTTTAAACCAGCTCCCCCTGTGTTCCAGTGGTAGAGCGTCGGCCGCCGGATCCCAAGATAGCGGCTTCAAACGTGGTAGAGGTAGTCGGACTTTTGAAGGACGGAAAAAACGCCCGTTTGACACTCCATGTCGTACGATGTCGGAATATAAAAGATATCTGGTGACACATTTGGTGTTCACCCGACAAAATTAATAAAAACTCAGCCATAGACGCCGAAGAGAGATTCGGCTTAATCTATCATATAGTAGGAAAGAGCAAGGAACGGGATCTCTTAAAAAAGCAGAAAGAATGGATAACGTGTAGTATGTTTCAGGCATACGGCACGTAGAACTTGACGAGCAAGCAGCCAGGGTCGAATTCACATGCTTGCGCACGGTAGCTGAGGCCATGCGATTATTATTATTATTGTTATTATTATTATTATTATTATTATTATTATTATTATTATTATTATTATTATTATTATTATTTCTTTCCTTTCTTAATGCGGTTACCCTCCAGGATTAGTTTTCCGTCAGTCTCAGCGAGGGTTCCCACCTCTACCGCCTCTAGGGTGGTGTCCTGGAGCGTGTGACTTTGGGTCGGGGTTACAACTGGGAGGAGGACCAGTACCTCTCCCAGGCGGTCTTGTGGGTGAAATGGGAAGATTGAAAGGGATAGTCATAGAAGAAGGAAGGAAGGAAGGAAGGAAGGAAGGAAGGAAGGAAGGAAGGAAGGAAGGAAGGGGCCGTGGCTTTAAATACGTACCATCCCGGCATTTGCCTGGAGGAGAAGTAGGAAACCACGGAAAACCACTTCGAGGATGACTGAGGAGGGAATTGAACCCTCCTCTACTTATTTGACCTCCCGAGGCTGAGTGGACCCCGTTCCAGCCCTCGTGCCATTTTTCAAATTTCGTGGCAGAGCCGGGAATCGAACACCGGCCTCCGGGGGTGGCAGCTAATCACACTAACCACTACACAACAGAGGCGGACATTGCTGTGTGAGTAGTGGTATGGGTCGTATACTGTAAGCTTATATTCGGTGAATAATGTGTTCGAACACCATAATTTACCATTTTCACACCACATCGTAATTTCTGTCACGGCCGCCGTCTTCCAAGACCGCCTTCTCCTTCCTACTGCTGTGTCTTCGAAAATCTACGGCAAGTGAAAAAAGGCAAACAATCATTAGTCATAAACCTGGAATGAGGGTGAGAAATCTCGGGTGATACTATGACGTATGGCCTCCGCAGCGGTCTGGGGCAGGTCCTTCGCGCTGACGACCATGGGTAACATGTGCGTCTGTGAGGATGGGGTCCTACCTAGGATAAAATATAATGCTGAAGACGTCACAAAAAACCAGTCGTCGAGACAGAGGAATTAACCGACGACAGTTAAAATCTTCGACCCCGTTAGGAATCGAACCCAGTACCCTTTGGCCCAATGGCCAACTTGCCAACTAATTAACCATGGAGCCGGACAAGTAAATTCGTACCTTGCATTCGGGAGATAGTGGGTTCGAATCCCACTGTCGGCAGTCCTGAAGATGGTTTTCCGTGGTTTCCGATTTTCACACTAGGCAAATGCTGGGGCTGTACCTTAATTAAGGCCACGGCCGCTTCCTTCCTACTCCTAGGCCTTTCCTATCCCATCGTCGCCATAAGACCTATCCGTGTCGGTGCAACGTAAAGCCACTAGCAAAAAAAAAATTAGTTTTACGGAAATGTTGCATACTTCGGGCTGGGAAGACTTGGAAGTAAGGAGACGAAGAGATCGACTGAGGGGAATGTTTCGAGTCGTCAGTGGAGACAAGGCTTGGAATGACGTAAATAGTCAAATAAGCTTCAGTGGAGATTTCAAAAGTAGGAAGGATAATAAAGTGAAGATAAAGTAGGAATTCAAGAGGACGAATTATTGGGAATTAGGGCCTGGAATTATTTATCAAGGGAGATGTTTGATCCATTTCCAAATACAGTCGAAACTTGATCCCTTGAACCTCCATTACTTGAATTTCTCGGCCGTTCACGTGTATTTATTCTTTTATTACTCGAAATTCGGTTACACGAATTTCTCGTATTCTCGAAGCAAACATTTCCTCCCTTGAAGTATAAAATACACTGTAACTCGAATTTTGTGCAACGTTAACCGTGCAAGATGACGTTTGTGGTTTGTGAGGAACAGTTAACAAGTAAAGAAAGGGTTACAGTGATGCTAGGACCTAATATGACGAGAACCGAAAACCTAAAATTTCTAATCATCGGAAAATCGGCGAAGCCTCGCTGTTTCTCGGATGCGAATTCATCATCAATCAGTACAAAAGCAACGCACGAAGTCGCGGATGAAAAGTTCCATTTATGAATCTCGACTGCGTGGTATTGACGAGACGTTTCAACGTGAAGGGTGGAAAGTTTAACCGTAAAAACAGAGACTAACGGGTTTTTTTTTCCAAAGGTGTTAAGGAAGGTATCTTTCTTGTTTCACTATTGTATGTACTGTATCCTGTATTCTAACAAGGTACTATAATTAGTGTTATAATTAAAGAGATGCCGTAATAGAGTTTGTTTGTATATTTTTAAGCACTGTTAAAATAGTGTATTCAGTAGACTATAAGCCCATAGGTAGGCCTACGTAGGATTTAATTATGCGCTATAAATGCTAAACAAGGATATTCTCTATATCTCGAAATTTCGATAACTCGAAATAAGATTTAGCTCCCGGGTTGATTCGAGATATCGAGGTTCGACTGTACTTTTTTTTTTTTTTTTTTTTTTTTTTTGCTATTTGCTTTACATCGCACTGACACAGATAGGTCTTAAGGCGACGATGGGATAGGAAATGCCTAGGAGTTGGAAGGAAGCGGCCTTGGCCTTAATTATGGTACAGCCCCGGCATTTGCCTGGTGTGAAAATGGGAAACCACGGAAAACCATCTTCAAGGCTGCCGACAGTGGGACTCGAACCCACTATCTCCCGATTACTAGATACTGGCCGCATTTAAGCGACTGCAGCTATCGAGCTCGGTCGACTGTACTTTGAAATCATTTAAGAAAATACTAAGAAAACTAATGATTGGGTATCTGCCACCTGGCCTGGGCGACAACAGTCATTCCAGATCAATGGTGACTGATTGATTGAGTGATTGGTTGATTAATAAGCCTACAGCCTGCAGCATGTGCGGAGGAATGCTGATGGGCCCTTATTACGGTAAAGAAAATAGTATTATGACATTTTTCTCAATACAGGCCGAAGTCGGTGGGATTTTCGAAGATACCTCGCTATATTTATAAAAGAATCATGGTGTATACTTAAGCAGTTTGTCCAGCAAAGTTAAATCGACAATGTAATTCATTCTACAAGAATATCCTTGCGAGAATGTCTCACTTAGATGGGCATTTGGTCCTGTCTAACGACCAGATGCCCTACCTGACCTCAACCGTATATGGAAGATTTATCCAGTATTGTGTGTCTTTGTTGTGGTTGACAGTGTGATGTGTTTTATGTATATTTGAAATACTGCGTTCTCAGGCCAGAGAAGTTAATCAGATGCGGAAGTATCTCCAGCCTGTTCGGGAATCGATCTTGAGACCCTCTGAACCGAAAGCCGTGATGCTCACCATACAGCCAAGGAGCCGAACATTTGTTAGTGAGAATGGAACGTTAAAATGGAGTTGCAACTCACCCAGGTGGCGTCAACTCGAAATACTTATATTTCCGCAGCAGGAATAAATGATTTCCTTATTGATCTGAATAATAATAATAATAATAATAATAATAATAATAATAATAATAATAATAATAATAATAATAATAATAATAATAATAATTCCTTTCTTAATCTGTTTACCCTCCAGGGTTGGTTTTTCTCTCGGACTCAGCGAGGGACCCCACCTCTACCGCCTCAAGGGCAGTGTCCTGGAGCGTGAGACTTTGGGTCGGGGATACAACTGGGGAGGATGACCAGTACCTCTCCCACGTGGCCTCGCCTGCTATGCTGAACAGGGGGCTTGTAGAGGGGATGGGAAGATTGGAAGGGATAGACAAGGAAGAGTGAAGGAAGCGGCCGTGGCCTTAAGTTAGGTACAATCCCGGTATTTGCCTGGAGGAGAAGCGGGAAACCACGGAAAAACACCTCCAGGATAGCTGAGATGGGAATCGAATCCACCTCTACTCAGTTGACCTCCCGAGGCTGAGTGGACCCCGTTCCAGCCCTCGTACCACTTTTCAAATTTCGTGGCAGAGCCGGGAAATAAACCCGGGCCTCCGGGGGTGGCAGCTAATCACGCTAACCACTACACCACAAAGGTGGACTTAATTATTGGTTGCCTATTATTATTAGGAGAACGCACCTGTTCGTTACAGGTCGTTCACGTTTTCGTGCTTTTGGAACCTAATTTAGTATTCAGCAATTATGTAAAACCGTCTGGCCTTTAAAATCGTGGGTATTTGCATGTTAATAATTCATTATTGAGTTATGCTTGCCTTAAAGCGAAGTTTCTCCAAAAATCTGGCATGCAGACCACGGTTATTACTGAATATTCTTATAATTATATATTCCAAGAGTTTTAGAGAAATGTAGTCCTCACTTCATTGCGATTTTCAGAATCACGCACAAATGTTGATTTTAAGCTCAGCGTTAAATACACTGAAGTGTAATTTAATATCTGTCACCAACAATATTCTTTTCGAAAATAAGGATTCAAAATGCTTGTAGTCTATCATGTGATAATAATAATAATAATAATAATAATAATAATAATAATAATAATAATAATAATAATAGTGGCCTCAGTTCAGAAGGCCCCGAGTTCGATTCCCAGCCCGAACAGGATTTTAGACACGTCTGATCAATTCCTTGCGGTTAGGTGTTTGTACTAGACTTGAAAACACCTTTTCATTTAACACATCTCTTGCTTGTTGTTTTAAGGGGCCCAACTTCGAAGGTCATCGGCCCATTAACACATCACACCACGCAACCAGCAACCATAGAAACACGCAGTAACGAATAATGCCATCGTCGCGTCGACAACCCTGAAGATAGTTTTCTGTGGTTTCCCCATTATCACATCAAACAAATATCGAGGCCTTTTACCTTAATAATAATAATAATAATAATAATAATAATAATAATAATAATAATAATAATAATAATAATAATAATAATAATAATTTCGTGTGGCTATTTCTAGTCGGGTGCAGCCCTTGTAAGGCAGACCCTCCGATGAGGGTGGGCGGCATCTGCCATGTGTAGGTAACTGCGTGTTATTGTGGTGGAGGATGTGTGGTATGTGAGTTGCAGGCATGTTGGGGACAGCACAAACACCCAGCCCCCGAGCCATTGGAATTAACCGATGATGGTTAAAATCCCCAACCCGGCCGGGAATCGAACCCGGGACCCTCTGAACCGAAGGCCAGTACGCTGACCATTCAGCCAACGAGTCAGACATATTAATAATAACAATAATGTTATTTTCTTTACGTCCCGCTAACTACTTTTATGGTTTTCGAAGACACCCAGGTGCCAGGGTCGAACCTCCCAAGTTGGGGTCAGAAGGCCCGCGCCTCAGCCTCTGAGCCAGTCAGCCTGGCACCTTAATTATTCAAGACCACGATCGCTAAGTACTGAGTAGTAGCCCTTTCCCTACAAGTCTTACCGAAAATCTATTTGATTTTTGTGGCGTTGAGCACGTAGAAATTAAAGTAAACCATTTAAAAGCAAGCAAGCCAGCTTGTACTGTAGTTTTACGTAATAGTTGATATCATAGTATTGTATGCTACTGGATTTACGTCCCATTACTACTTTCTTACGGTTTTCAGCCCGGCTCCATGGCTAAATGGTTAGTGTGCTGGCCTTTGGTCACAGGGGTCCCGGGTTCGCTTCCCGGCAGGGTCGGGAATTTTAACCAACATTGGTTAATTTCTCTGACACGGGGGCTGGGTGTATGTGTTGTCTTCATCATCATTTCATTCTCATCACGACGCGCAGGTTGCTTACGGGCCTCAAATCAAAAGATCTGCACCTGGCAGGCAGAACCCGTCCTGGGTTTCCCGGCACTAAAAGCCATACACCATTTCATTTTTTTTCATCTACTCATTTATTAATTAGTAAAATTTTACATTCTAAGCTGTATATAGATCAGATGAGACAATAGTAGATGCTCCACTCCAACATCACCGGCGAATGCTCGCAACTAACTTCGAAAAATAACAAATGTCGTTATGAAACTGCCGGAATATCACCCTCCCCTAGCCGTACACTTCTGGGACTGCATATTTCTCTTTACAATGCTACAACATGAAATGTTTCTCTGTGATATTTAATTAAACAGAGAAATGCATGAAATATCATTATGTATATTATGTTGAGGTCCGCCTCTGTGGTGTAGTGGTTAGCGTGATTAGCTGCCACCCCCGGAGGTCCGGGTTCGATTCCCGGCTCTGCCACGAAAATTTGAAAAGTGGTACGAGGGCTGGAACGGGGTCCACTCAGGCTCGGGAGGTCAACTGAGTAGAGGTGGGTTCGATTCCCACCTCAGCCATCCTCGAAGTGGTTTTCCGTGGTTTCCCACTTCTCCTCCAGGCGAATGCCGGGATGGTACCTAACTTAAGGCCACGGCCGCTTCCTTCCCTCTTCCTTGCCTATCCCTTCCAATCTTCCCATCCCTCCACAAGGCCCCTGTTCAGCATAGCAGGTAAGGCCGCCTGGGCGAGGTACTGGTCATTCTCCCCAGTTGTATCCTCCGACCGAGAGTCTGAAGCTCCAGGACACTGCCCTTGAGGCGGTAGAGGTGGGATCCCTCGCTGAGTCCGAGGGAAAAGCCGAACCTGGAGGGTAAACAGATGATGATGATGATGATATTATGTTGAGGCCTGAGCCTAAGGGTAGGTTGGACTTCAAACATCTCCAACATCAGCTGTCATAAACAGTCTAGGCTTCGCTAATGAGGTATTCTAGGGAAATGAGGAGTAAGGCTTTCTTCACCGAGCCAGAAGGAGCTATTACATATCAGCCCACTGAAATGCACTTACCAACTAATCAGACTGACATTTTCACATTCGTAACAGGGATTGGTTGCGTTAGGAATGGTATTACTAGCGCCGCTCGTGTCTCAATATTGCCAAAGCCAAGGATAAGACTGAGAGAGATGAATGAAAGTAACACATTTTTAATATAGCCAGTACTAGAAGAAAGAGCACTGTACCTCGTAAACATACTATGTATGATCAAAAATGGATCTGAACATATCATTCCACTATCTTTCAATAAAATCCGTTTATTTATTATTTGTGAACTTGTAGGTGATAACTGCGTAAAATAGATCAAATGGGACAATAGTAGATTCCTCACTTCAGCAGCAATGTGAAATATTCTAAACTTATGCACGTCGAAATATAACAAATTTCGTTGTGAAACTGCATGTAAGTCCGCGCATCTTTTATTTATTAGGCGAGTAAAATATAGAAGACTGTTTACCGTCGTTGCTTTAGATAAACTTGAATAGAAAAATAGAAACCACTAATCTGCTCCTGTAGAAACATTATCTTCCTCTGACACAAACACAACTCCCTAGCACTTGTTCACATCGCCGCTCGCATTCTCTCCGGTAAAATGCCCTAGACTGTTCTTTCAAGTTCACGTGCTCCAAATGATTTTGTCGATCGCGGAGTGGGAGGTGTCGCGGAACCAGCCGGCCTTCAGAGCTGGCGCTGTTTAAAGGGCAGTGCGGTATAATTGCATAGAGAGTGAAAGGTCCGTCCTATACTGTAATAACCCAATTTGGGCACCAATACAACCCTAATATCGACAGGGTATATAAGGTTCACCACCAGCTGAACACGGCACACTTGTCTCAGTATTCCTTAAAGATACCAACAAGCTTCACCGCAACAACATGGCATTCAAGGTAGGGCATGGTTTATACATCCAGCATCAGTGTCTTAGAGTCTTACTATTGTTTTAAATATTATTTCGTACATTAAATATGTTATTTTAACAAGAATTTGAAGATTCTTGAGAAGATGTTCCTAAAAATGTTGATATATTATGCCATTACAAGCTATGCAAGTTATGAGCACGGTTAATTATGGCTAAATTTAACTAGTCCTCTTCTCAGTTTTTGTTTTTCTCATGCTTAGAGGTGGTCTTAGAAGATATTTTCAATTAAAGTTCGGGATTTTCACTGGGAACTGTTAGGGAGATAGAGTAAATTATAATAATCTGACAAATGAATTTGAATTCATTGACAAGTTTAAGTTAACACGGAAGATAAGGAATAGAATCCGCTCATAAAATAATTCGAAACTTTCGCTTCCTCTGACAGTGTGTCGGAAAATGGACAGGAGAAGAACAAAGAAATATAATAGCTTACTGAGAAAGATAGGCTTAGGAAGACGAAAGCGACACATGTCTGAAAAAATATCAGAGTTAGCATTTGATGGAAGTATAGAAGGTAGTCAAGTTATTAGTGGTGCGATACGGATGAGAAGTTTTTCTTATACTTCGAACAGTTACGTACACAATTTATACAATTAATTATATAATTAGTTATTAATTAATTATACAATTCGTTATTAATAAATAATAATAATAGTAATAATAATAATAAACTCATCTCCGTATAGGCCATGAAGGACCTTGGAGGGGTGGAATGTAATGGCTTCCACTATCCGTAACCTCGGCACTTGGTGGAGTAGAGTGATTAGCTCTACGCCTCGCGGCCTTTGCCCGCTAGCAATTAACCTGGTACTCATTTTTGGTGTAGGCGGAGTTAACTACAGGACCATATGTACCTCCGGAAGTGGAAACCTCGTTTCTTAAGATTTTCGACTTCCTGACGGAGAATCGGACCCACGTTCTACGGGTTGAACCGAGAACGCCTTTAGCATCGGCCAGGCAGCCCCTAATAATAATAGTAGACGGATACACTCAATACTAATACATCGCGCTTTAGTAAGCATATATTTGTGCAGATTATAGCTGTTGAATTAACTTCTGGAGAATATGTGACTGTCTTGGGTTTCGCTTCTTTTTTCTATAAAAATGCTACTTATATTACGGAACTCGTTATTTATTGTATGCAGTCATTTTAATTCACACCATTTAGGCTGCTTGAGTATTAGTTTCGACGTTCCGTTTTATTATCCTAGATGACAGAGAAATCGATCACTTTTGGGCGGTCTCTGGCTAAATTTTAATGAATTTTACCGTGTGAGCACCATGAGTGACCCTATAGATCTGGCAGAGACGTGCAATGACGAAGGGTCACTTACCCATATTTTAAAAATCCGATTGTCGGGATGAGTGGCTCAGACGGTTGAGGCGCTGCCCTTCTGACCCCAACTTGGCCGATTCAATCCTGACTCAGTCCGGTGGTATTTGCAGGTGCTCATATACGTCAGCCTCGTGTCGGTAGGATTTTTTGCTAGTGGCTTTACGTCGCACCGACACAGGTAGGTCTTATGGCGACGACGGGATAGGAAATGCCTAGGAGTTGGAAGGAAGCGGCCGTGGCTTTAATTAAGGTACAACCCCAGCATTTGTCTGGTGTGAAAATGGGAAACCACGGAAAACCATCTTCAGGGCTGCCGGCAGTGGGGCTCGAATCCACTATCTCCCGGATGCAAGCTCACAGCCGCGCACCCCTAACCGCTCGACCAACTCGCCTGGTTCGGTAGATTTACTGGCACTCCTGCGGGACGGAATTACGGCACTTCGGTGTCTCCGAAAACCGTAAAAGTAGTTAGTGGGACGTTAAACCAATATTATTATTATTATTATTATTATTATTATTATTATTATTATTATTATTATTATTATTATTATTATTATTAAAATCCGATTACATCTGTTGGGTTTGAACCCGGTATCTCGGGATCAGGAAGCCAGAAGTCTGCCACGATTCACAGAGAGAGCTATTTAAGCGACGATTTCTTTATAATATTCTTGATTCATTGTTGTGGAAAGAACATTCCAGATAACGTCATTTTTCACGGTATACGACCATTTTACCTGTTTACAACGTGCTATATCTGTATGTAGACTGGTTATAATTTCTAGGGTACCATAGGCTAGAGTGAAGTGTATAAACAACAATTTTACAGCTCTGTACGAGTCAAATAAACTAAAATGTTATTTCTTCATTGAAATATTCAATTTGGGGTTAACCGAGAGACGAAGTACAGTAGATTCTACTTTAACTCATTACTGTATCAACTAGCAGAGTAATATTGCATCTATCATCACTTCTTTCTGCATGCTCGACTCTTTAAAGATGAAATAATTGTTCCCCGCTAAGCACTTGCTGTTCCTTTTAGTTTAGAGGACGGAAAGCTGCGAGTGGTGCCAAGAGTTAAGCAATAATTATTGTAGCAGCCAATGGCCTGAATTGAGTCCAAGGCATTCATGCAAAAAGGGTGTGTGTGAGTGCTCGCAATTGTATTGTCTCGTCAACTATTAGCATAGATCATAAGACTGTAAATACAACAGGACACTCCTATAGTGCGCAAGAATATATTAGTTACAGTAATATAGTGCGTGGTCCAGTATTGGAGGTCCCAGTAAAATTCCTAAGTCAGAGATTTATGTTCTTTTCTAATGTCGGCGATGCCTGTTTTTCTGAACGCTCTTCAAGCAAATCACAAATTCATATATCGATAGAAGGCTTGAAATCTCTCTACCAAGCTGCTTGTCACAGTTTCTCTCCTTATATTAGGCCAGATTATAGAACCATTACATGAGCTTTGGTAATGATTACAGCAAGTGAAGGGAACACTTCAAACTTCATAAGCTATTACGAAAAAGAAGTGGTCCGTAAAGTGGTGATATTAGTTTATGAAACATCAGCTTGGTATCGTAGTCTGGAAAGCTTTACTAAAATCAATAATATGGAACCGAATCTAGCTGAAATAGAGTGTTCTCGTATGAGGACATGGAATAATATGAAATTACAAATTACAGAGTATTTGATGGTCGACTTTTACACACCAATACTGAGTTTAAGTGTGGTGCCAGATATGGTGAATGTAAGCCAATACAGACCAACGAGAATGAAGTAGAGGGAATGGGTCTTTCTTAAAATCAATACATTTTTAGATCAGTCCTTCCCATGCCAAAATCGCTAAGATATCTAAGTCAGCTTTATCCGGGGAGGAGGATGTTGAGTAAGACATTCGTGTAAATAATTGTTACTTGATGTAATGTAATACGGCTTGAAAACTTCATGTGGCGTACAATACTCCAATAGAAAGGCAGTAGTGACTAGTCAGCCATTAAACCAATCAAGTGTAATATGTTATGAGGCTTCAACATGTTCTTCTTTTGTTATTTTACGTAAGTAATTTGTACATAACTTTAATTAATGTATGCATGTATATGCATCACACAACACATACATATAGGGCCGCGAATTAAAATTCAAGAAGGCGAGAAAATTTCTTCTTGGAGGTAATCTGACGTTAATTACTCCGGTCAGAGTGTCTTATGGAAGCAACGAAGATGCATACTATATTTGTGTATAAATTAGAGAATGCAAAATTACTTTCTTCAACTTTGGCAACTTGTTATTATATTTTCCCAAACATGCATTATTTTTCTTGTTTGTTTACAGCTTTTCGTCCTCGCCGCTGCCCTGGCCGTAGCTCACGCCGGAGGCCCCGCCGCCTACAGCATCAACACCGCCACCGCCGACTTCGGCTCCCTTGGATCCACCCAGGAGAGCACTCTTAAGGGAATTGGCGGTAACAACGTCATCACCCAGTACTCCAAGGCTGTAGACAGCCCCTACTCCAGCGTGCGCATCAGCAACAGCCGTGCCAGCAACGACGCTGTCGCTTACGGCGCTGGTTACGGTTACGCCGCTCCCGCTCTCGCCTACGGAGCTGGTGCCGCCGCTCTCGCCCCTGCTCTCCATGGTGCCGCTGGTCTGACCTACGGCGCTGCTGGCCAGGCCTTCGGAACTTCTCTCCACGGACACGCTGCCTACGGCGCTACCAGGCTTGCCGCCCCCGCTATCGCCGCTGCTCCCGCCCTCGCCTACGGAGGTTATGCCCGTGCCGCTTACGCCGCCCCCGCCATCGCTGCCGCTCCCGCCCTCGCCTACGGAGGTTATGCCCGTCCCTCTTATGCTGCCCCCGCTCTGGCTGCCGCCCCCGCCCTCGCCTACGGACACGGTCTTGCCCGTGCTGCCGTCGCTGCCCCCGCTGTAGCCTACTCTGCCGCCCCCGCCGTAGCTCACGTATCCTACGCTGGTCTTGGCGCCCACTACGCTTTCTAATTCTCTCCCTCCATTCTTCTCTTCCCCTTCTGTTCCTCTTGTTCCTTCGTCCAAACATTTCAAGCGGCACTGTGCCGTCCCTGACTAATAGAAAAGAATCCTCTGCATGGCCGACCAATCGTAACGATGCGGTGAATGCCATACTTGTGTTGCTTTCGTTTTTGAAAGCTTTACGAAAAAGAAGCATAAAATGTCATGAAATTCATCTATTTATCTCACAATAAAGCATCTTATGTATAAAATATTTGAATTATTTATTTACATTTCTGTTCATTTACTGTGCTTCCTGTACCATTCCTTTCTATTTGACTATCCCTGTAAGTTAGTGCTATGCCGTAGTCACTGCATTTCAGTAATTAAATAAGATTACTCCTTCCATTTTGACAGTCAAAAGCTAATTTAACCACTTCTGAATGTTCTAGGTAGGTAGTCAATACTGGCCGGAACTTGAGTAGCTTACATTTTAGCGTGTGATATGACGCATGGATTGCTGTAAATCTATACATATAAAATAAGAGTTTGTCTGTACATTGCTCGAATTTTAAAAGCATGGTGTGCCTGTAACAGTCGTGTCCAAAGTAACAAGGAAATGCACTTTTTAAATTTTCCGTCATGTCTGTCTGTCTGTCAGTATGTGTGTACGGCATGACGAAAAAATGGCTGAAGAGAATTTACTGAAAATCGGTATGCAAAGTCGGGAAATAAGGCACTACTATATAGCCTACAAATAATTTTATTCACGCAGAATGAAATGGTAGTTTGTCCGACTCGTTAGCTGAATGGTCAACGTACTGGCTTTCGATTCAGAGGGTCCCGGGTTCGATTCCATGCCGGGTCGGGGATTTTAATCACCTCTGATTAATTCTTCTGGCCCGGGGACTGGGTGTTTGTGTTTGTCCCAACACTTTCCTCTTCATATTCACACAACACACTATACTACCAACCACCACAGTAACACGCAATAGGGATTACATCCCTCCATATACGGTTGGCGTCAGGAAGGGCACCCGGCCGTAAAACAAGGCCAAATCCACATGTGCGACACAGTTCGTACCCGCGGCCCCACATGTGTGAGAAAAGCGGTAGAAAAAGGAAGAAAAATGAAATGGTAGTTCAGGAGAAGGCCTAAAGTTCACTTCTTAAAAGTCTATGTTGTTATTGGTCCTGTTGATAAATACTACATAACAAAAGTTATATAGAATTAAATTTTCGATCATTTATGTCTTTTACATTTTTACCGTGCCAGTTATGAAAACAGAGATATTCATAAATTTCGATTTTTGTTGCTAAGACCATACCAATGCCGAGCCACAAGAAAATGGGTGAACCGAATTGAATGAAAATCGGTATTTAACGTCGGGTGGTATGGGACTACAGTCTAGGCTATAAATACAATTATTCGCACTGGATAAAATGTAATTTAGGGGAAGGTGCCTAAAATTTAATTGTTTAATATCGATATTATTATGCAATTTAATAAAACCTATTCACAACGTGTACTCGACTTAATCTAGCATTCTGTATACAATGTAGAAATCCGTTGCGAAGCACGCATACGCCAGCTAATTCTATCTAATTTTGTTATTAAAGGACAAGAATACACTCACAAACAAAATCATCGCTCAGAAGCCGACTCCCTAACAAAGTTGCAGTACCTTTCCCACACGTTCACTATTCACAACGTCAGCATTAAATGAGATAGAGTAGTTAGTACTATGTTCTCCGCCTTTGCCTTCAGTAATTAACCTCATACTCAGTTCTGCTGTAGGCTGAGTAAACTCCAGTGCCATATGTCACTCTGGCAGTGGAAGATTCGTTTGTAAATTATTTTATTTCTCCCATGGGGAATCGAACAATGTCCTTCATGTTGAATCAAGTACCGTCTTACCACCTCTTTCCTCACCGGGCCAGAAGGTGACGTCAAATAACAGTCTGCGAAACAAACTAAAATATATGACACCATCAATGATAGCGACAGGCTGCATAAGGAATGGGTGTTGCTAACATTGTTCATACCTTAGTCAATTTCGTATTGTCAAAGCTAATGATGAGACTGAGACAAGTCGATGAAAGTAGTGAGCCGCATATCTTACTTTTGTACTTTGCAAGATATTGCATTCTTTACGATGTCATAGATCAGTTTGTTATGGCTGCTTAGGGTTCTCTCTGCCTGACTTGACGTGTAGTTCGTCCCGATTAGACAGATGGCACTTTGTGTAACGGAGGATTGCCAAAGCATTTCTTTCTAGCTTATATTTGATTCGAGTTATCTCTGTTCTTCTGACAATGATGGCTTTTGAAGAAAAGATGGAGGCGTTGGTCTACGAGATGCTTTTCATCTCGTACAAACGGTTCTACAAAAAGATTCTAACTTTATCTTGCATGGCTCTCTTAGTTTAGAGTCAATGAATATGACTACTTAGAGTCAATGAATATGACTTGTGCAATTTCTAGTTATTTATCCTACTTTTCCTTTCTTGGCTTGCCATAGTTAGGCTAGTTCGTTTTCTGAGAGATCTCTGTTTAGTGTATTATTTTGCTGCAGACTTATTTCACTGTCCTTCCTTTCCATTCATGTCTGCTTGTTATGTAATCGTTCCTACATTAGAGTGAAAGGAAGTACCGATCCGACTATATGTGTGTGTGATGAGTTTGTTTGTGGTTTTTGATTGGAGACCTTTTATTTCTCTTGTGTCTTCGTCATTTGGCTCGAGCTTATGTTCTGCATTATGGTTTAACGCTGATACTGTACGATTCATGTTCGCCTTGGTGTGTGCGATATGAATGCGTGCATGCGGCGTGTAAGTTATTTACATTATGTGTTTTGATTGGGTGAGCCAGGCCTCTTTGCGGCGACCCAGGTATCTTATGTGTGCTCTCAGATCAAGCTCGTGAGCCGTTGACTGATTCATGTCATGCTGTTATGATTCTTGTCGTAACGTGTCTTGATATCGTATTTTTTATACACTCTGCTTCGCATGTTTGGTCTCTGAGTGTGTGTGGGCGTGGAGTGGTTATCGGTCCTGTGTTATTTTTCAGAATTTTATGGATATTTGCTTTTGTCATTATTCTTATTTTATCTCGTTATTGATTCCGGCATCCTCAGCCGATTAATGTATTTATTTCGGGAATTTGCTCTCATTTTACTTACTTTATTGACTCATCTTTATTTGTTTCCGTAACTATGGCAACTCATTTTCTTCCTTGCGTTCCATATTATTTTTCTTTTCTGCTAGCCTTGGTTCACTGGCGTCTTTGATATCTGGGGATGCAATCAATCTCATTGGAGATTGTTGGGAGCCATGTTTCTTTTTTGACAAAAAGCATTGACTTCGCCTGGGAAGTTCTGATAATTTTATTGTGTGAAAGCTGTCTCTTTCACCTCATGATTCCAAATGGTTATTAAGAAATAAATACTTTGGATCGCGTTTTAATTGCCATTGTCTGGTAATAAATAAAAATATTGTATCACAGTTCATGATACCTCTGTTGCGACGGTGTAAGATTCTATAAGATTCAGATTAATAAGTCAGGGGATTTGATTGTGATTGGAGTATCTTTACAAACCATGTATGTGAGTATTTGACTCCCTGTATTCACCATTTATTTGGTTTATGCATATATTCAAACCTTTTCCCTCCAAGTTTATGTTAATAAACTAATTCATTTAAACTGACCTCAGCTCTACATTATTGTCTCTCTGCTTTGTGGACATACCTTTTACACTTTATCTCTAGTCTAGGAGGGCGGGATTCAGCTCGTGGTAATTTTTAGCCAGTTTCGACCGATCTAGAATAGGCAGGTGGTATAGTAGCTAACTTGATCTAATTCACATATCCTCTGCTATTGGTTCATGTAAGGCGTTTGTGTGCATACTGCATGTGAAGCTTAGTCTCGTAATATGCGTCCATGTTGAGTATACAGCGTATTGAAAAAATGCAATCCATTAATCACTGCTTGGTCTCAGTGTGTGTGAAGGGAATATTCTTGCAAAAAAACCGACGTCCAGTTTTGATGGATCTTGGGCATTTCATACCCACTAGACTCCGAAAAAGTGGGTTTTAAAAATAAGTGTGTTTTAAGACGTGCCGGGGGGGGGGAAGTGGAGGGCAGGGTACGCGGGAATCCTTTCAAGGCAGTTAGGCCTCAGACCTATTCTAAAACGACGGTGTACTTCCTATAGTGAGAGAGTTGGCCGTGCGGTTAGGGTCGCATAGCTATGAGCTTGCATTCGGAAGATGGTGGGTTAGAACTTCATTTTACAATTTACGTCGCTCCGACACAGACAGGTCTTACGGGGACGGAGGGATGTGAAAGGGCTAGGAGTGAGAAGAAAGCGGCCGTGGCCTTAATTAAAGTGCAGCCTTAGGATTTTGTTTGGTGTGAAAATGGGAGACCACGGAAAAACATATTTAGGGCTACCGAATATGGGGTTCGAACCCACTATATCCCGAATGCAGTCTCACAGCTGTATGACCCTAACCGCACGGCCAACTTGCTCTGTTTTCCCATTTTCACACCACTCAAATGCTGGGGCTGTACCTTAATTACGGCCACGGTTACTTCCTTCCCACTCCTAGCACTTTCCTGTCCCATCGTCGCCATAAGACCTATCTGTGTGGCTGCGACGTTAAGCAGACTTGGGCGAGGACTGTGAAGGAAGTAACCGTCAACTAAGTTATGTGTTAAATATCTTCCTGGTCCAGGGGACGATCTCTTCAATTTACACATTCAGCCACCGGGCGTGTTGGCCGTGCGGTTCGAATCTCACTGTCGAAGGTGGTTTTCCATGGTTGCCCATTTTCACACCAGGCAAATGCTGGGGTTGTGCTTTAATTAAGGACTTGGCCGCCGTAGGTCAAGTGTCGCAGTAGCTCACAAGGCTAGCGCGTGGTAGGATGTGTGATAGTTGACTGTGTTCGAGGGTTAGAAGGTTGAAGTCCCATGACATTTTTTCGAAACCAGTTGCCTGGGATGTGCGAGGTTGTATACTTAATACCGGTATTTTTCACAGACTGGTTTGTTTATTTGGTATGGAGCTAGGTTGATAGAGGCTAGGAAGCATGTGACATGATTTCAGTTATCCACGTCGTTTAACGCAGCACCTGCTCGAACTGACGACCTCCGTGGTCGATACAGAGCTGCGCGCGATGTTGTAAGGGCCGTCTGTCCAGTTGCAACATCTCTGGCGAAACGGATCGGCATGCCTCGGTGATGAGATCTCTTAAGGCCCGCTCCTGTGCATACACCAGTTGTTTTACACGGCCCCACAGAAAAAGATCTAGGTGCGTAAGATCGGGAGATCTGGCGGGCCAGGGGACAGGTCCTCCCCTTCCTTTCATTTATCAGGATACGTCGTATGGAGACGGTTCCGCCGCGTGCGGTGGAGCTCCGTCATGTTGAAACCACATCCTGCATCGGTCAAGGAGTGACACATGTTCCAAAAACGGCGGTAGTTTATCTTGGAGAAACCGCAGAAATGCGTTGGCTGGTCAGATGGCCCTCAAAGAAATAGGGACCGATGAGGTGATCACTCATGATTCCACACCATACATTCACGCCCCATTGTACCTGGAAAGCTGTCTGTTGCACCCAATGGGGATTATCCACACTCCAGTAATGCATATTAAGCGATAATCCAACCCTGGACGGTAAACAGACTAAGAAAGAAAGAAAGAAAGAAAGAAAGAAAGAAAGAAAGAAAGAAAAGAAACTACCACGAATCACTTCTCTAGAGTATGAAGAGATGAGATGAGGTCACTTTGATAAAAGAGCCTTCTATATTTCTCTCAGTCACGGCCATCCATCGATACTTCACATCACAGCCTGCATGGTTGCTAGGTAACATCGCGTCACAGATTTTGTACCACTAATTTTGTGACGCAGATTTTCAGATGACCCACGGCTATAATACACACTTTTGTCATAGAGATAGTGAAAATTTGTCCACCTCTGTGGTGTAGTGGTTAGTGTGATTAACTGCCACCCCCGGAGGCCCGGGTTTGATTCCCCTCTTTGACATGAAATTTGAAAAGTGGTACGAGGGCCGGAACGGGGTCCACTCAGCCTCGGAAGGTCAAATGAGTAGAGGGGGTTTGATTCCCTCCTCAGCCACCCTGGAAGTGGTTTTCTGTGGTTTCCCACTTCTAATCCAGGCAAATGTCGGGATGGTACCTAACTTAAGGCCACGGTTGCTTCCTTCTTTGTCTATCCCTTCCAATCTTCCCATTCCACCACAAGGCCGCTGCTGAGCATAGCGGGTGAGGCCGCATTTGTGAGGTACTGGTCATCCTCCCCAGTCGTATCCCACGACCCAATGTCTCACGCTGCAGGAGGCGGTAGAGGTGGGATCCCTGGCTGAGTCCAAGGGAAAAACCAAACCTGGAGGGTAAACAGATTAAGAAGAAGAAGAAGAAGAAGACGAAGAAGAAGAAGAAGAAGAAGAAGGTAATTTATACCCTATCAGAAAAGATGTGAACATTAGAAAACAGCAAGTCCTATGCTACTCTTTGGCGGCCGGGCATTTTAAAGCATTTGGGCATATTTTAAGACATGGTATTACAGTGTTCATGTCCTGGACTTATATGTTAGTTTGATTCCTTTTTATATTTCCATTGCACTGATGATGTTGATGATAACGGTACAGAATATGCTTTCAGCCTGCTAGTGAGCTGAAAATGACAGTCAAGAAAAAAAATCCTTTACATTTCAACTCTCTCTCTCTCTCTCTCTCTCGCTCTCTCTCTCTGTGTGTGTGTGTGTGTGTGTGTGTGTGTGTGTGTGTGTGTGAGGACGGGGGGGGGGGAGTGTGGAGGGAGCGGGACTTGAACGGCTATGACACCAGCTTCTTACCATAGTGGCCGTGCTTCAAATCCCCGCCAATTCATATGAGATTTTTGACATAAAAATCACGTTCTGTGGTTCGGAATCCACGCAGAACTGACGTTCTGTGTCTAGGGTAACGATATCAATAAATTTCCAAATGTACAACAAAAACGATAGGAGTTTAGGGTCCTGATGGTGCTAACCTGTGAAAGATGCCGCGAAGAACGGTCACCTGTGAGAATGTACACTGTTACTGATCAGTCTTTAAGTCGAACGACTCTTTGTGACACCATTATAATCCGTTATCCTTCACTCTCCATTTTAAAACTAAATGTTAGTTTAAATATAAACACTAGGTTGCAATTCAGCTAGCGAGGTGAACGGACGTAGTGCTGAACGTGCGGGAAGTACAGGAGTGCGCGAGCATGGGAGTGTCAATTGAACAATACAGATGTGCTATAGGCAGATGGCAGGCCCGAGGTAGGAAGAAATCGTTACAAACGGTGAAAAACGATATCAACATCACTCGTACAGTAGTGTCATTAGTTGTAGTGATGGTACTATTAGTGATTGGCGGAGTGGAGATGAACCCTGGCCCAGGACTGACATGGGACGATATCGAGAAGATTAAAGAGATCATGCAAGAATGCCATACAGAAAAGACCAAAGAAATGCTACTAGAACAGAAAAATGATTTCAAGGACTTGAAATCATTTATACAAACAGAACTGAAGGGTATTAAAGAGAGTGTATTACAAAACAAAAATGAAATACATGGTTTGAAGAAGAAAGCACTGGAGGTAGAAGAAAAATTAAGGAAACTCGAGGAAAAAGAAAAAACACGGTCGAAAGAAGAGAGGAAGAAAAACATAATAATCTACGGATTGGCAGAACCAGAGAGAGAGAACTTCAATGACTTGATAGATAGAGTACTCTCTCTAATCAGAGAGAATTTGAAAATAGAGTGCAATGATAGTGATATTGATAACGCCTTCAGATTAGGAAGAAATATGGGAAAAAGACCAGTAAAAGTCTGCATGGTATCTGGTTTGAAGGCCCGTAAAATTTTGGAGAATACCAAAAACTTGAAAGGCACGAAGATATGGATAAAGAAAGATCTCGACAAGGAAGAAATGGAGAATGTACGAATACTACGTTTTCACCAAGGAAAAGCTAGGCATTCGGGACTAAAAGCCTTTATACGTGGAAACAGACTTATTATATCAGACGATTCGTGGAGCAAGGCATGGTCAGCTAGTCAACTACGTGAGCTAGGGCATTGTCCTGATACGTCAGAGAAGCGGAAGTACAGCAGTACAGTGAGCGACGCCAGCACTCCTGAGTCAACAGGTACGTGTGCAATCCTACCAAGCAAGGACAACGAACTGGATGTTGTGACGACAGAAACCGGACATCACCAACCCAGGAGATCTACCCAAGAAGGAGATGTGATCCAGAGAAAGCAAGACACCGCAGGGAGACAAGAAGAAAAGAAACGTAAGCCAGCGTTAAATTTAAAGGACATATGGGCAAAGAAAGGATTGACAAGGTCTGAGGAAGCTAGAGGGTCAGAGGAGGAAATAATTAGTTCCCCAAGTGGTTCTATTATACAAATAGAAAAACCACGAACAACGAGAAGCAAGGCCCTGGTAGCATCAAATATACCTATGAAAAAATAACTAGACTGGTTAGTGGGATTAATTAACATAGAGGGTATATTAAGTAAACTGGGAAATGATGAGTTTATAGATTTAATGAGAGAGAGTGAGATTATTGGTATAGTAGAGACATGGTTGCCGCCTAGTAAAAATGTGATAATACCGGGATTTAAGGTCTGGAGTAAAACAAAACATAAAAGGAGTACGAAAGGGCGTCACCCAGGAGGGATAACAGTTATCGCAAAAGATGAAATTAGCAAACAAGTGGAAATATGGGAATCAGGATGTGAGGAAATGATCTGGGTCAAAACAAAAAAAGGAAATCAAAAGGGGAGAGATATGTTTATTGGCTTTGGCTACAACCATCCATCGGGGTCCCCGTTTGAAAAGGAAAATTTCTTTGAAGAACTCGTCGACGCAGTAAATCAGATAAAATTACTAAATGAAGAAGCAGGAATAATTATAATGGGGGATTTTAACTCAAGGGTGGGCCTAAATAATCCATTATACGACAAAGAAATCGGGGAAATATTAATAGAAAAAAGGAGCAGCAAAGACAAAGAGTGTAATAAAAATGGAGAGAAATTATTAGAAATATGCGCGATAGAGGAATTGTACATTTTAAATGGGGGATGGCCGGGAGATGAATCAGGCAACCTAACATATATAGTTGAGTCAGGAGGGAGTGTTATAGACCTAGTACTGGCATCTAGAGAGGCTTTAACTCTTATTAAAGAAATCCAGGTAAAAAATTGGACAGCGTCTCATCATTTCCCAGTTGCTATTCGGCTACAGAGAGAGGAAGATAATAAAGTAGACAAACAATTCTTTAACTATGAACAGAGAAAATTAGTAAGATATAGGTGGAATGAGGAAAAGAGAGAACAATTTAGAGATTACTATAGGGGTAAAACCTTTGAAATTCTGAGAATAGGCATGGAGTATATGATAGAGGATAATAACCTAGATGAGGCAATAAGAATGCTTGAAAGATCAATAGAAGTAGCTGGTAAAAAAATGGTTGTGAGTAAGAGTAGACAATATAAAAGAAATGTATGGTATACGGAGGAGTGTAAGGAGAAGAAAAATCAAGTGATTAAGGCTTTAAAAAGGTATAGAAATGAGGGATCTCAGGCCTTACGAGTAGATTTTTGTAACCAGAGGAAAGAATACAAAGATTTAATAAGCGATAAGAAAAGTAAATGGCAGGACAAAGAATCAAAAATATTACTAAAGTACTGTAAGGAAAATGAAACAAAGAAAGTATGGAACAAAATTAGCACAATATGTAAGGGTTATAAAAGCTATGATCAAGTAAAAATATCTAATGAGGAATGGTTAACGTATTTTAAGGGATTATTAGGGGGTAAGGACACATGGGTAGAGAACAGAAACGAAATTGGTATACTGAGACAAATGGAGTGTACGCTGCCTATACTAGACGATACAATAACCACAGACGAGGTACTAGATGTAATGAAAAAAGGGAAGGGCGGAAAATCAGGTGCTGCTAATGGAATTACGCATGAATTCTGGAAAGAGATAGGTAAAAACGGTCAGATGATTGAAATAATAACTAAAATATTCAATAAAATATTTGAGGGGAAAAAAATTCCAAGATCTTGGCAGGAAGGAGTAATTTGCCCGATCTACAAAAGAAAGGGAGAAAGGACGAATACGAACAACTACAGGGGGATTACATTGTTGGACTCACTAAGTAAGATCTACACTGGGATTTTAGCGAAAAGAATTATGAAATGGGCGGACGATTACTCTATTCTCTCGGTATATCAATCAGGATTTAGGAAAAGAATGAGAACTACTGACAATGTATTTATAATCAAAACGTTAATGGATAAGTACATAAGAAAGAAAGGTGGTAGACTATACATTGCAGCAATAGACCTACAAAAAGCTTTTGATTCAGTCAGCAGACGGGCTGTCGTTGTGAAGCTGGCCGGAATAGGAATGTCAATGAAAATGATTAAAGCCATAGAAGAACTATATGCCGAAGTAATATGTTCAGTTAAAGTCAAAGAAGATGTAATGATAGGAAAGATACACTCGAACATTGGACTTAAGCAAGGATGTAAACTATCACCAATACTGTTTTTGCTCTTTATTAATGACGTAATAGAATGCTTAGCAATAGAGAATAATACTAGCCCTTGCTTACACAATAAAGAGATCCCCGGTCTAGTCTTCGCAGACGACATCCTGCTGCTCTCACTAACAACAGCAGGTATGCGAAGTAACCTCAAAAAATTGGTGGAATACTGTAATACATGGAATTTGAAAATAAATACCAAAAAAACAAAAGTAATGGTTTGCAAAAGAGGTAATAAATTAAAAAGAAATGAAAGGCGATGGCTGTTGGATGGTGTTGAATTGGAAGTTGTAAATAAATTAGAATATTTAGGAATAATATTAACAAAGAATGGGTTGTGGAAGGAACAGATACGCCATGCAAAAATAAAAGGTGTGGCCGCCCTATCAAGTATAAAGGCCTTAGAAAAGAAGATGCCTAATTTGCAATACAAAGTACATAAAAATGTTTTTAATGCACTTGTGGTATCAAAAGCACTGTATGGGGTTGAAATATGGGGTATAGAAGTTGATAAAAAAGAACTAGATATCATAAGTAACAAATTTTGTAAAATAATAATGGGCCTACCAGAATGTGCAGCAAATAGTGGAGTGAGAACTATATGTGGAGATATCAACATCCAAGCAGACATAAGTAAGAAAATAGTAAAATATTGGTTAAGATTAAAAAGAGGAGAGGGGAGGGAAATATTAAATCTAGCCTACCAGCACCAGATGAGACACTTGGATGAGAATTATTGGTTATCGAAAGTAAAAGGTATGCTAGACAAAATAGGAATGGGGCTATATTGGGATAAGGAGATGAACGGTAAAGAAAACAGCTTCATTAAAATACTAACGATTAGGGTAAAGGACATAGACAAACAGACGATCAGAGCAGAATGTGAAACCAAAAAAACACTAGTAGAATTCTGTGGCATTATCCAATATATGTCAATAAGAAAAAATAGAATCACAAATAGGGAACTAAGAGGTGTGTTGTGGTGGCTTTTGGGTTTATACAAAAATAAGGGAATAAGTGAGAACCATAACGTAAATCAGTGTGTATTTTGTGACGACATTATGGGAGAAGCTCATTTACTGAGAACATGTAAGGGAACGGAGGCACTGAGAACTAAATACCTTGGAGATGAATATAAATTAAAAATAGAAAGAGAGAAAGAATTTTATACAATAACCAAACTGTTAAATAGAGAATGGATCACCCCAGGAAAACTAGCTAAATTTTTCTGTATTCTAAGAAGCATGTGGAAGAAAGAAAGCAAAATGAGATTTGTAATAACAGAAAGTAATAACAGTACAGGTAAATGATAGTAAATGTAATATACATGAGCACGATGATGACTGTACAACAAGAGACCTCGGAATGCTATAGTTATAAGTTTAGGACTATGTTTCTCTTGTAGTTGTTCAGTGTTCATTTATATTAGATATTGTATATTGCTAAGTAACAGATTTAATTCAGCAACATGCTAACAGTAATGAGTTCCTTTCAATGAGCTCATTTAAGAAATTAAAATGAGATTAGCAATAACTCAAAGTAACACCAGTGTTAGTAAATGATAGTAAATGTAATGTAGATGAGCACGAGGATAGATAAGTAATTTGTAACTATAAGTATTATAAGAGGAATGAGAGGTAGTATGGAAATAGAAAAATGTAAGAAGCAAAACATAATGGCAATGTGTTTGTTAGCCTGTTTTTAGTTTGCTTTGGGATTGTTAGTTTGTTTTGACTGCTGCAGTGTATTAAACCAGAGAAAACAAGTTGTCAACCAGTCAGCGAAATATGAGCCGAGTATGGATTCCGTCTCGGCAGTGGAATACAGGTGAGGCAGCCTACATGTTGAGCTAGGTCATCCGCACACATGTGGGCTGTCACATGAAGGAGTGGAGAGGAAACAATATTGACAACTTAAGGGGTCTACGAGGTTTCGATTTCGGAGCCTCATGAGACGGGTCTGGTCGTGACATCCCTGGGAAGGGTGGTAGAAGTTCCTCACCAGGGGGGATGTCGTAACCAGACAGATTTAGGTTAGATGTAGTATATATTCAATGTAAATTTGTCATTTTGATTCTAACTTTTCTTTTAATGTTATAACGTAATATTTCTAATTAGTAGATTTAGTTCATTAATATGTTAGCAGTAATGTGTTCCTTACAATGAGGTTGTTTGTTAGCCTGTTTTTAGTTTGCTCTGGGATTGTTAGTTGGTTTTGGCTGCTGTAGTATAGTAGAGTTGGGAGAGGAGGAGATAGGCCCACCTATCTCAAGCATAGTGTTGACAACTTAAGGGGTCTACGAGGTTTCGATTTCGGAGCCTCATGAGACGGGTCTGGTCGTGACATCCCTGGGAAGGGTGGTAGGAGTTCCTCACCAGGGGGGATGTCGTGACCAGACAGATTTAGGTTAGATGTAGTATATATTCAATGTAAATTTGTCATTTTGATTCTAACTTTTCTTTTAATGTTATAACGTAATAAATAATAATTCGTTTAGTTAGTAAGATAAGGTAGGGAAGATACATGTTGTCCTAGACTATATAATATTGTTAATGTCTAGGACAAAATAATTCATATTCAGTATAGTAACAGCCAACAATTGTAAGAGGGTATTGTAAGTCATGTATCATAATTCAAGGAATTGCAATAAACGAATGCTCTCTCCCGAGCTCTAGGCGATCCGGAATTGGAGGATGGGAGTATTCTATTCTATTCTATTCTATTCTATAAACACTAGACCGGCACTCATACGGCGCAGAAAATTTCATTTCATCGACAGAACTTTCACGTTTCAGTATACATCACTGAACATTATTTATAATAATTTTACGGGTTAGATTTTTAAAAAGATTTCCTTGTAACCATAGTTGTAACAACACATTGAATTAGTTTAATGTATTTTTTAACCTTGTTTTAGTGTCAGCGAAGGCTTCATAGTCTGAACTACGCCAAGCAAAGGAAGGAAAATAAATATTACCGTAGGAACGGCACACGATCGAAAACCTATAGAACAGGAAACCGCCGTTTATGGAGTTTACGCAAGACGAGATCAACTTACAATAATGCTACACTGAAGAAAATGGAAATTGCAACACCCAGAAGGAGTGGTGCTACATTGCTGCAATTGAACATGCAGGACGAGTGTTCGGTTGTGATTCGATGATTACACTTTCAGATCCCTGTGACAGCAAGTTTGGACAACAATCAATACAGGATGTGCCCACCACGAGCTGCAATACATTGATGAATTCGTCGAGGCATGATGTCAATAAGGCCCTGGATCGCTTCCTGAGGAATTGTGGCCCATGCTTGCTGCACTGCACGGGTCAGTTGTTCCAGAGTTGTGGGTGGCAGAGGACGGTTGGCCAGTTGTCGACCCATCATGTCCCACACATGTTCAATAGGACTGAGGTCCGGGGATCTGGCGGGCCATTCTAAGGTTGTGATGTCGTGGAGAGCTTCTCTGGAGATGCGTGCAGTGTGAACCCGGGCATTGTCCTGCTGAAACATCCCATTTGCAATGTTCGCCATCATAGGGACAACACTGGATTGATTACCCTATCAACGTACTGTCGAGCAGTCATAGTGCTCCAACAAGCACTAATTGTGATTTCACATTAAAGCCAATAGCTCCCCAGACCATAATGCTTAGTTTTTGCCCTGTGTGCCTCTCGACAATAAGAACTGAGAGGCCCCTCTCCCCGGTGCGTCGGCGCACACGATTCCGGCGATCACTGTGGGCAAGACAGAAGCGCGATTCATCACTAAAGACGACCCTATGCCTTTTATCGACCCACGTCGATCTTTTTCGACACCAGGCCAGCCTTACAAGTTGCTGTTGTGGGGTCAACGGAACACCTTCTGCAGGGACACGGGCTCGTAAGCAATCTGCACGCGGGCGATTACCAAGTGTTTGTTGTGTAACGTGGGGTGCAACAGCTTGGTCGAATTTGCGCTGCTGTTGCATGCGGTTCCATTCGGGCCATCCGAATGATGCGGCGATCCTCTCTCACAGTTGTCTGTCGCGCTGGGCCTGTGCCAGGTCTACGAGTGTGGGTACCGTCATTTGACCACTGCTGCCATACACGTTGTACCGTAGATGCCTGTCGGCCAACACGTGCAGCGACAGTCCTTAGCGATAATCCAGGCTCACACAGCCCAATTATCCAAGCCCTCTCAAACGGCGACAGTTGTTGATAGCGTGCTCTTCTCTGTCGTCGAGGCATGTTTGACGGGGAACACTTCACTGAACAGACTGCATGTCAACTACGCTACACCAGTCCGTATACTGGAGTTGATTCCTCCACGACCAATCACGTGGGGAGACCTGTAGCAACAATCCAATGGGTCTGAAACTTTGATCGTTTACATACCTACATGGCATGGTTGCATGTCTTGAAAATCAACACAAACGACCAATGCCTTCATGGTGTTGTAATTTCCATTTTCTGAAGTGTATCAAGAAAAGCGGCTTTCATTTTTTTTTTTTTTTTTTTTTTACAATTTGCTTTACGTCGCTCCGACACAGACAGGTCTTATGGCGACGATGGGATAGGAAAGGCCTAGAACTAGGAAGGAAGCGGTCGTGGTCTTAATTAAGGTACAGTCCCAGCATATTCCTGGTGTGAAAATGGGAAACCGCGGAAAACGATATTCAGGGCTGCCGACAGTGGGGCTCGAACCCACTAATCTCCCGGATGCAAGCTCACAGTTGCGCGCTCCTAACACCGCACGGCCAACTCGCCCGGTGATGAGATCATTGAAAGTTAATAATAATAATAATAATAATAATAATAATAATAATAATAATAATAATAATAATAATAGTAGTAGTAGTAATACCGAGCAAGTTGCCAACACTCTACAGGCCATGTGACTGTAATCTTGCATTCAGAAGATGGCAGTTTTGAACCGCATATTCGGCAGCTCCGAAGATGGCTTTCCATAGTTTCCCATTTTCACCTCGGGCAAATGATGCAGTTGTACCTTAATTGAGGCCTCAACCGGTACATTCCTAATCATATCCCAACAATGCCGGAAGCCTTCGAGTGCTAGTGTGATGTTAAACCACTAGAAAAAAAATATTATGGGGATACACTGTGATATATGGGGAATCTGGCAACCTTAAGATAAATTAAACGACACTTAAACTAGAGCGTTAGATGTAAACTACCCACGGCTGACTCCCTGTAGGTAATAATACATGTTAATCGGTACAGCACAACACTGAGCAGAAAAAGTAGCTCTCATCACCATGTTTAGAAACAACGTACCTTTCAAAGGATGTGTATCACTTGAATAAGTGATTTATGCAACTCGTGCGTAAAGCGGACCTCGTTTTGCATGAGTGGAAATATTTAATCACGAGGTGTTAGTTGAGTGTTTAAATTACATCAGTGCAAAAAGTTCAATAATAATCCTATTGGTTATTGATTTTACGTTCCACTAACTAATTTGATGGTTTTCGGAAACGCCGAGGTGCCGTCATTTTGCCACGGAGGAGTTCTTTAACGTATCGGTAAATCTACCGACACGAGTCTGACGTATTTGAGGACCTTCAAAAACCAGCGGACTGAGCTGGGATCAAACCCACTAACTTGAGCTCAGAAGCTCTACCGTCTGAGCTACTCAATCCGGCCAGAAAGGTTCACGTCACACTAGTTTCATGAACGATTTTATGTATTACTGTAAAAAATATAAATTGTGTGGAAAGAAACATATTAAAATAAAGTAACTTTTCTTTGTTGGTACAGTATTTTGGTATTTTGTTGTAAGTTATTCTATGTAATTTAGATCTTTACTGTATTGTTCCGTAGTTACTAAACAATTGTTGACAAATGGCAGACCTTGTGATTTACTGTACCTCTTGTGTATTAAATAAAGGAATTTGTTTGGTAAAAAAGTATTATTACAGTATATATATCTTCTTAAACGTTTTTATAGTAATTAGGTTATCTATTATTTGGTATTATGCATCATAATTGCGTGTCCTTTGAAGCACACGGAGAAGGTCATCATGTATAACAGACATGAACTGTCTAGGGTAAACGAAATATTGTGATATATTCCATTGAATTGTAAATTTTTTCTTCAGTAGATAGGTCTCTTTAAAACAATGTTGATAAGTTTATGTACAGGTAAGGGTTATTCTGCCCGAAGGCAGGTCCGAACCTCCGCAGAGGTGTTCCTGAGCCGGAGTTTACGTGCGGTAGGGTGGCCAGTTCCTTTCCGCTCCTCCATTCCCTTACTCCCACCAACAGCGCGTGGCAACCCATCCATCTCCTGACCACGCCCAATGTTGCTTAACTTCGGAGACCTCACGGGATCCGGTGTTTCAACACGGCTACGGCCGTTGGCAGTTTATGTACAAAACGTTGTAAAATTATTGAAAAGTCTTCCTTTATGTTATGGCGATAAAAAAGAAATTGCCACATTAAAATGAGTTGTTTTTTCTTTGTATTTGAACAAGAAATTATCAAGAACTCGTGATGTAGGTACTGTGAAGGCAATGACGTAATACATTACGCCATAAAGTGTGCGCAAGAGTTACTTTATTCTACACTATACCGAAACTGACTTCTTACCAGACTCTTTTCGGACACTTTACGTTACAGTTTGTACTTTCCAGACAATTTTATGAGAAATCATCTCTGAGTGGTTAAACTCCGGTTCACACTAACGAAAACACAGATATAATCAAAGAGATTATGAATCAGCGAAAGCCAAACTTAACCGAACTTGATAGTTGCAGTCGCTTAAGTGCGGCCAGTATTATTCTGGAGATAGTGTGTACGAACCCCACTGTCGGCAGTCCTGAAGATAGTTTCGGTGGTTTCGCATTTTCACACCAGGCAAATGCTGGGGCTGTACCTTTATTAAGGCCACGGCCACTTCCTTCCCACTCCTAACTCTTGCCTATCCCATCTCCGCCATAAGACATGTCTGTATCAGTGCAACGTAATGCAGATTGTAAAAAAAAAAAAAAAACACCAAACTTAATGTTGTTGAAACATTTCTCCGCCTGATTGCAGCACTCTGGTTCCGCAACAGTATACACCAAATACCGTTGTTGCACCTAGAGAAATCGCTATGTGATAATATTTCAGTTTAGAATTCTGACCAAAGAGGTTCTGTCATCTAAATTTCAGTATTGCATGAACTACAGTATATCAACGAATTTTCGTTCTAAGTGATACCTGTACTGCGGGTCAGTATTTCTCCCCTCAACATTGTCACATAACGGTATTTCGAGGCGCAACAACTATATGGCTTCTTTTCTGCTCAAATAATCTGTCGCCCTGACCATCTTGACTATTGTCTAGGTTAATACATTTCCGACACATAAATATCACAGTAGGCCTATATAATAAAGTTCTTATTGCCTAATTAATTTTGATGTTTTACTACTAGATAACTTCATTTACACACCTCTCATATATTTCGTACCAACATACACACACACACATAAAAAAAGAAGGAGGTCACTGCATGAATCAGAACTGGATTATTTCGGTGGTCACGTGCCAAAATTATGTATAATATAATAAAATATTTAATTTAAAACTAGAGGATCCGTGTTGCTCCTCATCATTCGTTATAGATAACTCGTCTTGATATGCCTATCATAGTAATATTGTTTTTCGGCCCTTTTTCACTGGTTTTTGAACAATTAATAAGCTATTCTTTTGCTATTTGCTTTGCGTCGCACCGACACAGATATGTCTTATAGGGACGATGGGATAGGAAAGGCCTAGGAAGTGGAAGGAAGCGACCGTGGCCTTAATTAAGGTACAGCCCCGGCATTTGCCTGGTGTGAAAATGGGAAACCACGGAAAACCATCTTTAGGGCTGCCGACAGTGGGGTTCGAACCCACTATCTCCCGATTACTGGATACTGGCCGCACTTAAGCGACTGCAGCTATCGAGCTCGGTAACACAATTAATAAGAAGCGCGTTGTGGTATTCCGTAGTTCTTAGTCAGAATTCATCCGTTCTGACGTCATCATGCCATCTGTTTGGTAAGACGCTATCCATATACTAACTTTTTTATCCTACATTTTTTTGGTATTGTGTTGTAGATGGAATGGTCTTTCTAATCGCAGTTCCTCTATATACGAGAATGGTTGTCTTGTGAGCTGATAGATTAGTCTCGAAGGAGCGATTTTTTGCCAGGCAAAGAACATTTTTAGATAACAGAGCTAGGTTATTCATCGATAGGTGTTCGCAGATAATGTCTAAGGTATATATCATGATGGGGTCTGTTTGTACTTAGACTTTTTCTCGTAGCAGCATATAAGTTATTAGGAACGCTCTGTTTTCTGGTAAATATAGGCCTATTTGGAAGCTGGGAAGCGTTAGTGAATCAAAGAGTATCCAGCAGGGAATAGTATTATTCCATGATCGGAGGGACTGTATACTCTCTGTCTTGACGGGTAGTAATCAAACACGGCTGCATGCAATGACATTACTGAGGATGAAAATTTCATATCAGAATATTAACGAAAGTGTTGTTCTCTTAGCAACTTGCTAAGTACAGAATGTATTGCGGGTTAGGGTAAGCCTTCGCCTGCAGTCATTGGCGTGATCATTAAATGATTTGATTTTATGATAACCCAAAGTTGGCTGAACTTAGAGACCTATCAATGTATCATGATTAACCGGCAGGTAGTTCCGGAGAGAATAAAACAAAAATGAAAAAATAATCGGTCCAGTAGAACGGACGGACGGATTTTTTTTTTGCTAGTTGCTTTGCGTCGCGCCGACACAGATAGGTCTTATGGCGACGATGGGATAGGGAAGGGCTGGGAGTGGGAAGGAAGCGGCCGTGGCCTTAATTAAGGTACAGCCCCAGCATTTGCCTGGTGTGAAAATGAGAAACCACGGAAAACCATTTTCAGGGCTGCCGACAGTGGGGTTCGAACCTACTATCTCCCGAATACTGGATACTGGCCGCACTTAAGCGACTGCAGCTATCGAGCTCGGTACGGACGGATTTGCCAAAGCTGTTTTTAGTAAACTTTTTAAAATATATAGATAAGTAAATTAGCCAACGTATAGAATATATTTATGTATTTAACATATGGCTTTACAAATGCATGACATACGTACATGATTTTCGTAAACAAAGTATATCTTTATGTCCGGGTTGTTTATGTAATTAATTGCCTCTGGAAGTGCATGAGCAAAATCACTGATGGCACCACTGTACTTTCTTTTTGGACATTCGGTGATAATATGCTGGATGGTCTGCTTAGAGTTAGGTTTAGATATTCTTTTCCATTGTAGTGGAAATCTGCGTAGTTGTCGTGGCCCGATCGTATCCCGTTAAGAGTTGACCGGTTTTTACGAGGAACCTCAAATACAGGTGGCAGCAAAGAACCAGTGTGTGGTAGAGTTGATTCAGGACTAGTATTTTGTCTCCCCTGCCATTCCTTAGATATATTGAAGTTGGTATTGAACCCTTGAACTTACCATTCCATCGTTGGTCGGCCACAGCTGCTACAGTAGAACAATATGGAACTCTTAAATCATGGGTCGTTGCGGGAATAAATTCGGTCACGATCTTGGGCGAACGCTGGGCGTTCCGAAGAGACTAGCTTGACTCCTTGGAGTGGGGAGCAAATATGTGCTTACTAACTTTTATTAAAATCGAAATGACACGACAACATTATTATTTTAATATATATCCTTGAAAATAAAAAAATTATAAATAATTTATTATTGAATGTTTCAAATGCAGTCACATTGCATAGCGTTGATTTATTTCTCACAATATCGAAGACTTGCTTCGGAGAAAGTAATAAATTAGTGGACAGCGAAACTGAAAACTGAAAAAGGAAAGACCTGAAAACCGGAAACCTATTACTCCAAACGAGAACTGAGAATTAATCCACACGATCCGTGGAAAATCTGACTTTCAACAAGTAGAACGCCTGATTTTCTCTCAATTAAGGTTATCCACCAGTCGAATACCCTTTACGGATACGGAACACCCGCCGAATGGACCCTTAATCGAACCAAATTGACTATCAGTTGCTTTGGATAGGTTGCGAAATATTATGGGAAAGCATGGTATTCACTACGAGTTAACAGCATCATTCACAACTGAAATAAAATTCCACCATGTATTTGTCATTCATGACACCCTTAAGTGATAAGGTAATCCCGATGCTAAATGTGCATCACCCAAACAGCTGTTCGGAAGGAACCAACAACAACATGATCCACGAGGATCTTACGTTACGTCGTTCTGAAGGAACAAAACTGCGAAATGCAGGAAACACTTATTCATCACGCATTTAGAAGAAATGCCAAACACTGAAGTTAATTAAAAAGTGGTAAATCACTTGAAAAGTATTATTATTGAACCGATTTTCAGGTTAGAAATGGTTATGTTACGCTTAATAAAATTACCAGTCTACATTGAAAAATACTACAACTTTAAGGAATTCTTTCCTTTGAAAAACAATGACTACCATTACAGATCTATCTACTTATTGTTTGTCCCAACACACTACCTATAAAGTGATCACTTAATCGAATTCAACTACGTATAAAAATGAAAGAACGACAAAGATTGAAAATAAAATAATACTACTGGCTGACGAATCGAAACCACATTCGCAACTCAAGTCTCACACTAATACACTGAGTGTCAATATGCACACTATCAAAACGAAACGGACGTCAGAACGACAAAACAATTAAGTCCGTAAAATAAAATAACATATCGAAGTCATTAAAACTCAACACGCACGGAGAATTACAGTAAAATATTTAATCTCCGTCAGGTCGATATCCAATATTTGGGCAACCCTCATTCGCCGATAGCGGCCCCGTTATCTTAGGGAACACCTTCCAGCTGTTGGAGCTACGCACTAGTTGGCCTCATTATTACCGATCTAACCCTCTTCATATTTCATATTTTGCTGTAGATGCTACCTTCGCCCAGGTCACTTCGCAAAAACAAAAGAAACATCTAATCTGAGACTTGAGTATGTACAGCTGACATCCCAGACCTATCGTCGGGCTCACTTAAAATCTGTACATCCTAACACTAATCTCTATGTACATAATACCTTCCAAATTCTATCGTCGGGCGTGAACTAGGACGTCCCATCATCAATAACTCCAAGGATAACATGTGACGTCCTAAATCTATGGTTGGGCGTAAAAAATGGGTCGTACTACGCATCCCCTAGCATATCAGGCGAACTAGCAATTTCAAACAAACTCTGACATTTCAATAGTAAACCTGGTCAGACTAATAACACACAACGGAACAACGTCTCTTACTATTAAACGAATGCAAGTCGAAAAATGCAGTAAGTCTCCATCCCGTTACAATACGTGAACTCGAAAATAAATATACGTGACGAACAATTCTCCAACTCAAACACAATCTCAGCCTATGCAATGAAGTTTTTAGGGAAGAAATGATAATTCCCAACACACGTCTACCATTTAGTGGATGTATTCAAAATAATAATCATCACTACCGCATTAGAAACTCTCAAATCGCCTACCGTCAATTCCAAATATTTATATCAATGACATATCCAGTGAACGAAATTCAATACAACACCAACCATGTATTCTAAATGCTCTTTTATCCTTGAGGTCACATCATCTTAATATTCATACGGGCTTTACGTAACTAGTCACTTGACGTTTACTACCAAGATTTTTAACCTTTACTAGAGTCGTGTTCACTTGGGATCTTACTAGAGATCTACGGTGCCTCACACAGTAGTCGTCTCAAATTTCGGATTGGTAGCGGAACACACTACAGCCTGTTACAATACAGCCTGTTTCCCAAATACTTCCTCGGCAAACATAGCCTGTCTCAAACTCATTCTCCTCGCCTTATCCCAGCGGTATCACTTAAAATCCAGGCTCCCTTTCACCATCAATATTCCTATCCCTCTCATCTCCACATATATAAATTCTTCGCTCTCAATCCATTTTTCATATAATTCCAAGACCCTTTTCATATTTCAATCCTCTTGTGGAAACAACAACCATTATAAAATACACCTCTTTATTTTACTGTTACTACAACTTTCCGGACCTCGAGAATACAAGAACACACCGCGATTTTTCGTATCATCGACATACACGATGTCCCAAAATTTTACTTCCCATGAATAAATATAACTCTATCGAATTTCACTGGAATTTTCTAAATGCCTGCGATCCTTGTAAAATATACTGGTTAAATGCACTTTTAACATAGGAAAATTTTATCCCGCGGTAGACCTTATTATTATTATTATTATTATTATTATTATTATTATTATTATTATTATTATTATTATTATTATTATTATTATTATTATCGACAAACATTTCTAAATTCAACTGATATTTGAACTTAAGACCTTCGCCACGACTATTTTACCATTATAGCTTTCCTAATTTTCCTCACTTTGGACAATATCTCATAGAACATTAACACCAGATTTAAACGTCGCATTTTACAGTTTCTTGACGTGAAATTTACAAACTAAAATTTTCACACGCTGACCAAAATTATAACACTTTTCGCCTGATAATTACAAATATCAACCCGACAATCATCTTGAAAAATTTGTTGGGACAGAAAATAAAAACTAACTACAACATAATACAAATATAGACAGACCTGCAAATGGCGTCATCCTCAGTATTCTGGCTACATTGTCGCCAGATGACATCGTGCCTTTAGCCGTACATTGGTACAAATAACATCATCTTCTCCAACATACCAATCTTACAAACACTGCCTTTTTCACACGATATTAAATTACAACACAAATCACGCACTTTCCTCGTTATAATTTGTACCACGAACCTCCCTCGTTCTGCAGTCAACTGCGACTGTCTGCCTTCTTCCCAGATTTGTCTCTCTGTCACCCACAACACAACAGGTGTTCAACAGATAACGAAATCAGAACTACTCTGACTAGCTTCCCAACTCTCTTACCACTTTCAAACGCACATGAGGTGATACAATAAAATCTGCTGTGTACTTTAACAGACGCCTATGCTTTCACAGTTTGTCGGCAAAAAAGTTCAGAAAAATCTCTATCACCTTCCCTTTCTGACAGAAGATGTGGACCTCAGCCACGACCATGTACTAAGTTATTCATAGATCAATCTCGTACAATTTTCTGCTGACGACGGGCGTAAGCTCCCGCTGCTCCAAAAACCAGATCGACACTCAAAAATATGCAGTGGGGGGTTCCTTTTATAGTCTTATGAGGGACGCTACACACACTACTAAGCTTGATTGCGTAATCTGCTAATTTCGCGTCCAATAGACCGATTTTCATGAAACTTGTTCCAGAATTCCGGACAGAGTTGTGATTATTTTAGATGTTAATCTCATAATTTTACCACACTCGCAACAGGTGAAATGAATTATTTCTGCCCGGGCGTTTCGCGGGTTTCCTTCATCCACTGACCTTGGCACGTGGAGCTAGTCCTCGGATCTGACGCTGATTTGTACTTAGGCTTAACTGCATTTATGTTTTACCCTGGGGGTTCTGTCTTCACGTAGGGTTTAAGAATAATTTAGATTATTTATTTATTTATTTATTTATTTACTGTATTGCCAAAATCTCTCGTCACGCAGAATTCCGTGAATTTAAAGAATTATCGGGCACTCGAAGTCCGCCGAGGTGTCACGGTATTTCACGAGCTTGCCGCGGGTGAGATCTTTCCCACGCGACAACGAGGCTCTGGGAGCGCAACATGGCTGCCCTCAAAAATAAAAGTAGCTTGTTGATTTGAAATAAATATTGAGAAAAATAAAAAATATTTTTCTCATCGTAGAATTATGGGTTCAGTATTGTTGTATTGCAGTTCTTATTTGTGGATTTGGAGACCTTAGACGATTCAGATGGACGCCAGTGATTGGCCATGTATTGGTGATTTTGGATTATTTGTTGAACTTCCTGAGGAGAGCGTTTTTACGTCGAAGATGGGGAAATATGGCTGAGGACAGGTAGAAAATATGTGGGTGTAGACCTTATTGTGCCGGTGACTATGCGCATCGTGGTTTTGAGCTGCGTATTTATGAGGTTGGTGTGAGGGCTATTGAATCAAACAGGAGCATAGTATTCGACAATCGAAAACATATGTCCCAAATCTGTGCATCGAAGTAAAGTTGCTGTTGAACCCCAAGTTGTACCATATAATTTTTGGATTACATTTTTTCGAGTTCTTACTGCCAAAGTATGGAACAAAATATTGCACGCAACAGCAACTAAAGTTTACTTTACTCGTTTCGAAATTCGTCCGGCTCCATGGCTAAATTGTTAGCGTGGTGGCCTTTGATCCAAGGGGCCCCGGGTTCGATTCCCGGCCGGGTCGGAGGTTACAACCTTAATGGATTATTTCCACTGGCTCGGGAACTGTGTGTGTGTGTGTGTGTGTGTGTGTCATCCTTAAATAGAAGAAATAAAACGAAAACAAGGAAATGAGAAAAATAGGAAAATATCGGTAAAAAGGAAAAATAGGACAGGAATTCATTTTAAAAAATTCCGTCCTCGCCGCATTTCACTCATAACGTAAAACAACACTGTCCGTGATTGTTGCGTAAGTAACTATAATCGCACGTGTCTGGTACACCAAATTTATTTCGCGGTGTCCAAGAAAGATTTACTTTTCAAACAGAAAATTGTTCAGATAACAACTAGTTTTTTGTTGTGGTAGTGGATAAAGTAAAGTAAATAAAGTAAAGCCATCTCCGTTCTGGCCCGAATGCCGCTGGAGGTCGGACTAACTTATAACAGGGGTGTGAAGTCCTATATCCGATCCCCTTTGACCCCTAGGAATTAATATGGTAGTCATTTCTGTTAGAGGCTGAGTGTACCCTTCAGCCATGTGCTTCTCCAGAAGGAGAAGTAGCCTTTTTAAATTTTCTCAGTTTTTCAAGGGAAACATACCCTTCAATGAATTAAAAGTTAACTGCTACCTGGTTTTGGAATGCACTTCACTTCCATGGACATTCTTGGATCTAACTTGACTTTCTAGCTTTCTAGCGGTAAGTATCATGCTGATGGTTTTCCGTGGTTTCCCATTTTCACACCAGGCAAATGCTGGGGCTGTATCTTAATTAAGGCCACGGTCGCTTCCTTCCCACTCCTAGCCCCTCCCTGTCCCATCGTCGCCAAAGGCCTATCTGTATCGGTGCGACGTAAAGCAACTTGCGACAAAAAATCTCTATCAAAGCAGGCGTACTACAAAAGAATATACGAGAGATTTCTGTTTTGAGTTCATCGCACTATGAATGCAAACATTAAACATTCTAGTTTGGTTCTGAGCAAGGGTCCGTCGGAGAAGAAGTGGTTCGTGTATGTGACCCACACCAGAATTACTTGATACGAGATCTTGATAAGATCCAAAGGAAAACAGTACGATTCGTTCTGGATGATTTCCGACAAGAGAGTACTGTTACGAAAACATTTCAAACTTTGGGCTGGGAAGACTTGGGAGTAAGGAGAATAGCCGTTCGACTAAGCGGTATATTCAGAGCTGTCAGTGGAGAGATAGCGTGGAATGACATTATTATGCCAATAAGCTTGAGTGGAGCTTTCAAAGGTTGGAACAATAATATTATGAAGATAAAATTATAATTCAAGAGAAAGAGTTGGTGCAAATATTAATTAATAGGAAGAGGAATTAGGGAATGGAATAATTTATCAATGGAATTGTTCGACAAATTTCCAAGCTGTTTGAGATCATTTAAGAGAGTACTAAGTATCCAGTTGATAAGGAATCTGCCACTTGGGAGTCCTAAATGCAGATTGATGATTGATTGATTGATTGATTGATTTATTTATTAAAAATGAGAGAAAGAACGAAAATAAACAAAACTAAGGATGGCTACGAAAGTTTACCGCGATCGTCTAACTTGACTTTCTTGTTCTCTCATGGAACGTACCATGCTGAATGCTCAGTTGCCCTATCAGAGCAGGTGTGCTACAAATTATTATACGAAAGATTCCTGTTTTAAAGTTCATAGCACTATGGATGCAAATATTCAAGATCCTGGTTTGGTTCCTGAGTAGGGGTTTGTTAGACACGAAGTGATTATCTGTGGTGGTGTGCTTATGATATACAGTAATCTAGTCGAGGAGCCATACATGGGCTAAAATATTACACAACTACCATCAGTATGTCTAGAATGTTTGAACAACGTGTTCGAAATCTGGGTCTTCATATTACCCTTCCATGTCAGTTTAGTCACACAGGTGACTTTTCATTAAATTAAAGCACATCCAAGAATTGACGCGGATTTTAGAAAGGTATCTTCATTTGTAAAACGGTTAGCGTAGTGGCCTTTTGTTCAGAAAATGTTAGGTTCGATTCCGACTGGGATTAGGGTTTTAGCCACGCCTGAAATTATCATTCTTAGTCTTACGACGGCGGTATGCAAACTGAAAACAAAACCAAGTCGAATATAACGTGTACTATGGATTACAGGCGGTCTAGAAAGCCAAGAATAACGGCCGAGAGGATTCGTCGTGCTGACCACACGACACCTCGTAATCTGCGGGTCTTCGGGCTGAGCAGCGGTCGCTCGGTAGGCCAAGGCCCTTCAAGGGCTGTAGTGCCATGGGGTTTGGTTTTTTAATGGATTACAGGACAGATTCCTCTGCCTGTTTAATTCTTTCATTCGGGGGCTGGATGTTTGTGTTCATCTTAATACATACCTCTACACACATACATACATACATACATACATACATACATACATACATACATACATACATACATACATACATACATACATACATACATACACATTCCAACCAACACATAAACGCATCATAGTCAATACATCCCTTCACATGGGTTTTTTCGTCAGGAAGGGCTCCTGATCGTAAAACTGGACAAAATCCACATGTGTCGACCTTAAATAACAGGAAAAAAACTATTTAAGGAAACATTCATCTGTAAACAAAAAAATCAGAGACAAAAGGAATAATATATCAAATGAAAAAGTGTTATCTACTAATGTTCCCTTAGAGGTGCGCGGCTGTGAGCTTTCATCCGGGAGATAGTGGGTTCGAATCCCACTGTCGGCAGCCCTGAAGATGGTTTTCCGTGGTTTCCCATTTTCACACCAGGCAAATGCTGGGGCTATACCTTAATGAAGGCCACGGCCGCTTCCTTCCAACTCCTAGGCCTTTCCTAACCCATCGTCGCCATAAGACCTATCTGTGTCGGTGCGACGTAAAGCCAATAGCAAAAAAATAAAAATAAATAAATAAACAAACAACTAATGTCCCCTGTAACTCGAAGCTTGTTGGAAGCCCATGTAACCATTAAGTATGGTACATTAGGTAATTTCCACATCCTTTTGCAGCTTGTTTTCAGAGAGTATGGAGGGTAATTCTTTCAGTTAGAAAAGACTCTTGTATCTAACTTTGTGTACATTTATATGTGATGAAGTTAAAGTAATTTTTTTACAAGTTGCTTTACGTCGCACCGAAACAGATAAATTTTGTGGTGACGATGGGATAGGAAAGGGCTAGGACTGGGAAGGAAGCGGCCGTGGCCTTAATTGAGCCACAGCCCTAGCCTGTGAAAATGGGAAACCACGGAAAACCATCTTCAGGGCTGCCGGCAGTGGGGTTCGAACTCACTATCTCCCGAATACTGGATAGTGGCCGCACTTAAGCGACTGCAGCTATCGAGCTTGGTAATGTTAAACTAATATTCATTGTACTTCTCAATGTACGGTAAATCGTAGTGTTGAAGTATTGGAAATATTTAACTTAAACCGGCAGAGGTAGTCGGATCTATGAAAGGCGGGAGAGACTGCATGTCGTACGATGCCGGCATGTAAGAGATCTTTGGTAACACATTTGGTGTGTAACTCAGCCGTAGACGCCCAAAAAGATTCGGTTTACTCTGCCATCTAGATGACCTAGAGTAAAACGAAACATAGAAATTGACGACCAAGCAGCCAGATTGCGTCAAATTAAAATGCTTTCATACGGTAGGTCAGTAAGTAAACTCGCTTCTTCATCCCGAGGTGGTACAGCCCTTTTCAGGCATGCTGCATGCATGTACCATTTCAACCGCATACTAGCTCTCCTTCCATTCGTAAATTTCTGGCAATAGCGAGAATCGAGCCTGGGCCTTCTAGGGTGGCAGCTAATTGTGCTAACCATTACGCTACGGAGGCGGACGTACGGTAGTAGAGGCCATATGATTATTATGTTTATTATTATACTTACTCGTAATGGAATGTTTTGTAAATTTTGGGTGAGTTTCTAGGTGTAATTATGTTACACTATGTGAGGGAATATTTTAAGTTATTTCCCGCAAATTTAATATTAATTTCTTTGCTATTGCTTTTATTGTATGTTACACTATTCGTATGCCATTCTTAACTGCATATTTTAACTTATATACCTTTTATTCTTCTTTGTTACCGTGAAATTAGTCCAACTCGCCGGCTGAATGGTCAGCGTACTGGCCTTCGGTTCAGAGGGCCCCGGGTTCGATTCCGGCCCGGGTCGGGGATTTTAACCTTCATTGGTTAATTCCAGTGGCTCGGCGGCTGGGTGTTTGTGCTGTCCTCAACATCCTTGCAACTCGCATACCACACATAGCACTATCCTCTACCACAATAACACACAGTTACTTACACATGGCAGAGGTCGCCCACCCTCATCAGAGGGTCTGCCTTACAAGGGCTGCACCCGGCTAGAAACAGCCACACGAAATTATTATTATTATTACCGTGAAATTTCTTCTTTCTATATAATTTCTTGTAATGTTTGGTTTTCATGAAATTGTTTGTTGTTGTCATGTAATTTGTGTTTTAATTTTGCTTCGTTGTTATACTATTGTAAGTACGCATTGCTGCCGGGATACACCGTCGGCAGCCCTGAATATGCTTTCCGTGGTTTCCTTATTTTCACACTAAGCAAATACCTTAATTAAGGCCACTGTCGCTAGCTTCCAAATCCTAGCCGTATAGGCGACCTGCGCGTCTGTGAGGATAGGGCCCTACCTATGGTGAATTCTAATGATGAAGGCGTCCCACACACCCAGCCCCCGAGCTATTGGATTTAACCAGTGAAGGTTAAAATCCCCACCCCGGCCGTGAATCGAATCCGGGACCCTTTGGGCCAAGGGCTAGCACGCTATCCATTTAGTCATGGAGCCGGACATAATAATAATAATAATAATAATAATAATAATAATAATAATAATAATAATAATAATAATATTTTTCTTTCTTTCTTAATCTGTTTATCCTCCAGGGTTAGTTTTCCCTCGGAATCAATGAGGGATCACACCTCTACCACCTCAAGGGCGGTGTCCTGGAGCGTGAGACTTTGGGTCGGGGGAAACAGCTGGGAAGGAGGACCAGTACCTCGCCCAGGCGGCGTTACCTGCTTTGATGAACAGTGGCCTTGTGGGGGGGGGGGCGAAGATCGGAACGGATGGACAAGGAAGGGGGAAGGAAGTGGCCATGGCCTTAAGTTAGGTACCATCGCGGCATTTTCCTGGAGGAGAAGTGGGAAACCACGGCAAACCACTTCGCGGATGACTGAGGTGGGAATCGAACCCACCTCTAATCACTTGACCTCCCAAGGCTGAGTGGATCCAGTTCCAGCCCTCGTATTACTTTTCAAATGTTTATGGCAGAGCCGAGAATCGAACCCGGGCCTCGGGAAGTGGTAGCTAATCACGCTAACCACTACACCACAGAAGCGCACAATAATAATAATAATAATAATAATAATAATAATAATAATAATAATAATAATAATAATAATAATAATAATAATAATAATATTTCCAAGTTGCAAGGCAGACCCTCCGACGAGGGTGGGCGGTATCTGCTGTGTATGGAAAACTGCGTGTTATTGTGGCGGTGGACCGTTCCTTTAGGTCACGATCACTTCCTTCTCAGCTGTAGCCCTGTCCTATCCCATCTTCGCCGTAAGACCTGCTTGGATAGGTGCGACGTAAAACCAAGAGAATAAATAAATAAATATAGAAATAAATAAATAAATAAATAAATAAATAAATAAATAAATAAATAAATAAATAAATAAATAAATAAATAAATAAATAAATAAATAAATAAATAAATAAATAATTGTAAATTATGTATTGTTTATTTGTATTACTGTGGCGTCTGATTCGGGATCGGATGATAAAGGTAAAAGTTAAACGGACATAAATGGTACCTCCTTTCCACCACCCACGGTTTTTAGCTACTAGGAACAGATCAGCTTAATTAATTTAATTCATTCATTCATTCGTTGATGTTCTTAAGGCTGCGCCTTGTTGATGCAACCACTCTTTTCTTCCCTTTTACTGCTCCTTGTATCTTCACATAACTGTACAAAGAGCTAGATTACATGCATAACATCAAAATATGAAGAAACTTGAGTACTTTCGCCATATCATTCGAAATGATAAATATAGACTCCTTCAGCTTATCTTACAAGGTAAAATGAAGGAAGGAGAAGTAGGGGAAGAAGGAGAATATCTTAGCTACGGAATCTACGAGAATGGTATGGGTTCAGTACTCCCCACTCTTTTCTGAGTTGTTGACAACAAGAACCGGATCGTCCTGATGACAGACGACATCCATTGAGAATATGGTACAAGAAGAAGAAGAAGGACTTTCATATCTCATTCTGCTCGTGATGACTTCCAGATACTTCGTTGTATAATGACCTCTTCCCTTCTTCCCTAATTCTGTACTTTGCCTTCATAAATATTAGTGATGTATACATTATGTCGAATGATATGTCCAAAAATAAATATTTCCTACTTTTTTTTATTTATTTTAACTGCTTTCTTTCCTCCTTTACTTTTCTTAATACTTTTCGGATTGGCTTTCTTTCAATACTGCTCATTCTAGTAATTTTGAACCATATCCACATTTCTACTGTTTCAAGGCGACTCTCCTCCTGTCTTCTTTTATCCAGCTTTCACTTCCATAATATAGTGTGCTCCATACAAATGACTTCGCAAAATATTTCCTAATCTCTAAGTTCATTTGCTTCCTGGTCAAAGGATTTTTCTTTGCTGTAAATGCCTGCTTTGTAAGAGCTATTCTTCCCTCCAGTTCCATCATGCACTTTTTGTCTTCTGTAATCATGCTTTCCGTATAGTAATACTACTTTACCTGTTCGATTTTCGTGCCAGCGATCTGTAAATTGGTATTGGTTTTTCTGATGTTTTTCCTGGTAACTATTACCTTAGTTTTATTGTTATTCACTTTAATTTTTTTCATTCTGTAACCATTTTAGTCATACGCCATGGGCATCACATTTACCCAACGTATCTAAGAAATGAGCCATCAGATTTCTTCAACATTTTGAGCTCTACTTTCCTAGGACTCTATTTCAATAATCCTATATTTCTTAAAATAATTGGTATAAATTCATTCGGGAGTGAAGGACAATCCTGTTCCCCTACTGTGGTTATTTATCTAATTTAGTCAGGAACCAATTAAACAAATCTTACAGGAATATTGAAATAGAAACATAGGAAAGTGGACCGTGTCTCAAATTTTTGAAGAAACCCGCGATACGCAATGTCCATCATCATCACCACGTTTATATCCATATCTTAGTTCTACTGTACATAAATATTTTTAAATAATTGGCACATTAATGCCATTACGTTTAGAGTAAATATCAAAACATAAGTTATGAATTTCATTGTGGTCCGTATTGACAATTGATCACTATCAAAGGGTAGAAAGGGTCCACCTATTCAGTACTCCCTTTGATAGTACTAAATATCAAAATGAAATACATTACATGGCCGATGACCTAGATGTTAGGCCCCTTTAAACAAAAAGCAAAAAACAAGACATTCATTAAATTTCACAAATAATCTTGCGAAAAGGCATACAAGCATGGAATCCAGTGTTCCAGAAAAGCCATCGGGTTTCTTAAAAAAATAGAAAAAAAGATATATTTTCGTATACCTGTAGCGTTCCTACGTCTTCTCCGGAGGCCGCGGGTTCGACTTTTTCCTGCATCTGGGAGCTGGCTCGAGATCCACTCAGTCTACGTGATTACAATTGAGCACTGCCTAATGATGAGAAAGCAGCCCCGGTCTAAAAAGCCAAGAAAAACGGTCGAGAGGATTCGTCGTGCTGAGCATACGACATCTCATAATCTTCAGGCCTTCGGACTGAGCAGCGGTCACTTATAGGCCATGACCGTTCGAGGCTCTTGTGCTATGGGGACTCTATTTCAATAATCATACAAGCGATTTATTTTAAAACTGGGAGCAATTAATTCGTGACTGGATTTAATAATAATAATAATAATAATAATAATAATAATAATAATAATAATAATAATAATAATAATAATAACAATAATAATAATAATAATAATAATAATAATAATAATAATAATAATAATAATAATAATAATAATATGCCTCAGCTATTGTGTGCAGACATTTTGATTTGACGCCATCTGGCTGTCTGCTCGTCAATTTCGACGTTCCTTTTTCTCTAATCCTACTAGATGTCAGAATAAACCGAAACTCTCTCCGGAGATGCCAAGTCGCAGGAATTTTGCCATATAGGAGTTCATTTCGTGCTGATAAATGTCCCGAGTTTTAATGAATTTTGTCGGGTGAACACCAAATGTGTCACCAGAGATCTTTAACATGCCTACATCGTACGACGTGGAGTGGTGAATGGAATTTTTCTTGCCCTTGAAAATTCCGACTATTTCTGCGGGGTTTGAGCCCGCTATCTTGGGATGCTCTACCACTAATCCACAGAGGGAGCTCTGATTAACATTGTGAACATCCTGTAAAATACGGAAGCCGAGCGCATACTGTATGTCTTACAAAGCGATGGAATGTGCAACTACTAACCAAGTAGACTACCTTGAGTTTCGCATGTGAGGTGGTTTAGGTAACTTACGCGACAATTTCAACATGAGCTCGTTTACTTGGCCCAAATAGTTGCCTTGACCGTGCTAGTGGGCGGGGTGGGTGATGGTGGATGGATATATATGGTACCCGCGCTGCTCTGTTCTGTACAGTTCTCTTGAATTCAACCAGACAACCACCAACATTACCATGGCATTCAAGGTAACCAGTGTGTGCTCGTGATGTAAAAAAACAATATAAGACATTTTGGTCGGATAATTTTAACTTATAATCTCAAGTTTAAATAACAGCTTTAGTACGTGTTCAGAAATTTCTACAACTGTGATGTTCCTAGTGTTTGAATTTTTAATTTAAAACATGATCAGAACCTACAGTATACTTGAAAGCATAAGTGACTAATAATAATAATAATAATAATAATAATAATAATAATAATAATAATAATAATAATAATAATAATAATAATAATAATAATACTGGTTTGACGTTCCACTTACTACTTTTACGGTTTACGGATACACCGAGGTGCCGGAATTTTGTCACGCATTTTCTTTTTTGCGTGTAATAAATCTACTGGCGTCGGGCTGGTGTATGTTAACACTTTATATACCATTAGATTGAACTGGGCTCAGAAGGCCAAAGTTCTTATCGTCAGAGCCATTTAGACCTGCAAAATGAATTCTCCCTGATAACGTGTTGTACTACGGTGTCAATACGAGTGAACAGGAGCAAGTCCTACGATTTTGCTCTTTAGGCGTTCGACTTCTTTGTCCACGATCGAACGTGGAACGGATGATCAGTGTTTTGAATGTCTTTTCTGCTATCCATTCAACGCCGCACTCTCACGGGTATGTTTTTGTTGACGCTAGAAAAAGTAGCGACTGTGGCCTTTCAGGTACAGTATAGTCCCAGTATTTATTGGTGTGAAATTAAGAAAACGAGGGAAATCATATCCAGATCTGCCAACGATCGGTTTCGAACCAACTTTATCCCGAAGGCAATCTTAAAGTTACATAATCCATATTTAGTAGTGAAATTGCTCGATCATTTAAGAGATTGTGAGAGCTTTAAGACATCTACTTGAATGTGTATTTCTTTCTTTATTTACGGTCAGTTTGGCATCTAGTATGTACAGATTTTCGACGACGATGGTATGGGAAAAGGTTAGGGCAGGAAAAGCAGCGAGCATGGTCTTAATTGCGTTCAGTTCCACCATTTCCCTGGTTAAAAAATCATAGAAAAACATTTTCAGGGTTGCCGATGATGGAATTCGAAATCACAATGTCCTGAATGTAAGGTTATATATAGACTGCCTGTAACGTGGAGCCAACTCTCTCGGTTTGAAAAATGAGTTACATGCCCGATGTCTTCAATTATTCAAGTGTTAACACTAATGTTAAGTAGACACTCAATTTTACGAAATGACCGTCTCATCAACATATTACTGTTAAAACTAACAAATTGTTAATGCTTGAGTTAAATTAACTTGGCACCAGCCCAAACCTCTTAACCACTGTTACAACTTTAAACTCTGTAGTAGCATTTGAAGTTTTATTGCTGTATGGAGGTTATCTACAAACTGAAGAAGGCAGAGAAAACCTCTCCTAGGTGAAAACGATTTTTTAAAAATTGTCAATAGAAGAACACCCCAAAGTCGTTCAAGACTTGAGTCGCTTATCACACCCAATATTTGGTGATATAACCATAACCGTCCGTTATTTAATTTTCAGCCACACTCGCATACTTTCCAAATTAAATCTATAAAACAGTATTTTTCTAGTATTCATTGTAATCAAGCGTACGTAGCCTTTTACCGCTCATATTTTTTTGCTAGTTGCTTTACGTCGCACCGACACAGATAGGTCTTATGTCGACGATGGGACAGGAAAGGCCTAGGAATGGGAAGGAAGCGGTCGTGGCCTTAATTAAGGTACAGCCCCAGCATTTGCCTGGTGTGAAAATGGGAAACCACGGAAAACCATCTTCAGGGCTGCCGACAGTGGGGTTCGAACCCACTATCTCCCGGATGCGAGCTCACAACTGCGCGCTCCTAACCGCACGGCCAACTCGCCCGGTCCGCTCATATTTACGTATTCGTGGTCTCCGCTAGCCATAACCTATAAGAACATAAACCATGTGCGCCAATTACAATATTGACCGCTTATGTACAGAAACAAAAGACGCTCACTGTCAAACGAGTTCAGAAATCTCACGAAAACGTGTCAGTTTGTCTCTAATATATCCAACGAAGGTTTGAAACGCGTTCGTGAGACAGAGTACTTTTAAGTCGAGTGTTTGATTAATAACAATTGTTGGTTAACATCTTTCAAGTAAAATTTAACAGGGAGTCAAAGAAACCGTGTCTTAATGTTATAGGTTTTACATTCATTGAACTACTTTTTAAAAACTGTTTTCGGAGATACTAAGTCGCCAGAATTTTGCAATATAGGAGTTCATATCGTGCTGATAAATATCCCGACACGAGGCTGGCGTATTTGAGCTCCTTCAATGAAGTGAGCCAAGATCGAACCCGCTAACTTTGGCTCAGAGACCATCTCAGTTTAGCCTCTCGGTCTGAGTGTGTGTCATAAGGCCCTATGAGTTAAAAGGATACTAACAGCACAATTCAAAGTGACTAAGGCTGAAAGAAAGAGAGATTGCAGTGTTATTTGCTATGATCTAAAATAGAAAACCCTTTCAAGTGATGGCTGACGCACGGTGGGATATTTTTCCCATTTGCATGTTGAGAAACTTGAGAAACCCTGGACGATTTAACCACTGCTTCCTTTAGGAACATGCACATAAATGTGTGATACCTTTTTGATGACCTGAGTCTATGATTAGGGTTCTGATAGCGGCATAGAACCTGAAATAAGATGTAACATGATGATTTTTCTATTTACTTGCCAAAAAAAGCAAAGCAAAGCAAAGTCACCTCCGTACAGGCCATGAAGGCCCTTGGAGGAGTGGAAGGTAAAGGCTTTCACCATTGTTAACCGCGGCACGTGATGGGGTAGAGTGGTTAGCTCTATGCCCGGCCGCCTTTGTCCCCAGGAATTAACCTGGTACTCATTTTTGGTGTAGGCTGAGTGAACCTCAGGGATTTACTTGCGAACAGTTCCAAAATAACGTTGATACTTGTTTTGTTTTGTTCAGAAGGCTTCCTACATTATACAGTTAAGGACTCTATGATGTCTTTGAACAATTTTGGCCAACTTGAGGAGCATAAAATTCTCAAGCAAATATTTATCTGGACTCAGAGACAGTGAAGTTGAATTTCTTGAATTTCTTGTTCTGCGTAAATGGGTTCATTAAAGTGGGACCTAGACTGAGGGTGTATCAAAAATGGCGATTCATAATTATTGGCGGTAAAAAAGGGAATTAGGATAGGAACCAACTCTCCAACTCGCCCTTTGTATCCAGAGTCAACTTGGAGAAAGTAACATAATATAGTTTTGTAATCACAATTTATCAGATGGGGGCCACTGTAGCCGTTCTGCTTGGTCTCCGTTGATAATGACGGTCTGAGTGAAGGGAGTATTACTGTATATTCGTACCAAAAACTCGACCTCCGGTTTCATGATCATCAGATGCAGAAAAAGTGGCTTTTTCAACACACGGGCTACAAGATCTGCATGGTTCACCTGTACGTGAAAGATAGGATTTATCAGAGAAACATTCGCACATCTGAACAAAAGCATACTTTACAGCAGTACACTAAGCTATCGTACGTTTCTAGACTGTCCCTGACACACATGTGTTCCATTTCGAGCACATTATGTAGTGGAACGGGCGCTAGGTCCACAGAAAGATGTTAATATAAGGAAAGATGTTCATTGGAGTAATCATAGTAACGGGACTGTAAATAAAGGTAACACATATCTTCATATGATTAAGGGGGTATTTCGGGGTTGTAGTAAGGATGTAGAGGAGAGGGAAAATGGGAATTCGAAATTTTTTATATCCAGTGCTCTCCATAGTCCATCCTCCTGCCTTTGAACTTATCATTCCGGCCTGATGTTCATCACTATTAATATTTTAACATTGTCAAGATGTGTTGGGATGTTTCCCCATTGAAGCAGAGCAATAGTGACATTCTCGAATTACTAATCTGCGGTGACAGCTTGCTGGTGGTTTTGAATGCAAATCAGTCTTAACCGTTTATTAAGCGCAACCTTTCGTTAATATGTGCCATGGCTATGGACTACTTTAGGAGTCTGAGGGCGTGGTCTCGAATCATACTCAATATGTTCAAGAAAACATCTTCTCTTTCGATTGATTCATTGATCGATTGATATGGTGATGATGATATTGATGATGGTGACAAATGTTACACTAAAGGGCATAAAAACAAGTTCACATTTTCCGATAGATGGATCTGATTTGTTATGATTGATTTGAGTCTTACTCTGTGGCTATCTGTCTCGTTGGATCGGTGGTAGAGTATTCGACACATAATCCCTAATACGCGGGTTTGATTCTGGCAGAGGTAGTCCACATTTGATGGTCGGTCAAAAGTCTTGGCCCTCCATGTCATTTTTGCAGCTTTGTTTAAGACTTGTGGCGTACTCGGCGTTACCCGTCCAGTAGAATTCCACTTTCGTCGCTAGAAAGCAGCACAATTGGAACGTAGAAATTTGTTTTGCAGGTAGCCGAGATGGCCCCACTTTAGAAATCAGCAACTCGGTAGCAGAGGCCAAACGATTATTATTATTATTATTATTATTATTATTATTATTATTATTATTATTATTATTATTATTATTATTATGATTACTCTGTGGCTTGGCCTGTTAGGACGTTACCTCAATTTCTTATGATAACGGGTTCCTATTGTGAATGAGTCGATCGGCAATTAAGGGTGTGTCAATGGAAGAGACCAATGTCGGTAAGCAAAGCAAAGCAAAGTCATCCCCGTACAGGCGATGAAGGCCCTTGGAGGGTTGGAAGGTAAAGGTTTCCACTATCCGGAACCTCGGCACTGGATGGGGTTGAGTGGTTAGCTCTACGCCCGGCCTCCTTTGACCCCAGGAATTAATCTGGTACTCATTTTTTGTGTAGTCTGAGTGAACCTAAGGGCCATGTGCTCCTTCGAAAGTGGAAATCTCGTTTCTTAAATTTTACGACTTCCTGACGGAGGATTCGTCCTTCCGGGCGAACCGAGCACGTCTTTACCGCCTCGGCCAGGCAGCCCTTGACCATTGTCAGTAAGAATACCAATATCTCCTTCAAAACAACAGGCCTATTCCGGTATTCCGATGTCTTCGCATATCGTGATTGGAAGAGAGACTAAACACGCACATATAATAATAATAATAATAATAATAATAATAATAATAATAATAATAATAATAATAATAATAATAATAATAATAATAATAATAATAATACTGACTCATTACTGAAGTAGGAAATCATCTCGGAGAATGACGGGGTTGTAGTCAGAAAGAGATGGCATAACAAGTGGAGCGCAAATAAAAAAGGATTCCGAGCTTGAAAGAGCCCTGATAGCGAAAGACGAATACAGTATCAGCAGCCTTATCTTCCAAGCAGAAAACTCTTTAGCATCAATTATTCTAAGAATCAATCCCGATAAAAGCAAATTAATTTGTATTAGAAGTGGAATTCTGTCTCCTGCTGAAATCCTCACTGTAGGCGGATCTTCACATACTTAACCTCTTCACTGACAGATTTGAAGTACATTGTATTTTTTCCACGGGGTCCAATAGTAGAGCAGATAATTTTGCCATGCATCAGCAGACTCGAACAGCTGTTATTTTTGATCCAACCATCCGGTTCGGAAGAGACTTATTCCAGGACAAGGAAGTTGACCAGCAAAAGAAGAGTATTTATGAACCATTTATCCCATATCTGAGTGAGAGACATAACATTCGCATAGAAAACTGGTCTGTATCGGGAGATAGTGGGTTCGACCCCCACTGTCGGCAGCCGTGAAGGTAGTTTTTCGTGGTTTTCCATTTTCACACTAGGCAAATGTTGGGGTTGTACCTTAATTGGGGCCCCGGCCGCTTCCTTCCCACTCCAAGCCCGTTCCTGTCCAGTCATCGCCATAAGACCTATCTGTGTCGGTGCGACGTAAAGCAACTTGTAAATAAAAGGACAAGCTTAAATCATCACTTATACTATTCCTAAACGATAAAAAAATCTCGTGTTTCCTTTTTATACAATAATTTCAATATTTTAGGTTATCATCGCCTAAATTGTAAAAATTCAGGATCCCTGCGGTCATTCACGCTTTTTGTGAATCGATGTCTTTTGAAAAATACATATACTATATAAATAACTAAAAGACGATGAAGGGAAGCAGCCTTGAATATTTGAAATTTAAGGCTACATTAGTGTCTCTTCAATATGGAGCGATTAAGTATGGTATACATTTCTCGCAATCAGTAATTTGAAGTACGTAATACAGTAGATCTATAGTATATTGTTAATGCACCATGCTATATTTTATAAAAGCGATAGTCAGCACTACTGATCCGTAAGTCGTGGGCTTCAACAAAAGAAATTACCGAGCAAGTTACCGCACGCTTAGGGTCGCGTAGCTGTGAGATTGCATTCAGTAGATGGTGGGTTCGAATCTCACCGTCGGTAGCCCTGAACATGGTTTTGCGTTTCGTTTCCTACATTTTAATTTGCTGCCAGTGAAGAGCAGCCAACTGATAGCTGCATTGATTTTGACAATTGGTCAAACAGCAAAGAAGATGACATTATCCTTTGTTGCACTGAGTGGGTTTTCATAACTAATTGCACGGGATTATTGCTAATGTTTTAACCCTGTTCTCACAGTATAGACTTGCACTTTCCTTGCGTGTCGTGGATACGTAAGGTCTGTGCATTTGACCCCAAAACAATTATCGAGTAATTTTAATTATTAAGAGCGTTTTCCTTGTTTGTTGACAGCTTTTCGTACTCGCCGCTGCCCTGGCCGTGGCTCACGCCGGAGGCCCCGCCGCCTACAGCATCAACACCGCCACCGCCGACTTCGGCTCCCTTGGATCCACCCAGGAGAGCACTCTTAAGGGAATTGGCGGTAACAACGTCATCACCCAGTACTCCAAGGCTGTAGACAGCCCCTACTCCAGCGTGCGCATCAGCAACAGCCGTGTGAGCAACGACGCTTTCGCTTACGGCGCTGGTTACGGCTATGCCGCTCCCGCTCTCGCCTACGGAGCTGGTGCCGCCGCTTTCGCCCCTGCTCTCCGTGGTGCCGCCGCTGGTCTGACCTACGGCGCTGCTGGACAGGCCTTCGGCAGCTCTCTCCACGGACACGCTGCCTACGGCGCTACCAGGCTTGCCGCCCCCGCCATCGCCGCTGCTCCCGCCCTCGCCTACGGAGGTTATGCTCGTGCCGCTTATGCTGCCCCCGCCATCGCTGCCGCTCCCGCCCTCGCCTATGGAGGTTATGCCCGTCCCTCTTATGCTGCCCCCGCTCTGGCTGCCGCCCCCGCCCTCGCCTACGGACACGGTCTTGCCCGTGCCGCCGTCGCTGCCCCCGCTGTAGCCTACTCTGCCGCCCCCGCCGTAGCTCACGTATCCTATGCTGGTCTTGGCGCCCACTACGCTTTCTAATTCTCTCCCTGTATTCTTCTCTTCCCTTTCTGCTCCTCTTCTTCCTTCGACTGAACATTTCGACCTGCTCTACGCCATTCCTGGCGGATAAAAAAGACATCTCCTTTGCATGGCCGATCTACCGTAGCAATGCGATGAATGCCATACTTGTGTTGCTTTCGTTTTTTGAAAGCTTTACGAAAACTAACATGAAAATGTTATGAATTTCACTTATTTATTTCTAAATAAATTTCTTTATAAAGTATAAAACTTTGGGAATATTTATTTAACCTTTGTTATCCATTTCCTTTGTGTTCGTTCATATTACTTCCTTTGGCTGTACAGTACTCCTCACTTGTTCCTACCTGATGACTGGTATTGGGATAGCTGACTGCCACTGTACTTCAGCTAGTCTAGCCAAACATTGAAAGGAAGCTATAAAGAAGAATACTCGCGAGTGAATTAGAGGGATGTTTTCTGATCTATTTTTTTATCACGGCCTGTCATTATTGGACAGCATTTTTCTACGTAATTATCTTGGGCAAGGACTGTGAAAGGAACAGCCGTGAACTATATGTTAAATACCTTCCTGCCAGAGGCCGATCACTTCCAGTTACACATTCACCCGGAGTTGGAGGAGAAAATCCTGGAGATCAACTCTAGGGTGACCGAGCGTGGAATCTGAGTTAGCTTCGTTATCCTTTTATGTGTTTAGAGTTAGAAGGCATACTAATCCTATTTCTCAATCCAGTGACGGACCCTGGAATCGAGCTTGGGACTATCAGGCGGTTACATTAGCTGTATTGCAGAGAACTGGAATGTGTGAAGAAATTAAATATGGAGTTAGTACTCGTTCGAGTGCGGTACACTTGAAAATGATTAGAATAACCACTACTTGTTTCCAAACATGTGTAACATTTGGCATTGTGTGGTTTTTATATCGCATATATTAGACATCTTTGGAATCAAATTTAATCAATCCACGTCACAGAATTTTAAAATTCAATTTTATTATTCTTCAAGGTCTGCTTTATGTTGAGTAGGTGGGGGGGGGGGGGTCATGTTAACTGTACGGGTTTGGTTTGTAAGGTTATGTAACACTTGTTTTTTTCTATTTATTTATTTATTTATTTATTTATTTATTTATTTATTTATTTATTTATTTATTTATTTATTTATTTTATGGCTTTTAGTGTCGGGAGTGTCCAAGGTCATATTCGGCTCACCTGTGCAGCACTTGTAAGGCAGAACCTCCAACGAGGGTGGGCGACATCTGCCATGTATGGCAGTGAAGGATAGAATTGTGTATGAGTTGCAGGGATGTTGGAGACAGTACAAAGACGAAGTTCCCGAGCCAGAGGCGATAAAAATAAAATTTCCTACCCGGGCAAGAATTGAACTCGGGGCCCTTTGAACCGAAGGTTACTACGCTGATAATTCATACAAGGACCCGAAATATTATTTTTCTATATTTACATACTTTAGAATGTTGTGAGGAACATCCTAGATTTTCAATTTATAACCTTGCAAATGTTTCTACGATGTAGCAATTCAGACTTAAAATTTTGAATTTCAGAAATATCTTTATGGATTAGGACAAATGCGAAACTTGATATGCTCACAAATTTTACATTTAACTTGTAGACTTGTAGACTTGTAGACCTTCCACCTTTAATTTGATATACCTGTTTCTTGATGGATGCAGTATTTTTTCGTCCGTCTTTCAGCACACGCCAGGGCAAAATGGAGCTTCCTCTGAGGTCTCTGTCTTGACAGTATTGATGCTGCTGAGGTGTGAGTAATAACTTCCGAACACAACTCGTGCGTCTTAATATTTTCAAAAGTGCTACTAAAAGGGCTACTCATGCTGCAATAGCACTTTCATTTCTCCCTTGCTTCTTATGTTGCCTGGTAAGCCTCATTTTTGTAGCGCTAGCATAGATTTTAGAGGTGGAAATGCTGTGAGTCCAGCCAATTGATAAGGACACCCAATCCTCCACAAAATTGTAAATACCGAAGTGCGTTGTGCAGCTCTTCCGTCCCAGCCTGAACAATGCTTCTTTCACATGATTTAGACGGTATTTTGGTAACAGAGGTAATAAATACCTATTTACATGGATTGCGGAATATGAACATCAATCAACATTTTGAACGTTTCAGGTGATACAGTCGGGCTGAGTGGCTTGGGCCTTTGAAAGCTGGCATGCTGACCCCATATTGGCGGGTTCAATTCCGCCTCAGATCGGTGGTGTCCCATTTGTGATCACAGCAAAATTTGTCCCATTTATGATCACTCAAATCACAGATGGAAAAATGAATGGGAAGAAAGACGAGTTCATGTTCCATTGCGAAAAATAAAATTATCAGCAGCCTATCAGAGTTTCCCAAAGTCCATGCAGCAGGGCTAATTAGGGCGTAATCCAGATAACTGTGTGATAAGTAGGGCTCGGATGTTTAAGACCTAAAAATAGCCCAAATAAGCAAGCAAATGTGACCTCAAAAGTGACGAAATCGTACCTCAAAATTGACGAAATACACTGACTGACAGAGCAAAGGCAACACCAAGAAGGAGTGGTCAGAACTTTATGCCAATTGCAGGGTAGACTGACGTCACTGAGGTATGCTCATGATGTGAAATGCGCCGCTGTGCTGCGCACGTAGCGAACGATAAATGGGACACGGCGTTGGCGAATGGCCCACTTCGTACCGTGATTTCTCAGCCGACAGTCATTGTAGAACGTGTTGTCGTGTGCCACAGGACACGTGTATAGCTAAGAATGCCAGGCCGCCGTCAACGGAGGCATTTCCAGCAGACAGACATACGAGGGGTATGGTGATCGGGCTGAGAAGGGCAGGTTGGTCGCTTCGTCAAATCGCAGCCGATACCCATAGGGATGTGTCCACGGTGCAGCGCCTGTGGCGAAGATGGTTGGCGCAGGGACATGTGGCACGTGCGAGGGGTCCAGGCGCAGCCCGAGTGACGTTAGCACGCGAGGATCGGCGCATCCGCCGCCAAGCGGTGGCAGCCCCGGACGCCACGTCAACCGCCATTCTTTAGCATGTGCAAGACACCCTGGCTGTTCCAATATCGACCAGAACAATTTCCCGTCGATTGGTTGAAGGAAGCCTGCACTCCCGGCGTCCGCTCAGAAGACTACCATTGACTCCACAGCATAGACGTGCACGCCTGGCATGGTGCCTGGCTAGAGCGACTTGGATGAGGGAATGGCGGAACGTCGTGTTCTCCGATGAGTCACGCTTCTGTTCTGTCAGTGATAGTCACCGCAGACGAGTGTGGCGTCGGCGTGGAGAAAGGTCAAATCCGGCAGTAACTGTGGAGCGCCCTACCGCTAGACAACGCGGCATCATGGTTTGGGGCGCTATTGCGTATGATTCCACGTCACCTCTAGTGCGTATTCAAGGCACGTTAAATGCCCACCGCTACGTGCAGCATGTGCTGCGGCCGGTGGCACTCCCGTACCTTCAGGGGCTGCCCAATGCTCTGTTTCAGCAGGATAATGCCCGCCCACACACTGCTCGCATCTCCCAACAGGCTCTGCGAGGTGTACAGATGCTTCCGTGGCCAGCGTACTCTCCGGATCTCTCACCAATCGAACACGTGTGGGATCTCATTGGACGCCGTTTGCAAACTCTGCCCCAGCCTCGTACGGACGACCAACTGTGGCAAATGGTTGACAGAGAATGGAGAACCATCCCTCAGGACACCATCCGCACTCTTATTGACTCTGTACCTCGACGTGTTTCTGCGTGCATCGCCGCTCGCGGTGGTCCTACATCCTACTGAGTCGATGCCGTGCGCATTGTGTAACCTGCATATCGGTTTGAAATAAACATCAATTATTCGTCCGTGCCGTCTCTGTTTTTTCCCCAACGTTCATCCCTTTCGAACCACTCCTTCTTGGTGTTGCATTTGCTCTGTCAGTCAATGTATGAAGTAAAAATTGACTAAATATGATGTAAAAAATAAAATATGACCCAAAAATGATCAATCTAAATATGGTCATTGTGAAATAAGTTATAAATCGAAACGGCAATTCCTTTCATACGTTTTTGTTAACTAAATTATTTATTCTTACTTTCACATTAATTTTCTGAATATACATGTTTAGCAGTTATTCACAGTCGATGGTCCTCGATTCACTTATCAAACATTTGCGAATACATACCTATAAAGTAGGCCCTACAAATTTCGCTAAGATTATCAGGTCACACAACATTTTAAATGTCAAAACATATTTGCACCCTTCACTGGTGGTTTGAAATACAAGAAAACTAGAAATCAATCTATTTTAAAAAATATTTTGAAACGTTTAAGCTCAGATTACATTAATATTATTCAAATGCCTTAAAGTTCAAACTGAGCACCACGAAACAAATTAAGCGAAGGAACAGATCGCGAGAGTGGCAACATTTAAATACCTGGGATGTCACATCAATGATGACTGGGACCTTACTCACGAGATCCGATGCAGAATTGAGCAGGCCAGAAATTCTTTTCAGAGACTTAGAAAACTTTTGACAAGCCGTGACCTTTCCATTTCACTACGGACACGACTACTCCGGTGCTACGTTTTCAGCATTCTGTTATACGGCGTTGAGGCATGGACACTAACTGAGACCGTGTGCAAGAGATTGCAAGCATTTGAAATGTGGACGTACCGAAGGATGCTGAAGATACCTTGGACAGCTAAAATGACCAATGTATAGACGTTTTGCACCGTATGAACAAAGAACCAGAAATTCTCACTACCATCAAGAGAAGGAAGCTAGAATACTTTGGCCATATGATGCGTAACTCTAAATACCACCTTCTGCAAGTAATACTCCAAGGGAAAATTAATGGAAAACGTGGTACGGGCAAAAGTAGGACATCATGGCTCGGCAACTTGAGCCAGTGGTTTGGGGTGACAAAGCTTACGCTGTTCAGAACAGCTATGAACAAACAACAGATCATGCTATTGATCGCCAACGTTCTGCGAGGGCATGGCTCATGAAGAAGAAGAAGATAGATTATGGTACGGCGGCAGGGCAAATAGTGCAAACTCACATAACTTTTTCATTCTTCTCCGCGGGTGGTATTGAAGTGTATGACAAGATTCATCTTCAAAGCATCAGGCGCGAAAACCTCCAATTATCACTTAACATATTCTTGTAAGAAGAGAAGCTCCTTTCTACGTCACAAGACGTTAATGATGTATATTTAAATAATATTAAATCACTGCTATCGAGTATGCACTCATATTGAAATGCACTGGTACCTAATCCTCTAAGAATAGCATTTCTTTAGCACACACAGCGAAAACCGTCACTTCGATTAAGCACGTTTTGAAGTTTCCTTTTTACACTGACGCCAACTATTCCATGTGATTGTTGTGCTGAAAGTTCAACACTTCTCATAGTTTCAATACTTGCATGAATTTCAAAGCTAGCAGCTTCTAAACGATATCATTTCAGAGTTCGACTTAATATAGGCCTATGCCAGACTTTCTGACAAACTGTTGGAAAACAATTCCTGCGCAATCTTGATAGAGGAGGGAGAGTATTCCACTTGCATTAACTACAGATGTGTTAAGAAAAAGCAGTTTTGTGAATACTAGTTCTCAATCGGAAAGTTGACGATGATTTTGCACAGCTACAGCTGTCGCCAAACCGCCGAAATATGACCGAAATATGACGTTTCTAGAAATATCATTCGCCCAGGAACATTAGCCATTCGTTTAGCTGCTAATATAATTGCAGGCCATCTCAAAATATGACCTTATGAAAAATAATAGCCAAAATATGCATTTATATGACAAGTAAAAATCACTGAATTGTGACGATAATCACCTGATTTGCACCAAAATCCAATCAGGCAAGAAAATTGAGACAAAGAAGAAATATGACTTTTCCTAAACATTCGAGCACTAGTGATAAGCCTAGGCTCAGGGATTATCCCAGTCCGTCTCCTCTCTGTTGAACTATTTTTGAGGTAATGTTAGTCTATAGTTTTCAACATACTTATTCCAGCTGTAGACCTCCATCTTTGATGTAGCTTTTGTTCTTATCAGCGTGCTTACTTACGACATGGAGTGGGACGAAAAGCGGAAAGCCTTGTGCTTTATCTAATGGATACTCTTACAGAAATTTACAGAAAAGTCAAGGATCGGTGACATGGGTACGTTTGAAACAGAGGAGATCGCAGTGTAAAGATAGGCTAGTGTGCCAAAAGGATACAGTGGTGAGAATGAACGATCATCAGTGCGTTCCTGACGAGGCGAACTTGGACGTAAAGAACGCTATATTTTGAACCAAGTAGAGATATTGCGAGGAAGGCAATGCGGCAGTTTCTCAGGTATTTGACGAAGAAATTCAGTCTCTACTAAACAGGGGTTACGAATTCGAATCGGAGTGTTACAGCACAAATTTTTGTTTTGAATTTTATAAGTGTAAAGGTTAAGTACACCCTGCTTTATCCTGCATTTTAAAAGCTATTTGACACATTTACACCCACAACCATTTGGTAACCCTAAATAAAAGGTACATATGCTTCCTATTTAGTCTCTCTTTGCATGTCCCGATATTAATGCATCAGTCACAAACGGTAAACGTAAGTAATTTAATGAGTATCGGCATCTGAATCTTAGCACGTAGTTGTCGCCAGTCACTTAAGGGCTGTCTCTCTGTCCCGGAACTTCAGAAGTAAATTCCCTCACAGCTGAGTGTTTGTAAGTCATTATATTCTCACTGTTAAGAGTGATCGCAAATGGGACAATGCTTAGCACGTGGAAAATAAATTAGTCTTGCATCCTATGTGGGTGGCAGCAAATGCGACAGATCGTAAGTGGGACGACAGCGTATTTGAAGGTGCTCACATTCGTCAGCCTCGTGTCGCATATACAAACTACTGCGGGATCTTTGCTCCTCCGAAAGCCGTAAAATTAGTTAATGAGACGTAAAACCAATTCCGTACACACTGTCTATTCTATCCAATTTCTTCACAAAGATTTCTATGGACAAAACTGAAGACAACGATTTGAAGTTTCCTTGAAGTTCCTTGAATGTTCTTAGATATTTTCTTTCTTACAACTTGCTTTACGTCGCACCGACACAGATAGGATATGGCGACGATGGGACAGGAAAGGCCTAGGAGTGGGAAGGAAGTGGCCGTGGCCTTAATGAAGGTACAGCCCCAGCATTTGCCTGGTGTGAAAATGGGACACCACGGAAAATCATCTTCAGGGCTGCCGCCAGTGGGGTTCGAACTACTTGAATTTGGTATGATATCGAGCACTCACACTGCTACCTCTTTGTATAACATAACTAAAATATTTAAATTACATAATAATAATAATAATAATAATAATAATAATAATAATAATAATAATAATAATAATAATAACAATAATAATAGCCTCTGCTTCCAAAGAACAAATGGATCCCTGGAAAAACACGAAAGAAAACTGTAAAATTCTCAAACATTACTTTGATAAACTTCTTAATTGCAAGAAACCCACAGAAAAATTAACATTCCAAAAAACTACATCCAACCCCGATTCTAAACCACTCACAATAGAAGAGATAGAGGAAATCATAAAACAAACGAAAAATAACAGAGCATCAGGAGAGGATGGTATTATCGCCGAGATCTGGAAGCTCCAAGATGAAACCATCACAAAAAAATCCATAAGATTATCACAGAAATTTGGGTCACAGAGAATGTCCCAGAGGAATGGAAATGTGCATTAATCCATCCATTACATAAAAAGGCTGATACGTCAGATCCAAATAATTGCCGAGATATTTCGCTAGTACCAGTTGCGTACAAACTTTTCTCTAAGGTGCTATTAAACAGGCTAGAATCACAAGCAGATCCACAAATAGGGGAATACGAAGCAGGCATCAGAAAAGGGAGATCATGCATCGAACAGATGTGGAACTTGAGAACACTTTTGAAAGTCAGACAAACAAGAAACAGTCGCATTTCCAGAAGCATTGTATGCGTCAGAAACGACCACAATTGGAACGCTTTGTGGACTTTAAAAAAGTGTACGACTCCATAGACAGACGATCTTTAACGTACTGGAAGAATATGGCACTGACAGAAAAACCAGAGCACTTATACAACAGACGCTTACAGACACCACTTCCAAGATCAAGTTCATGGGAGAAATTTCGGACTCTTTCCACACACACACACAGGTGTCCGACGAGGAGACGGGCTCTTCTATTGAGTTTATTAACTTACCCCATGATTCTTGCTTGAGTTTTCTCGTTAGTGACTTGACCTTGTTTCTGCTGTTTTTATATTCTTTCTCACTTTGTGGGGTGCGATGATGTATCATTTTCAAGTATAATATTCGTTTTTGCTGGACAACTTCTGAAATTTCTTTATTCCACATTTTAAGCCCAGTTTTTCTCCTAAATTTCTTCTTCATTCCAATGGCTTCATCTGCTGCCCTCTGAATTTCTGAGGTTATGATTTCCCATCCTTTGTTAATGTCAGTACTTCTCGGAATCTGAACTAAATACTGTTGCAGCCGATTTCGATATAAGTACTTTACTCCATCATCCTGTAGTAAATATACCTTATAGATTTCTTGGTTTCTGTGTATATTTCAATTCAGCCCTTTCCTCCATTTAGCAAGAATTATAACTTTTGCAATGACCAGATAATGATATGTGTATAAATCGCTGCCTCTATGTACTCTGACATCTGTTACATCTGGGCCTAACTTTTTTTGACCATCATACAGTCAATAACTGTTCGCTGTTCTCTTGCAGTCCATGTAAATTTATGTATGTCTTTCTTCTCAAAGAAGGTGTTAGTAATTTTTAATTGATTATAGGATGCGAGTTCTATCAAAGATTTACCATTTTCATTTTAAGTTGGTTCACCTTTATTTCCCACTATTTCTGCAATTGGTTTGTTCTCTACTCGCGCATTGAAATCACCAGCCAGAACATCAAAGTCACTTTCACATATGTTATCTAACACTGATTGAAGAACTTTAGAAAACTGTTTAGATTCTTCCTGCTGTTTACTTCAGGAGCATACACGGCTACCAAGGTTAATTTCCCTCTCTCTACCTTCAACCTCAGCACTAAAATCTTTTCGCTTATAATGGTGTAGCTTTCTATTTTGTTTTTCCACCTCCTGTCTATTAATATTGCGACTCCTGCTGCAGCTCTTTTATCCTGTGTAACTCTGCTATAAATCATAGTGTATTTATCAATTTCTTTTGTCCCTTGTAATTCCTTTTTTGTCTCAGTAATTACAGCAACATTGATTTCTTTCCTAGCCAGCTCCCTGTCCAATTCTTCTTCTTTTCCTTCTTCTTTGCCTTTTATGCCTCTCATGTTCCAAGTTCCCAACTTTAATGTATCTCTAATTCCAAATCGTTTGTCCCTTGATCTTGCCTTTGTCGTAATCATAGAACCCGTCCGGTTATTCATCTGAGATTTGTGAGTGAGGTAAGTTTTTAAGTGGAAGAGTTACCAGCCTTTCGCACAACCCCCAACCTGGAGGACCGGGGACTCTTCTGTCGGTGTTACCATACCTTAGCCGAGGGACCCAGTTTTAAGGCGCCAGGTACTCGCCCTCTCCCATCCCCATGAGGGGTAGAATTTGCTGGTTACATTGACAGATGGACTGTCAACTAAAGCATTTCTTGAGTTTTAATAGCAGTACTTACTCGACATTAGTGCAACCCCCAAGGCTCAATAACGAGCCATTGACCCTGCTCTTTTACCGGGCTTGGTACCGGCACTAGGAAATCCGAGTCATTGGTTCATTCCTCTGGTTTGAGAACTGGGCGTTCGTGCAGCCTTCAACATTCATACTAGGCAGGTGCCCATCCTCAAAGACGCGCAAGCCGCCTCTGAGCGTCATCCCGAAAGACTTGTATCAGGCCTCTCTGGAAGCCATACTCCACTGGCTTGTAGACCTGTTGAAGTGATCATTTAGGCGGCCTGTCTACAAATCTTGATGTAGCCATTGTGGTTATACTATGGCATCATAGCCGAGATGTATGGCTTCTCACTAAAGTGGCCTTGACTCGAATTCTGGTCAATGTATGTGGGATTTTGACAGGACATATAAATCGGCACGGACTGTTGTACTTACGGCTGTCGGCGAAATTGTGTATGGCAAAAATTTCTTCATAACATGGAAAGTATGAAAGATATCCGAAAGAGTAAAATAGTGGCCATCTTGGAACTGATGACGTCGTCATACAAAAGTCGATGACCTTCGCTGTGGGATTAAAGTCACATGTCCCCACTCAGTGTGAAATTGGTGTAGCTGGAAGTAAAATCGTGCGAGGGTTTCGCAAGCGGATTCATATAAAATCACAATTCTTAAATTCATAAAGGTTAAAAATTGAGCCAAGTTTTAAAATATTGAGAGGTTTTGTATTTCAGGGGAAATATCTCCAAAACTAGGAAGTTATGCCTGCAGAGAAAAGTTCATTATAAAAGAGCATCGAAATTTGAATCTAACAAACACAAAACGTCATCCACGGTACGTTCCAGAAAATTTCAGGAGCGACAGAAACTCAAAACGACAGTCGAGTCAGTTACTCCTACCACTACTACTACTACATCATCATCATCATCATCATCATCAACAACAACAACAACAACAGCAACAAAGTTGATGATGATGGTGGTCCTCCTATAACGCTATAACGAGTACGATGGATTGTGACGATACCGAAGTATCGGAAGTCGATATACGAGGAGATCCAATCTTCGAAGAGCACTGGATATTTGTACCTACTAGTCTTATCACTGCCTTGCGTTCATTCAGATTCTACGAATATGCCAACACTTTGTAAATGATGAACAATAAAGGTATTCGTTTCATTTATTTGTTTCATTTTAACGTCCCTTTGGTTCAGATTCCACGTAAAACTGGACGTACCGTAGCTATGATCACAATATCAACAATCACGTAAAATAACAAGCTTTCTTTTTTACTGTGCTGCTATCTAGCGGGAGAAGTAGAACTTCTCTACAGATATCTAACAAAGGGAGGTCACGATGTCCGCATCACCGATTTTGTTCAAACTTTGTAGGTTGGTAGTACTACATTACAAAAACACGCAAGCAAAGTAGTAGCTCGCAACCCTGAAACGTTCTTGAAAAAAAGCTATTTTGAAAATGTCGAAAAAAGTTAAGAGAGGTTTAACATGCCAGGTACCATCAACCGAGACACTGTGGCACGGTGGTCGAGTGGTTATGGTTCTCCACATCAGTTATGTCCGGCTCCATGACTAAATGGTTAGCGTGCTGGCCTTTGGTCACAGGGGTCCCGGGTTCGATTCCCGGCAGGGTCGGGAGTTTTAACCATTATTGGTTTATTTCCCTGGCACGGGGGCTGGGTGTATGTGTTGTCTTCATCGCCATTTCCATCCTCATCACGACGCGCAGGTCGCCTACGGGAGTCAAATCAAAAGACCTGCACCTGACGAGCCGATTTCGACACTAAAAGCCATACGCCATTTCATACTTCAGTTATAAAGATGGCGACTTCGAGTCACACTGCTACCAATTTTTTACCCCCCTTTTCCGTTTTCTTTCGTCTGTTAAGATGTATTTCCTTCTATTACTGTCAAAATAAATTTAAACATTTTCTTTCCCAGTAGTTCAGCCGCTTCTTTAATCTCTACAGAGGCGCCGCGATTTCTATAAAGAATGTGCTCGACGAAAGCCACTACCAGCCTATAAAGTTTGAGGAAAATCGGTGATGCGGACATCGTGACTTCCCCTTGTAAGAACGAGTAGTTTCGTCAGATGACGCTGAGGTTTTTACCATGCCAGCAACGAGTGCATAGAGTATCAATATGTTTGTTTACCCACTTTTCGGCTTGGATCGAACCTGCGTACTTGTGATCATGAAACACTCCTTTCCTACAAGACAGCTACATGAAACACACACTCCTTTCCTACAAGACAGCTAATGAAGAACGAGTCAGTGCTCGGATCATAAGCCGTCTCCGTGGTCTAGGGTAGGCGCGCCTTCCTTTTACTGCGAGGCCTGGTTCGATTCCCGGCCAGGTCGGAGATTTTTACCTGAAACTGAGGGCTCCTTCGAATCCCACTCAGTCTACGTGATTACAGTTGAAGAGCTGTCTAACACTGAGATAGCGGCCCCAATCTAGAAAGCCAAGAATAATGGCCGAGAGGATTCGTCGCGCTGACCACGCCTCACCTCATAATTTGTAGGTGGATGAGCAGGGTCCACTTGGCAGGCCAAGGTCCTTCAGAGCTGTGGTGCTATGGTGGGGTTTTCGAGTGGTAAACTGCTCAGGATAGTCACTATACAAATATGATCGTCCCGATCGCCGTACTGCTCGTAGCGAATTCGGTTTTGATTGCGATGGAGTGAACGTTTATGGTCCGTGTAGTGATTCGTTCTTCATTCATTGCTCATGGTGCAAGTGCAAATGCATGGTGAACTCTAACCATCTTATGAAATGTAACTCCCATCTTCTTCAGATGATCTTCCCTTACATAGACAGTCACTTTTCATTTCACCCAACCTGTGAGCAAGGTTTTTCATTAACAGTTAGTGCTGTGCATTCGAGCTCGAAGCTTCTATGGTTCATTGAACGGTATCAACAACATTGTGTTTTCTTGACCTCAAAGTGGCGTAGGTTCCTTGTCACAGTTTCCTGCAGTACTTAAATAGCCTATCTCGAAGTGAGATGGATTGTTTTACTTCGTAAAGTTATGTTGCAATGGCGTACGATGCGAGATATGCTCATCGACGCTTGTGATGACAACATCAACCGACCACATTTGCATAGATGTATGACAGAAACCGGGTCCTTCCGTTTTCGCATGCATCATATTGGTCGCGAGAGAAACTTTCGATTTTGGCGATCTCTTCCCTAATAAATCGATATTACTATTATTTATTCTGGAACGATTGTAAAATTCCCTGTAATTCTCAGCGCTGTCAATTCGGTTAGAATGCATACGTCTTATCTACTGAGTCACTGTGGCTTATAAATTGTTGCTTATATCCTATTACTAGAGTTCGTGCTTTATAGCATTTAAAAATCAGACATTTAGCGTTTTGTTGCAAATTTGTTAAAATAGGCATAATTTCCAAAATTGCACACACAACAGTTGGGAGTAAAATCATACTATTCAATCACACATTGTTCATCATGCAGTTTTGAATACACTATAGAAAGAAAGACAAAAATCAACGTAAGAGTGAAATATTAACATACACACGAATATGCATATTTAAAAGTTTACAAAAACAATTTCAAAGTGAAAAATACTATTCTGAACGTATTAATTTATCACAGTACAACAGACCAACAAGGAAGAGGAATTTCACTGATGATTGAAGTACAACATGCCAATTGTTTGAATGGTGTCTTCCTTCATTCGAGACCGCCTAACAGTTAAAATCATGTTGTACTTGCCTAGAAAAACCCTCTCTACATCGACACTGTTCGTAGGGACCCAAATGCACTGCAGTGCTGCCGAGGCAAAGGAAGCATCAACATTTAATGAGTGCCAGTGTTTTTAATTTCTACTGCATCTGTTTGTGATATGCCTCGCAGCTCTCGACAAACAGATCAACAGTGACACTTCTAAAAGCTGGCAACTTATGCTTCAAAGACACAAGTGATTTAGATTCCAGAGCGCTGTTTTTCCCTACAACTGCAGTATTAAATAAATTGCACACTTCGTTGAACAACAAGTTAGTATCACTGACGCTAATATAATTCGAGAGCTTATATATGCGTTATGCATTTAAGCATACACTGCTTAAACTGCACCTTCATTTCCTCTTTATTCGTATTGTTTCTGCAACTCTGCAGCAGGTCACTTGTTTCCAATAGAAACGATCCGTCAGCATACCTCTTGAATTCTCCACAAATAGTGGAGAGATCATCCCACAACTTGTGAACATACGGGTAGGACGATCCCTCCAGTTCTGTGAGTGCTGCATTAATTTTCACAGGTATCTGTGAAACAAACGTTATCTGAACTTTCAGCAAGGGAAGCATATCCTGATCTCTAAACATATCCAACAATGAATGACCGCTCCTATTTAGGGAATTCTCATCAAGAGAGCTAAAGAATTCTACCAGGGGTGTGAAGTTCTCGTCAAGATACTGGACTGAGCGAAACCAAGAGTTCCATCGGGTGATGACAGGAGCTGGGAACAACAGTGCATTTAAATCAGGGAAATAATCTTGCAAAAAAAATTAGATAGGAATTCTGAAACTTCCTGCAGTGGAGAAAAAATGCATCCACGTGGTTTTTGGTCGAAAGTTTAAGAGACCTAACCTAAAATTCAACAAGGACATATAGCAGTCATAATACTTCAAAACAACCATATGTGGTTCTTTTTCTTGGAGGGGGAGGAGGAAAGGGGGCTTGTTCATGAATATTTCACGGTAAATTAACCTATACCACTCAAGATGGTGCAAATATACGGTGTCTTAAACACAAATATAATTAACGCCCAATAATATGTCTGAAATCGGCACTTTATTTTCAAGGTAGTCTCGGAAAGCAGGATGGTCCAGCTTGTGGATGGAGACGTTAGTCTGCAGGCACTTCTTCACAGTATCCTTAATAAACGTTTGTCTCTCGCTTTTTCCTCTTGTTGCCTTTCTATCCATTTCTGGTATTGTGGCTTGCCGATTGACGCAACGGTGTTCACATGCTGGTTGGGAAAATATAGCTCCTTTAGCAGCACATGGTTTCCGCTCTTGCAGTGTTTATCCAAAACATCTTTCTTCTTCCATTCAAGTCTTTGATTGCAAAGTCGGCACATCAATATATCTGTATCGCTTACATAAAAATATTCCGATTTGTAACTCTCGGCACGCTGTTTGATCGTCACTTCGCTTCTACCCATGGCAATCAGACAGTAAGTCGCTACCGAACTTTAAAACAGAACTACTACTCAACACCTAAACAAGAATAACCGACTTAGATTAAGGTTCAACACAAAGGGAATGAACGCTTGTACTTGAAAGTGTATTAAACTGTGTGATTGGTTGTTCATTGCAGGGCTCTTTGGCCGTTGAAATATATTCCACACATTGAAAGATTTAAGGCACAGTAATAACTCTTTCCCCTGAAATAAATAACAAAAAAGTCTTAATTTTAAGAAAATTGCATCGTTTTAAAAAGATAGAAATTTAGTTTGCATAAAACCAAAAATTTCGCATCTATTCCTCATAAATTGTATAATTTCTCACTTTTAATCAATTTCGCATTTTATCGCTAATTCGAAATCGCTAAAAACCACTCGCAGTGGTCATATAAAATGAAGACACATACACTGACAAAGTTTCAATATATTTCGCAAATGCTAAAAACCATAGACTCTACCTATTACATATCTCAGTTTTCTTCGAAGCAACATGAGACCAGCACCGTTGTAGAGGTGGGAAGTAAACATAGTTTCGTTGACTTAATGGACATTAATTTTTAATTTTTAAAAATAGAATTTCCAACTTTTTCAATTATCAGTTTTAACTTTCAGTTTTCATACTTTTGATGATGACTACAGAACATAATTAAAACTAAAATTTGACTCAACTTACTCAACTTATTTAAAATGCTGGATATCAACAGATGGGCTATGTCTGTGACACGACCGCGTAGAATACGCCTTCTTGACATAAATGAAACCGATTGAACCAGATGTAACCACAATATTTATTAAATATTATTTTCGTATCAGCTGGGCAAATCCTATCAAATTCGGCCGTACTCTTCACCCTCCTCGAGCTGCTGGTGGTCAGTGATGGTCTGCAAGAAGTCCTCAGCGACGCAGCCTACTCCGAGTCCACAGGCCCCAAGTTGCGATAGAAATCCTGCGCTGTACGTCCCGCTGTGCGAACGTCTCCAAATTCTTGCACTGGCGGTACTGTGTGACACGCTCCGCTGCAGACTTCTAGGGATTACTCGATTCCTTAGATTTCTCTCTTGCGTTTGCGTTTAAAAACGTTTCTAATCCATTTAGTACGAATATACAGGTAGGTATTTTGCAAATTTAGCACAACTTTGTACTACTCAACTGATCTGGTCACAAAGTTATGGCGACTAATGGCACCTATTACAAGTAGGCCGCCAATAAGTGCATTTTCAGACCACGAAGATTTTCAATGTGCAACAAGTGGATGATTACGTGCTCGGAAGTTGTGATTACGAAGTTAACAGTGTTTTATTAAGCACTGCAGTATAATACATGACTGGTTATCGTATGCATGGGGCGCGCTGGCGCATTGTTATGGGTACGTGACTCCCAAACTAGTGTCTCACATTCGAACCCAGGAAAATTTGTGCGGATTTTCCACTAGGGTCATCGGGTGTTGGCAGAAAGGGCATGTGGTATTAAACCTCCGGCCAGGTCGAAAATAAATGCGTGAAAGTGGCCTTAGTAATTATTATTATTATTATTATTATTATTATTATTATTATTATTATTATTATTATTATTATTATTATTATTTTTGCTAGTTGCTTTACGTCGCACCGACACAGATAGGTCTTATGGCGACGATGGGACAGGGAAGAGCTAGGAGTGGGAAGGAAGCGGCCGTGGCCTTAATTAAGGTACAGCCCCAGCATTTGCCTGGTGTGAAAATGGGAAACCACGGAAAATCATTTTCAGGGCTGCCGACAGTGGGGTTCGAACCTACTATCTCCCGAATACTGGATACTGGCCGCACTTAAGCGACTGCAGCTATCGAGCTCGGTTTATTATTATTATTATTATTATTATTATTATTATTATTATTATTATTATTAATGTGGCAGTATAAAGACAGCAATGGGAACTGATTGAAATTTCTTAATTCATTGTTTTAAAATTTAATTTTTGTTGTTGTGTAAGATTTTGTTATGTTTGCACCTTTGAACTTGAAATAATTCTGATTTAGAAACTCTTATTTATGTGTAGTATCAAAATTGTCATTTATCTTTGAATTTTAATATTTTCGTTTTTTTGTCAAAAGTTGTGAAACTGCTTGCACCTACACGCGCAGTTCTGGAAGCGCGTTTCCTGTTGAGTAAACGAAGACTTTTCTCGAACAATTATTATCATTATGTCAGCAAGAACGAAGATACTTTTGATTGGAAAAAATAACAGTTAATGTTATTGGTGAATGTGAAAGTCGAAGGTGAATTCTGTTTTCTGATCGGTTCTCTTTGGTGGTTGCACCATATCCTGTTTCTCGATGTTACCCCGCTCCTTCTGTTGGAGCAAGGTAGCATGTGTGCCTTTGATCATCTGACCATCTTAGTAAGGGGACGTGCTTCTCCTTTGGTCCCCTCGTGGGAAACCCGGCCTCAGGTTAAGCACTGTTTTTACGTTTATTTCGGTTTTTAACTTCATTTAAATGTGATAATTTATTTTCTTATGCAGGAGTTTATTCTCGAGTTTAACGTTCACCGATAAATTTGTCGAAATGATTTAGCTTTACAGCTAAGATGATGTACTATTTGTTACGGAGGCAATAACCTTTTTCTTAACTGTGTAACTTGTAAGGTCTGCCCCTCGGTATTTCTGTGTCACGGTCCATAAGTACGAAAAATCTATGCAGATTACCTGAAGTGTTTTAGATAGTGATGCAAGTTTTCTGTATCTCTGTGTTTGGTTTTATTTCTACATTTGTGTATACTGGGATTAGCCCTCATTTTAATCAACATGTATCATTGAATAGTTCTTCCATGGATTCAAAATCCGTGATTAAATTTCATTTAGCACGCTGCGCATGAGTCCCGGCGTGGTATAACACTGTAATTTGAGTTTGTAAAGATCTTTCTATTCTGAGTTTTAGATTTGTTTGCTTTAAAAAAGGCTACATTCGATTACCTCTCAGGGTTCCATGCCGCTTTCCATATCCTTTCTGTAGTTGTCATGTTTCCTAACCTGTCTTTTTACGTTTTGTGCTCCGATGCTTTTGTTTGAACTTAAGTTTTCCTTTCACTGTGTTTATAATTTCATTCTTTATTATAATAATAATTTCTGCAATCAAGCCAGTTCAGATACAAAAACATCATCAACTATAATAATAATAATAATAATAATAATAATAATAATAATAATAATAATAATAATAATAATAATAATAATAATAATCTACCATGTGCAGGCATTGTAATTTTACACCATTTAGCTGCCTGCTCGTCAAATTCGACATTTCATTTTTCTCTTGGCTTACTAGATGGCAGAGTAAACAGAATCTCTCTCCGGCGTCTATGGCTGAGTTTGAACGAAGTTTGTCGGGCAACACCAAATGTATCACCACAGATCTTTTACATGACGACATCGTACGATATGGATTGTCGAATAGCACTTTTTCCGCCCTTCAATCCCACTGTCTCTGCTGGCTAGGAACCCACAATCTCGGGATCCGTAGGCCGTTACTCCACCGCTGATTCACAAAAGGATCGAAGAGCGGTATTATTTGGGTAGTCAGGTCACCAGAATTGTCAAGGTTGTTTCAGCTTTGACATTTTAACCTTACGTTCACCAATCAATGATGAAATTTCATCAACCGACGTAGATTCATTGTAAACGTTATCAATCAATCAATCAATCAATCAATCAATCAATCAATCAATCAATCAATCAATCAATCAATCAATCAATCAATCAATCAATCAATCAATCAATCAATCAATCAATCAATCAATCAATCAATCAATCAATCAATCAATCAATCAATCAATCAATCAATCAATCAATCAATCAATCAATCAATCAATCAATCAATCAATCAATCAATCAATCAATCAATCAATCAATCAATCAATCAATCAATCAATCAATCAATCAATCAATCAATCAATCAATCAATCAATCAATCAATCAATCAATCAATCAATCAATCAATCAATCAATCAATCAATCAATCAATCAATCAATCAATCAATCAATCAATCAATCAATCAATCAATCGCCACTGATCTGCATTTAAGGCTATTGCCAAGGTGGCAGATTCTATGTCATTTGTTTTACTAGTCTTTCCTCAAACGTTTTGATACAAGTTGGAAATTTTACAAACATTTCCCTCGTTAGATTCCAATCCCTAATTCCTCTTTTTGCTATAAACGAGTATTTGACCAAATTTGTCATCTTGAATTACAACTTTGTCTTTATATTATGATATTTCTTACATTTAAAAGCGCCACTGAAGCTTATTCGTCTACTAATGTCATTCCAAGCCATCTCTTCACTGACAATGGGGGGTTCGAACCCACTATCTCCGAAATTGAAGCTCACAACTGCTTTACGTCGCACCGACACAGATATGTCTTATGGCGACGATGGGGTAGGAAAGGGCTAGGAGTGTGAAGAATCGGCTGTGGTCTTAATTAAGGTACAGCTCCAGCATTTGTCTGATGTGAAAATGAGGAAACAACGGAAAACCATCAACAGGGCTGCTGACAGTGGGGTTCGAGACCACTATCTCCCGAATGGAAGCTCACAGCTGCGCATGCACGGCCACCTCCTTCGGTTTTCGCTTAGCCGAGCATCTCGTCTCCTCACTCCCAAATCTTCCCAGGCCTAAGTTACATGATTTTCGTAAAGCTACTCCTTTGACTGAAATCACTCAGAACAAATTGTGCCGATTTCTTTGGATCTTTTCCGGTTCTCAAATCAACTGAAGAGTTAGAAAAAGTGAGTAGGTCTATCGACGATAACAAATGGACAGGCAGATCGTTGCAGAAGCAACTGAAAGGAACTCCATCCACACAGTCAGCTGCAGGGGTTCGATTCATTAGTCTGAAATATTAGAAATTTACTGTAGAATATCGAAGCCGGGTTTCACTGTAATACTGTAATAGAATGTTTAATTAATAACCAGGTAGTCAACCTTGAGTTTTGCATGTGAGGTGGTTTAAACAACTTGTGTGATAGTTTCAACACAATCTCGGTTACGTGGCCCAAATATTTCCCTTGACCGTGCCAGTGGGCGGGGTGGCTGGTGATGGGTATATATGGTACGCTCACAAGTCTGCAATGATACAGTTCTCGTATATTCGTACAACCACCACCATCATGGCATTCAAGGTAACTAGTGTGTGTACGTCTTGTTTTCATGAAGTACCGGAGAATTTTTGTTTGTAACTTGGTGTAGTTATTGGCTGACTAAACCAATCAGCCGTAAGTTTCCGTTGAAGTGTGTGTGTTTATTATATAACCGGTTGAAAACTTCCCTATTCACCCGAAGTGCATTCTGCGTAATGAATTGATTTGAGGCTAAGAATGCTGTGGACTTTTGGATTTTTGTGGTGCACGTACTTTGTGTTAATTTGGTTTAGGCTAGTGCTGAGATCGGAAACTGTGCTGTAGAATACCATTTGTGTACATTAAGCAAAGAGAAAGTAACTACCGGAATGGCTGACAAAATTACAATGTCGAGAGGTCAAACCAACCCTAGTGTTATTAGTTTTGTTTCATACAATATTATGCCGAATTTCATATGTGTACGTTCATCAAACCAATGTGGAAAGTGGATCTTTACGGTACTGTAGTTACTTACCAACTAAAGTTCATGTAAAAGAGTTACATTCGTGCTTACCAGATGGCTACATTGCGTCGTGTGGGCGAGTCAGTCATAAAATGAGCGTAACAATCTTGTATGTTACAGATAATTTCGTTTATAGCGGCCTTGAACGCAGCGTAACAAATGATTGAATGGTGGGCCTGAATGAAATGGGAATAATGCCAGTATCTTAAGATTTTTAAAATATAGGAAGAAATTCAACTTAATATTAAATAAAATATCGTACGTTACACGGGTGAAAGTTTTTCACGTATTCACTTCGACATTCCTACCTCACCCTCAACTAATACGGAAAATCTATATTTCGTATCTGGTAATATAAGTAAGTTTATATTAAAGTCTGGTGAACAATTACTGGTGATTAAACCTTCCTAAAATGACTGAAATCCGTTCATTTTCGCATGAGTGAGCATAAGAGACCTGGTCAAGACCTCTGAAGGCGGCTGAACAGGTACACTTAGGACCTGTATTATAATGAGGGTTTAAACTGAAGATTGAGTTAAACTATAACTTGAGTTTAAACCCATGTTGAGTCTTATAATGGCCGGCCTAAGTTAAACTGAGGTGAAGAAGGATATATACGATCTTGGTAACAGTGACTTGCGAGAAAAGTTGACTGTCGATAATGTTTTGCAGCGACTTGCAAGAAAAGATGACTATCGATAATGTTTTGTTTACTTCTTTTAGGTAAAATGGCGGATAAAAGCAATAAACATTGTCCTAATTTTACTTGTAAGGAAATAGAATTGTTTGTGCAATTAGTACAGAAATTATTTATATAGTCCGTGAAACAGTGGCCTAATGAATTACTCCAAAATCTCACATTTTAATAAACATACTACGGGAGGCATAAAACCGCAATGCTATTAGTAGCTGACTGAGGGGTTTCTCAGCATGATTTCTGAAATAGAAGGAAGTTACTTTATTTTCTCAAATTTACACTTTTGACATTCAAACAGTTCAAAAAGTCATTTTTACATTCTTACCTTTTCGTTGCATGTTTTATTCTATCACCAATTTGCTGAAATAGGGTTATGACAGTCTGTTTTGTAAGCCTGAACCTATTTAAAAACTATTATTCATTCCATATATGAAAGTGACGTCCCCTTGCTCGGAAAACTCGTAGTGTCCGTGGTCGTTCAATAATTTGAACCACTTTTTCGTCATAGCTTAGTATTTCTTCAAACATCTCAAAAAATATCTTCGAGATCTATTCGTTCAGCCATGTTGTAAGGTTATGTATTCTTAAACTTCAGTTTAAAAGGTAGATGAGTGGCAGTAAAATTAATCTCTAGTTAAACTTAAGATTAAGTTTTATAATACGCGACTAACAGATAAACTGAAGTTTAAACTAAACCAACAGTTTAAACCTCTATTATAATACCGGCCCTTAGCCGGAGTTCACTCATATAATTCCCTGTTCCCTTTTTCTTCCTCATCTGCTACAGCTTCAGAGAGGTTTCTGAATTATTCTTCGAGTTCTAAGTTCATGGTAGAACAAATAATTTAGCAAACAGAAAGAGGTTTGTGTGATAACATTATTCATTCTGGTCAAGGTGGTTGCTGTTGGAATCCCGACCAGTGCAGGTGGGGTTTACGAAACGAAAGAAGTTGCATACCTGTAGCTAATTGCTAATGACCACAAGTTAACAGTCACATAAACGTTGCTTGCGTTTTCTGAATCTGGCGTGTCTCATTCAATAAATATACGTGTAAACCTGTGATAGGTCAGCGATCTTCTCGTTATCCTCGGTAGCTTTCACGAGCTTTCAACGAAGGGACCGTCCATTCGAACCTTTGGTAAAGCATAAAGGATATCAGATATGAAAAAACATATTCGCGGACACGGCAAAGTTCAAATATACCTCAGTTCTTACTCCTTTCTGGAGGCATGATTTTTTAATATTAACTATGAGCGCAACAAGAACTATTTCGGAGTGATTTTGAGATATCTTAACGAATCATATGATTCTGGTTAAGAAATTAATGATTTTGTTTTCGAGAATTACGTCGAATTAAAGTGATAAATGCGAAAATGCAGCGAAATTCATGGAAAATAACGATCATGAAATTGTATTCAAATATCATGTGTGTGAGGGGAAACAGCAGATAGAATAAGGATTTCTCATTTCGACAGAAGTATCTCTTCGTATTAATATTCTATAAAAACCCTTTAATGGTATGGCCATGTAGGGTGAAATGGTAATTTGTTACGTTATCAAGAATAATGAGTGATTATAAATATTATTTCTCTTTATTTATTTATCTATCTTTTACATAAATAATTCACGAATCTCACGAATTAAACTTTTATGAATAATTTTAGGAAATTATTAACGCGAAATTAACGCAATGACGTCAACGTTATCTCGCGAAATAACGCGAAAAGTAGTTTCCTTTTTCGCGAAATCGAACATAAATTAATGCGAAAGTATCATTCATCCTTTCTTAGGCTACTGGTCAAAGAAGGGCAATTTTCCTTTAATTCGTGGAGAGGAATGTAGCCTTTCAATTTGTGCTCAAGATTCACAGTACTGAAAAATCTAACAAAAACGAACTCCGTTTAGGAAACTAGCAAATATATATACTATCTGTATAAAAGCATGTGGCCTCCGAGGAGGCTTGGTGCAGGTCCTTCGAGGGAACGCCGTAGAGGCACCTGCGTGTCTGTGAGGATGAGACCCTACCTAGGGTGAATTTTAATGAAGAAGACCGCACACAGCCAGTCTCCGGGCCATCGGAATTAACCAATGAATGTTAAAATCCCCGACCAGGCCAGGAATCGAACGCGGGACTCCCTGGACCAATGGCAAGCACACGGGCACAACAGGCAAATGTACCGTACGTATTTTATACTCACAGTTGCCAGCCTGTAAAAAGATAGGACGAAACTAGGAAACAAATCAACAACTAGATGATGAAAATGCTGTTATAAATATATTGAACGTAGACTTTTCAAGGTCACTTCGCTTTTTTTTTGTTATTGGTTTTACGTCGCACCGACACAGATAGGTCTTATGGCGACGATGGGATAGGAAAAGCCTAGGAATTAGAAGGAAGCGGCCGTGCCCTTAATTAAGGTACAGCCCCAGCATTTGCCTGGCGTGAAAATGGGAAACCACGGAAAACCATCTTCAGGGCTGCCGACAGTGGGGTTCGAATCCACTATCTCCCGAATACTGGATACTGGCCGCACTTAAGCGACTGCAGCTATCGAGCTCGGTAAGGTCACTTCGTAGTAGGTGTGTAATTTTATGGACATTTCATTATAATGATACTAATTCACACAAGGAAATTGGCGAGACCACAACATTTAGCCTAGAGGTATTATTACGTGTCACTCCAATTTTGGTCGTATCATTGGAGAAGAGTAGTTGAAGTTACGATAATAATATAGATACTATATTACGTAATCAAGTAACAATCGCCTCGACCTAGACCTTCTCTCGACTGCCGATGATTGAGCTAATATCGTACGTTAGAGCAGAGTAACCTTGGAGCTCACACTGGATACGTCATTTGAAGGACATGAAGTCTCCAAAACCAAAGATTGTTTGGATGTTACATTAAAAATGGAGGTTATATATACGCACTTTGCTTTCACAAGTTTTGAAGTCGTGTTTATTAAACTCACCATGCATCATTGGATGGTAATGAATTGCATGCAGTTTTCTAAATTGTGTTATCTCATATTCCTTAAGGATATACCTACATTCTTTTTGAAGCCGACAGTTGACATATGATAATAAAAAACTCCCATGGTACTACAGCCCATGAAGGGCCTTAGCCTACCAAGCGACTGCCGCTCAGCCCGAAAGCCAGCAGATTACGAGGTGTCGTGGTAGCACGACGAATCCTCACGGCCGTTATGCTTGGCTTTCTACACCGGGGCCGCTATATCACGGTCAGATAGCTCCTCAATTTTAATCGCGCAGGCTTAGTGGAACTCGAACCAGCCCTCAGGTCCAGGTAAAAATCCCTGACCTGGCCGGGAATCGAACCAGGGGCCTCCGGATAAGGGGCAGGCACGCTACCTCTACACCACGGGGCTGGCTTGGACATATAATAATAATAATAATAATAATAATAATAATAATAATAATAATAATGGTGGATATTGGATATTACAGACGGATAGCCCTTGCCTCATTTCTGGTGGAGTATCGTGCGGTGCGAAATGTGTGAGTTACAGGAAATTTGGTTACAACACGAACACCAGTCTCCAAGCCAAGGGAACAAAACCTGCACTCCGAGGCCAGAGAACGAATCATTGACCACACAGTCATAAAGCCGGAGAACTCGTACACTTGTTTTCCTCAAGGTCATGCACCTCATTTCAGGCATCCTCCTCCCCCAGTGGAGGGGAGCTGATTGGACCTTTGTAACAACACACCGGCACTTCCGATAATCATAAAACTCTGAAGGTACCGGGATCGTACCTAGGCCTTCAAGGATGACGGCTAGTAGCGTTAACTAGTACATAACTGAGGACAACTAAATAATGTTACATATCAGGAGCGTAGTAGCTGAGTGACCTCATCACTGGCTTCTCATTAACGCGGCTGCATTTGAATGCGCATGAGACCTTCGAAATGAAAACATCGCGCCTCTGAAATTTACGTAAAACTGTTCAGCGGCTCAAAAAAAAAAAAAAAAGTGCTCATGGTATTAAATGTTCCTGGCACTTAGTATTTTGTCGGCCTTCATTTTAATTATTAACAACATACTGTATATTTCACCGTTCAGTTGCTTCTGACAGAAATGTACTTGCGAGGAAATTAAACAATACTCTGCGCTCATTCTTATTTGAATGACTGGATATCCCGTAGCTATGATCCTTATATTAACTGCTACGTAATACTAAAACCTTACTTGCTTTAATATGATTTAATTTTCTTGTTTGTTGACAGCTTTTCGTCCTCGCCGCTGCCCTGGCCGTAGCTCACGCCGGAGGCCCCGCCGCCTACAGCATCAACACCGCCACCGCCGACTTCGGCTCCCTTGGATCCACCCAGGAGAGCACTCTTAAGGGAATTGGCGGTAACAACGTCATCACCCAGTACTCCAAGGCTGTAGACAGCCCCTACTCCAGCGTGCGCATCAGCAACAGCCGTGTGAGCAACGACGCTTTCGCTTACGGCGCTGGTTACGGCTATGCCGCTCCCGCTCTCGCCTACGGAGCTGGTGCCGCCGCTCTCGCCCCTGCTCTCCGTGGTGCCGCCGCTGGTCTGACCTACGGCGCTGCTGGCCAGGCCTTCGGCAGCTCTCTCCACGGACACGCTGCCTACGGCGCTACCAGGCTTGCCGCCCCCGCTATCGCTGCTGCTCCCGCTCTCGCCTACGGAGGTTATGCCCGTGCCGCTTACGCCGCCCCCGCCATCGCTGCCGCTCCCGCCCTCGCCTACGGAGCTTATGCCCGTGCCGCTTATGCTGCCCCCGCTCTGGCTGCCGCCCCTGCCCTCGCCTACGGACACGGTCTTGCCCGTGCTGCCATCGCTGCCCCCGCTGTAGCCTACTCTGCCGCCCCCGCCGTAGCTCACGTATCCTATGCTGGTCTTGGCGCCCACTACGCTTTCTAATTCTCTCCCTCCATTCTTCTCTTCCCCTTCTGTTCCTCTTCTTCTTTCGTCCGAGCATTTCAGCCGGCTGTATGCCGCGTCTGACTAATAGAAAAGAATCCTCTGCATGGCCGACCAATCGTAACGATGCGGTGAATGCCATACTTGTGTTGCTTTCGTTTTTTGAAAGCTTTACAAAAACAAACATAAACATGTCATGAATTTCACGTATTTATTTCTAAATAAATTTCTGTATAAAATATAAAACATTGGAGATATTTATTTAACCTTTGTTATCCATTTCCTCAGTGTTCGCCATATTACTTCCCTGCCTGCAAAGTAAATCCATTAGTTCCCTATCTGATGATTGGTATTGTGATAGCTGACTGCTACTCAGCACTAACCACTACTTCAGCTAGACTAGCTAACGATTAAAACCCATAAAGAAGAGACCTCGCGAGCGGGATACGGGGATACTTCCTGATCCGTTTTTCACGACCTGTTGTTATTGAACAGCATTTTTCGGCTCTCTGTATACAGAAATGTGTATTTTTAGTTAACTTTGGCAAGGACTGTGAAAGAAGCGGTCATGAACTACACAGTTCAAAAAATTGGGGGAACATGTTTTTGAATGCATGCCATGGTCCACAAAACAATACCTCACACCCAGGTATATTACCAACTAACCCTTTATTCTTTACCTTTGAAGTATACAAAGAACATCGATGGATTCGTGTTCATTTTCAGAACAACAAACGGAAATGTCAAAATAGGGGTGAAAACAAAGTGATAACAGTCCTCCAGGGTGGATTTTTATCACAATTGGAGAGCTTCAGTATGGTGTATGTCCTCCATGAGGATTTATCATAGCTTGGCACCTACGTGGATTGCTCCGTATAAGTCGACTGAGGTCACGTTGCGGTATCAGATCCCATTTTTCAGTGAGAGCCTGTTCGAGGTCTTGAAGTGTCTGTGGTGGAACAGGACGCTCACTAACACTTCTGTCAAGCCTATCCCACACATGCTCGACGGGATTAAGTTCGGGACACACTGCTGGCCATTCCAACTCTTTAATGCCCAGTTCTCGCAAGGCAGCTCTGGTGACGCGTGCTACATGAGCTCTGGCATTGTCGTGCATGAGTACGAATTCAGGGCCAACACCGTATGCAGCAACCAACACATGCTCTAGCACTATCTACTAGATGTACCTCGCAGCGTTAAGATTACTATGGGCGACGACAAGATCCGTACGGCCATCAGGACTGATGCCACCCCACATCATCGCAGAACGTTGTCCGAATCGGTCACCTTCCTGGACAACATTTGGCATGTGCTGATCACCACGGCGTCTCCATACACGTTGACGTCCATCACGCTGTGTCAGGGGAAATCTGGACTCGTCTGTGAACAACAAAGGTCTCCATTGGTGAAGTTGCCAGTTGACGTGGGTACGGGCAAACAAAAGCGAGCTGCGCGATGTTGCTGCGTTAAATGGGGCACTCGAACAGGACGTCTGGGTCGTAAGGACACTTCTCTTAACCTGTTCTTTACTGCCTGGTCAGACACCGTTACTCCAGTGACCCTCGTGAGGTCTTGTTGCAGTTCTCTGGCAGTTGCTGAGCGACGCCGCAACGCACAGACGGTCAGATGTCGGTCATCCTGTGGGGTTGTCATGCGTCCACGACATTGCCAAACTCTCCTTGTGAACTGGCCTGTCTCAATGTAGCGATTTCACAAGCGTTGAATAACTGACGGAGAGACATTGAGATCCACACCAACACGACGAAAAGTCCTTCCTTCTTGGATCAAACTGACGGTCCTTGCGACTTGAACCTCGTTAAGATGTCCCATGGGATGTGCTGGTTGACGTACAACGTGCTCAGATGTCTCAGTAGTCTGTGTGCCTCACAACGGCACACGGATGAACCGCTATTCACTTTATTTTGAGGGATTACCTGACAGTATAATGCATGGCTACACCTACAGATGGAGTATAACTGCATTTGACATAGCCTGAGTAGCTAAGGTCTTAAGGTATACCAAATTAACGTTCACATACCAGACGTTACAAAACATGTTCCCCTAATGTTTTTGAACTGTGTATTTTTGTACAATGTTTCACTCGTACATGTTTCGGTAGCCCCAACTCCCTTCATCAACGATTTCTAAATCATACATCAATATTCCCCATATCTTAAAATATAACATTATTCAGTTTTACATGCTATTTCGTCAATATACAACATTGTTTTTCACTAATACACACAAACGACCATTTCTTGATAATGTTTCTTGTCATGGAACACATTAAAACACTTATAAAATGTTCAACTGGTTATTGTTATGTTGTATAACACTTAATAATACTTATTATCACGTCAGATGGTTTTCTTGGAAAATCGCCCAAAGATAAAAAATGTCCCTTGCTACTGCTTGTTCTGTTGTAGCTCATTTAAGCGTAGGCCAATTAAAAATCAACTATTATATTACCAGAGTTAAAATCTTCGCCTTGTTAGAAACCTCTCTTGGCTAAACTGATTTACCATTAAATTATTTGACTCCTTAAGCTCAAATGTATAATTGCACAAAATTAGAAACTGATAATATATTGACAGGGCGGACCAAACAATCACCCATAGTCTATATATATAAAATAAGAGTTTTGTCTGTACATTGCTCAGAATTTGAAAATAATGGTATTTCCGTATCGGTCATGTCCACAGTAACAAGAAAATGCATTTTTTACTTTTCCGTAATTTCTGTCTGTCTGTCTGTCTGTCTGTCTGTCTGTCTGTCTGTCTGTCTGTCTGTCTGTCTGTCTGTCTGTCTGTATGTATGTATGTATGTATGTATGTATGTATGTATGAATGTACACGCATCACGAGAAAACGGCTGAAGAGAATTTTATGAAAATCGGAATGTAAAGTCGGGTGATGAACCGCTACAATCTAGGCTATAAATTATTTTAATCACGCTGAGTGAAATGGTAGTTTAGGGGAAGGCCTGAAATTTAATTCTCAAATACTTATGTTATTAGTGGCCGTGTCTTAATGAAAATCGCTAGACAAAGATGGGAAATAATTCGCTACAATATAGGCTATACACGCTGAGAAAAATGGTAGTTTAGGGGAAGGCCTAAAATTTAATTGTCAAATATTTATTTTATTAGTGGTCGTATCTTCACGAAAATTGGTATGCAAAGTCGGGGAATAGGTCGCTATAATCTAGGGTATCAATAATGTTATTCGCACTGAGTGAAATGGTAGTTTAGGGGAAGGCCTGAAATGTAATCTATATATAGAATACGTGTTTTGCCTGTGAATTGCTCAGAATTTGAAATGAATGATATTTCTGTATCTGTCATGCCCTCAATAGCAAGGAAATGCATTTTTTACTTTTATGTAATTTCTATCTGTCTGTCTGTCTGTCTGTCTGTCTGTGTGTCTGTCTGTCTGTCTGTCTGTCTGTCTGTCTGTCTGTCTGTCTGTCTGTCTGTCTGTCTGTACACGCATCAAAAGAAAACGGCTGAAGAGAATTTAATGAAAATCGGTATGTAATGTCGGGTGATGAACCACTGCAATCTAGGGTACAAATTATTTTATTCACGTTGAGTGAAATAGAAGTTTAGGGGAAGGCCTGAAATGTAATTCTCAAATAAGTTATTTATGTTATTAGTGGTCGTATCGATAAATACTACATAACTAACATAACTTTAGTTATGTCGTATGTTAGTAGTAGTTATTAAGAAGTTATTAATTTTTCGATCACTTATGTCTTATACATTGTTACCGTACCGCATATAATCAGAGATATTCATGAGTTTGGATTTTTGTTACCAAGTCCATATCAGCGCCGAGTCACGAGAAAATGGGTAAACAGAATTTAGTGAAAATCGGTATGTAAAGTCCGAGAATAAAGAACTACAGTCTACGATATAAATAAATTTGTAAGACACCCTAATATCACAGAGTCGAAAGAAAACTAATGTGAAAGCCTGCATTATAGAAAGCTCATAAACTTTATCAACAATAACATTACATTGACCATTGTTTGTTGTGATGTGCTTTTTGTCTTCTGTTTCCTCTCATCCCCGATAGATAGGATTACTGCAGCGTACCGAGGTTTTTTTAATTTGCTTTACGTCGCACCGACACAGGTAGGTCTTTTGGCGACGATGGGATAGGAAATGAATAGTGGTGTGAAGGAAGCGGCCTTGGTTTTAAGGTACAGCCTGGTGTGACTGGTGTGAAAATGGGAAACCACGGAATACCATCTTCAGGGTTGGCGGGAGTGGGGTTCGAATCCACTATCTCCCGGATGCAAGCTCATAGCGGCGCGCCTCTAACCACACGGGCAACTCGCCTGGTCGAACCGACTTTAACAGCCTGCCTGTATATTGGCGGGAAGTAGCTGGGGAGTAAGATAACTTTCTTCTTTAGCATGCCATTCCTCTGGTCCATACATTTTCTGATACATCTGGTACGTAACACACTGGTTCATCATAGTATTCGAGCTATTCAGTCCCAACTCCGAGGCACTGATTGGAATGAGTAGTGTGCATATTTAACGGAATAATGACAGAGGAGTGTTCACGGCAGTCTACGACCTGGTTTTTCCAGCTCTGGAACTTTGGACTCTTAGATCGGCATCGTAGTACTGTTCGTTGAAAGTGAGAAAGTGTGCGGTTTTTCATTTGATCGAGTATTTTATATGATAACATTGCTTTCAATCGCTACATTCCTACTGACGTTTTTGTAATGACCTATGTTGAATTCAGTTAGGAAAACCACCAAGTCAGTCTTTCTGAGAATCCCGTAGCGAAGCACGGGTACATCAGCTAGTATATTATATAAAAATGAAATATCTGAAAACAATTTAAACAGAAAACACTGTGGGTAAGCATCATAAAGCAGCAACATGCTACACGTAGGAGGCAACCATTATGGTAGAATGGTGGAGTCAAAATATCACGCAAACATAAGGAGAGGCAAATAAAAATAGGAAATGTTTAATTAATTTCGTGTGGATATTTCTAGCCGAGTGTAGCCCCTATAAGGCAGACTCTCCGATGAGGGTTTGCGGCATCTGCCATGTGTAGGTGACTGCGTGTTATTGTGGTAGAAGATAGTGTTATGTGTGGTGTGTGAGTTGGTGGGATGTTGGGGACAGCACAAACACCCACCCCCCGGGCCATTGGAACCAACCAATGGAGGTTAAAATCCCCGACCCAGCCGGGAATCGAACTCGGGACCCTCTCAACCGAAGGCCAGTACGCTGGCCATTCAGCCAACGAATCGGACATAGGGAATTCTGTGGATAGGGGTTATCATATAGAGGGAATAAGTAGAACCAAATAAAATTAAATGATTGTAGAGACGAAAGTCATATCGTGAGAGGACTTTGGAAATAGCTCGGCAATATTTGGTCAGAAGACAAGAAAATAATTCTGTAATATTATGATGAATTTTATAAATTGAGGAAACGGAGAAAAATTGCCTTTTAGGATAAGACAGGGAAGATATACAACTAATACGAGGAAGGAATATTCTAAAGTACTCACTGTAAAAGGAAATATTTTTGCTGAAGTTTTGGATCACAGAACTCATCGCGACGAGAATGATGATGGCAGTAGAATTATAATCGAGGACATGGGGATGGAGACGTGTGTGCCAAATAAATTCAAGTGTCTCAAAGCAGAAGGAGTGAATAAAAATCGACCAGAAACGATGAAGTATTTGTCACGGCTTGGATGAACTATTTGCACTGAGGTGAAGACTAAACATGGTATCCTCTGATCGGGCGAAGATAGAATTTCCAGCAAGTTACAAGAACGGTAACAGCAACGATATCGCCAAGTGTCGAAATATTCCTGAGACCAGTATACAAATGTTTGCACTCACACCGGAAAAGACAGAGTGATCATTATCGGTTAAGTATTTTTTTTTTGCTATTTGCTTTACGTCACACCGATACAGATAGGTCTTATTGCGACGATGGGATAGGAAAGGCCTAGGAATTGGAAGGGAGCGGCCGTGGCCTTAATTAAGGTACAGCCCCGGCACTTGCCTGGTGTGAAAGTGGGAAACCATGGAAAACCATCTTCAGGGCTGCCGACAGTGGGGCTCGAACCCAATATCTCCCCATTAATGGATACAGGCCGCACTTAAGCGACTGATCGGTTAAGTTGGATGGCAAACAATGCATTTTCAGATCCCGAAGATTTTCGTTGTGCGCCAAGTAGGCCCTAGTTGATAACGTGCGCAGAATTAATGATTACCAAGTTAATTGAGTTCTGTCGAGGATTGCAGGAAAATACGTGGCTGGTACTCGTGCGTAAGATATGTTTGCCAGGGTTCAATGGCGCAGTGCTCTGGGTTCTCGACTTCCAACCTGAGTGTCTCGGGTTCGAAGCCAGGCGATTTTGTGCGGGATTTTTCAATAGGATAATCGGGAGTTGGCAGAAAGGGCATGCGGTCTTAAACCTCAGGCCACATCCTAAACAAATCTGTGAAAGAGGCGTTAATAATAGTAATAATAATAAACTATCATGTGCAAGCATTTTAATTTTACGCCATTTGTCTGCCTGCTTGTCAAATTCGACATTTCGTTTTACTCTAGGCCTGTTAGATGGCAGAGTATACGAAATTTCTCTCGGGCGTCTACGGCTTAGTTTTTAATGCATTTTTTCGCCTAAATACCAAATGTACTCCCAGAGATCTTTTACTCGACGACATCGTATGACATGGATTGACGAACAGACTTCTTTCCGCCCTTCAAATTTCGACTGCCTATGCAGGTTTTGAACCCACAATCTCGGGATCCAGGAAGATCAAAGAAATATATTATTTGGTTAATCAGGTCACTAGGAAGCTCAAGCTTGTTTTAACTTTGAAATTTTAGTACTATGTTCATCAATCAATAATGAAGATTCATCAACTGACGTAGATTCATTGCAAACGTCATCAATCAATCAATCAATCAATCAATCAATCAATCAATCAATCAATCAATCAATCAATCAATCAATCAATCAATCAATCAATCAATCAATCAATCAATCAATCAATCAATCAATCAATCAATCAATCAATCAATCAATCAATCAATCACCACTGATCTGCATTTAGGACCATCGCTCAGGTGGTAGATTTACTTAGTATTTTCTTAAATGTTTTCAAAAAAGTTGGAAATTTAACATACTAATAATTACGATCCCTAACTACTCTTCTTCCTATAAACGAGAATTTGACCCAATTTGTCCTCTTGAATTATTCTACTTCTACTTTCTTTTTCAATTTGCTTTACGTCGCACCGACACAGATAGGTCTTATGGCGACGATGGGACAGGAAAGTCTAGGAATGGGGAAAAAGCGGCCGTGGCCTTAATTAAGGTACGGCCTCAGCATTTGTCTGGTGTGAAAATTGGAAACCACGGAAAACCATCTTCAGGGCTGCCGACAGCGGGGTTCGAACCCACTATCTCCCGGATGCAAGCTCACAGTTGCGCGCCCCTAATCGCACGTCCAGCTCGCCCGGTCTCTACTTCTACTACCGCTTTTTCCACACCTGTGGGCTCGCGGGTGCGGTCTGTTCGCACATGTGGATTTGGTCCTGTTTTACAGTCTGATGCCCTTCCTGACGCCAAATTTGTCCTCTTTAATTACTCTATATTCATATTATGACCTTTCCTAAATTTCTTTTTTGCAATTTGCAATTTGCTTTACGTCGCACCGACACAGATAGGTCTTATGACGACGATGGGACAGGAAAGGCCTAGGAATGGGAAGGAAGCGGCCGTGGCCTTAATTAAGGTACAGCCCCAGCATTTGCCTGGTGTGAAAATGGGAAACCATGGAAAACCATCTTCAGGGCTGCCGACAGTGTGGTTCGAACCCACTATCACCCGGATGCAAGCTCACAGCAGCGCGCCCCTAACCGCAAGGCCAACTCGTCCGGTGGGCTAAATTTCAAAGCTCCACTGAAGCTTATTCGTCTACTAATGGCATTCAAAGCCATCTCTCCACTTGTATCTCGGATCATTCCACTTAGTTGAACCGTCTCCTTACTCCCAAGTTTTCCCAGGTCAACATTTTTATAATTTTCGTAACACTGCACTTTTGACGGAAATCACTCAGAACAAATGTTCTCCTAGTCTCTGGATCTTTTCCAAGCGAGTTGGCCGTGCTGTTAGGGGCGCCCAACTGTGAGCTTGCATTCGGGAAATAGTGGGTTCGAACAACAATGTCGGCAGCCCTGAAGTTGGCTTTCCATGGCTTCCCATTTTCACACCAGGAAAATGCTGGGGCTGTACCTTAATTAAGGCCACGGCCGCTTCGCTCCAACTCCCAGACCTTTTCTATCCCATCGTCACCATAAGACCTATCTGTGTCGATGGGACGTAAAGCCACTAGCAAAAAAAGAAAAAAATACTTTAATTAAGTCCACGGCCGCTTCCTTCCCACTTCTAGCCCACCGTTGCCGTAAGACGGTGTTGGTGCGACGGAAAGCAACTTCTAAAAAAAGTAGATCTTTTTCTCGAATCAAGTAAAGAGTTAGTATTAGGAAATGTCAGTACTGACCATAAAAATCACGAAGGAGCATCGGTACAGAAGTAACAGAAAGCAATAGATGACAAGTTGGTTACCCTGCCTACTCCATCCACACACTGAGCTGAGGGGGTTCAATTTATTAGTCTGAAATATTAGACATTTTCTGTCGAATAACAAAGCCGGGCTTCGGCGTTATATCGCAACATAATGTTCAATCAATAACCAGGTAGTCAACCTTGAGTTTTGCATGTGAGGTGGTTTAAACAACTTGTGTGATAGTTTCAACACAAGCTCGGATACGTGGCCCAAATATTTCCCTTGACCGTGCCAGTGGGCGGGGTGGGTGGTGGTGGGTATATATGGTACGCTCACATGTCTGTAATGATACAGTTCACGAATATTCGTACAACCACCACCATCATGGCATTCAAGGTAACTAGTGTGTGTTCGTCTTGTTTTCATGAAGTAGCGGAGAATTTTTGTTTGTAACTTCGAGCATTTACTGGTTGAGTGAACCAATCACCTGTAAGTTGCCCTTGAAGAGTGTCTGTGTTTATTATATAATCGGCTGAGAACTTCCCTTTTCTATTCAACCAAAGCAAAACCCATGGCGCAACAGCTCCGTAGGGCCATACCCTACCAAGCGACCGCTGCTCAGCCCGCAGGCCTGCAAATTATGACGTATACTGTGGTCAGCACGACGAGTGTTCTCGGCCGTTATTATTGGCTTTCTAGACAGGTCGCTTGTATGGGAGAATAATAATTTTCCCCCGAAGTGCATTCTGCGTAATGTATTGACTTGAGACTAGGAATACCGTGGGCCTTTGGATTTTTGTGGTGCACGTACTTTGTGTTAAATTGGTTTAGTGCTGAGATTGGGAACCGCGTTGTAGAGTACCGTTTGTGTACACAGAGCAAACAATTTTGCCGGAAAATTAACTACCAGAATAGCAGACATTTACAATGTCGAAAGGACAAAGCATCCATTATTAGTTTTGTTTCATACAACATTGTGTCGAGTTTCATATGTGTACGTTCATCAAACCAATGTGGAGTGGATCCTTCCGATACTGTAGTTACTTACCAACTACAGTTCATGTAAAAGAGTTACATGCGTGCTTACCAGATGGTTACACTGCGTCGTGTGGGCGAGTCAGTCATAAAATGAGCACAACAGTCTTGTATGTTACAGATAATTTTGTTTATAGCGGCCCTGAACGCAGCGTAACAATTGATTGAATGGTGGGCCTGAATGAAATGGGCATAATGCCAGTATCTTAAGATTTTTAAAATATCCTATAGGAAGAAATTCAGCTTAATATTAAATAAAATATCGTACGTTACACGGGTGAAAGTTATTCACGAATTCACTTCGACATTCCTACCTCACCCTCAACTGATACGGGAAAACCTCTATTTCGTTTCTTGTAATATAAATAGGTTTGTATTAAATTCTGATGAACATTCACTAGTGATTAAACATTCTTAAACTGACTGAAATCCCTCCTTTTTTCTATGAGTGAGCATAAGAAAACTGGCTAAGACCTCTGAAGGCGAATGAACAGGCACACTGGGCCGGAGTTCACTCATAAAATAGACTTTTCTCTTCTTTTCTTCATCTGCTACAGCTTCAGAGAGGTTTCTGTATTCTCCTTCGAATTTTAAATTCATAGAAGAACAAAAAATGAGGAAAAAGGGAACGGTATATGTGATAATAATGTCAATATTTCTCATCAGTAGGGTTGCTGTTAGAATCCCGAGCAGTGCAGGTGCGATTTACGAAATGAAAGAAGTCGCATACCTGTAGCTAATTGCTGATGATCACAAGTTTAACAGTTACGTAAACCTTGCTGGTTTGCGTTTTGCGATTCTGGTGTGTCTCATTCAATAAATATAAGAGTAAGCCTGTGATAGCTAGCGATATTCTCGATACCCTGTGGCCTGCTTGGAGGCATGTGGCCTCCGATGAGGCCTGGTGCAGGTCCTTCGAGCGGACACCGTATAGGCGACCTGCGCGTCTGTGAGGATGGGCCCCTACCTATAATGAATTCAAATGAAGAAGACTACACACACACACACACACACACACACACACACACACAAACACACAGAGTCCGCGAGCCATCGGAATTAACCAGTGAAGGTTAAAAACCCCGACTCACCCGGGAATCGAACGCAGGACTCTCTGGACCAATGGCAAGCATGAGGGCCCAAATGCCATATGTACCGTACGTACTGTATATTCATAGTTGTCAGCCTGTACAAAGATAGGAAGAATGTGGGAAACAAATCAACTGCTAGATGACGGAAATGTTGTTATAAATATATCGAACGTATACCTTTTAAGGTCAATTCGTCCTAGGTGTGTAATTTTGTGGGCATTTCATTACAATGATACTAATTCATACAAGGAAATCGGCGAGGCCACAACATTTAGTTTAAGGGTATTATTACGTGTCACTCTCCAATTTTGGTCGTATCTTTGGAGCAGAGTAGTTGAATTTACGATAGTAATATAGATCCCATATTACATAATCAAGTAAACATTCGCCTCTACCTAGACCTTCCCTCGACTGCCGATCATTGAGCTAATACGTTAGAAGTTAGAGCATAGTAGCCTTAGAGCTCACAATGGATACTTCATTAGAAGGACATCAGGTCTCCAACAAGCAAAGATTATTTGATATTGCATTTAAAATAGGGGTTATATACGCACTTAGCTTTCACAAGATTTGAAGTCGAATTTGTTAAAATAATAATATCCATAGGATGGTAATGAATAGCATTCAGTTTTCTAAATACATAATGCTCAGATTGTCTTCTTTCATATTTCTTAAGAATACATTCTTATGAAGGTGAGAGCCGACATAAAATAATAATAATAATAATAATAATAATAATAATAATAATAATAATAATAATAATAATAATAATTTCGGTGGATATTACAGACGGATAGCAATTGCCTTTTTCTGCTGGAGGGTCTTGCTGTCCCAGGCGTGTGAGTTACAGGATATTAGGTGACAGCACGAACACCAGTCCCCAAGTCAAATTAATAAACAGCTAACAATTAAAATTACACGACCCAGTTCGGAACAGAAGCCTGCACCCAGAGGCCCGAGGACAAATCAGTGACCACTCAGTAATAAAGCCAGAGAACTCGTACCCTTGTTTTCTTCAAGGTCGCGCACCTTATTTCAGGCACACCCCGATTGGAGGCGAGCTGCTTGGACCTTCATAACAACATATTGGACCGGCCCTCCTGCTAATCTTAAATCTCTGAAGGTATCGGGAATCGAATCCAGGCGTTCGAGGATGACAACTAATAGCGTTAATCATTACATAACTCAGGACGACAATTAAGTAACGTTACATAAGAGGAGCGTGGTAGCTGAGCGACTTCATCACCGGCTTCTCACAAATGCGGCTGCATTTTTCGTGCACACGGTACCTTTGAAATGAGGACATCGCGGTTCTGAAGTTCGAATTCTACGTAAAATTGTATAGCAGCTCAAAACAAAATGAGCGCATGCTATTAAATGCTCTTCTCATTTAGTATCTTGTCAAGCTCATTTTTTTTATTATTTCACCGACTATGTAGGTACACACTCTGTCGATACCCACAAAAAACATTATATCTCTAGCTACGGTTGTTTCTGAGAAAATATTCTTACGAAGAACTTAAACGATACTACGCGCTCATTCCTTTTTGAATGACTGTACATGGCGTAGCTTTGATCATGATCTTAACTGCCACATAATACTAAAACCTTAGCCCTACTTGCTTCAATATGGCATGATTATCTTGTTTGTTGACAGCTTTTCGTCCTCGCCGCTGCCCTGGCCGTAGCTCACGCCGGAGGCCCCGCCGCCTACAGCATCAACACCGCCACCGCCGACTTCGGCTCCCTTGGATCCACCCAGGAGAGCACTCTTAAGGGAATTGGCGGTAACAACGTCATCACCCAGTACTCCAAGGCTGTAGACAGCCCCTACTCCAGCGTGCGCATCAGCAACAGCCGTGTGAGCAACGACGCTTTCGCTTACGGCGCTGGTTACGGTTATGCCGCTCCTGCTCTCGCCTACGGAGCTGGTGCCGCCGCTCTCGCCCCTGCTCTCCGTGGTGCCGCCGCTGGTCTGACCTACGGCGCTGCTGGCCAGTCCTTCGGCACCTCTCTCCACGGACACGCTGCCTACGGCGCTACCAGGCTTGCCGCCCCCGCCATCGCCGCTGCTCCCGCCCTCGCCTACGGAGGTTATGCCCGTGCCGCTTACGCCGCCCCCGCCATCGCTGCCGCTCCCGCCCTCGCCTACGGAGGTTATGCCCGTCCCTCTTATGCTGCCCCCGCTCTGGCTGCCGCCCCCGCCCTCGCCTACGGACACGGTCTTGCCCGTGCTGCCATCGCTGCCCCCGCTGTAGCCTACTCTGCCGCCCCCGCCGTAGCTCACGTATCCTATGCTGGTCTTGGCGCCCACTACGCTTTCTAATTCTCTCCCTCCATTCTTCTCTTCCCCTTCTGTTCCTCTTCTTCCTTCGTCCGAGCATTTCAGCCGGCTGTATGCCGCGTCTGACTAATAGTAAAGAATCCCCTGCATGGCCGACCAATCGTAACGATGCGGTGAATGCCATACTTGTGTTGCTTTCGTTTTTAGAAAGCTTTATGAAAACAAACACAAACATGTCATGAATTTCACGTATTTATTTCTAAATAAATTATTATATAAAAAATAAAATGAAAGTATTTATTTAACCATTGTTATCAATTTCTTTATTCGTTCATATTACTTCCCTAGGCTGTACAGTACTCCTCATTTGTTCCTATCTGATGACTGGTATTGTGATAGCTGTCTGACACTCTACTTCACCTAGACTAGCCAATGTTGGATCACCCATTAGAAAGGAGCACATAAAGAAGAGACCTCGCGAGTGGATTAGAGGGATGCTTCCTGATCCCTTTCTTCACGACCTGTTATTACTGGACAGCATGTTTGTAGTCTGCGTATAAAGATATGTATTGCATTAACTTTGGCAAGGGCTGTGATAGAAGCAGCCATGAGCTATGTGTTAAATATCTTCCTGCCTGGGGCCGATCACTTCAAGTTACACATTTACCCGGAGTTGTAGGAGAAAACCATGGATATCCACGCTAGGGTGACCGAACGATGAATTTTAGTCCGCTTTGCTATCATTTTATGTGTTCCAAGTTTAAAGGCCCACACTTTACCTATTTCTCAATCCAATGACAGACCCGGGAATAGAGCTCTGGACGATCAGGCGGTTCCAGCAGCTGTATTTCAGAGAACTGGGATAAGTGAAGAAATTTGTTCGATTACGGTACACTTTAAAGAGTACAGTAGGCATAGAGTAGAAGAACCACTTGGCATTGTGTGGTTTTAATATCGCATGTACAACTTCAGAATCAAATTTTATCAATCCACGTCACATAATTTCAAATTCAGTATTATTCTCCAAGGTTTGTAGCATGGGGTACAATGGGTGTCATATTTAATGCACGAGCTTCATTTGTAAGGTTCTGTAACATATTTTTTTCTATATTTTCATATTACAAGAATTTTATGTAGAATATCCTGGATTTTTAAATTTATAACATTGCAAATGTTTCTACGAAGTAGAAATTCAGACTTAAAATGTTGAATTACAAAAAATGTTTTCATGGATTAGGAATGAGGCGAAACTTGATATGGTCGCAAATTTTACAATTAATTTGTAGATCTCTGCCTTTAATTTGATGTACCTGTTAGTGGATGGATGTAGTATTTTTGCATCCGTATTTTAGCACAGGCCAGAGCAAATTAAGGGGCTGCTTGGCCGAGGCGGTAAAGGCGTGCTCGGTTCGCCCGGAAGGACGTGGGTTCGAATCCCCGTCGTAAAATTTAAGAAACGATATTTCCACTTTCGGAGGTGCACATGGCCCTGAGGTTCAATCAGCCTACACCAAAAGTGAGTACCAGGTTAATTCCTGGGGGCAAAGGCGGCCGGGCGTAGAGCTAACCACTCTACTCCATCAAGTGCCGAGGTTACGGATAGTGGAAGCCTTTACCTTCCACCCCTCCAAGGGGCTCAATGGCCTGACTTTGCTTTGCTTTCCACAGCAAAATATAGCTTTCTCTGACTTTTCTGTCTTTCACAGTATTGATGCTGCTGAGGTGCGAGTATGAACATCTGAACACAACTTGAGAGTTACAAAACATTCTGCTAATGGGATAATTCGTGCTGAAATGGCACTTCCTAGCTTATCGAGGAAAGGAATGGCAAACCACCTCACTGCTTATGTTTGTTGCCTGGTATGCATCATTACAGCGCTAGCATTGGTTTTAGAGGTTCCGATAAACGCTCTATTTGAGGATTCTTCCAGCTTCCCGTCTCATGACTTAACAGACACATGCTACGATTATAGTACCGGTAAATGATTTGGTTATCAATGACCTTCTTAATGTATCTTTTTCTTCTACCACTTTTCTCATACCTGTGGGGTCATGGGTGCGAACTGCCTTGAACATGTGGATTTGGCCCTGTTCTTCGGCCGGATGCCCTTCCTGACGCAAACTCTACATGGAGGGATGTAATCACTATTATGTGTTTCTGCGGTGGTTGGTAGAACGGTGTGTTGTCTGAATATGAAGAGGAGAGTGTTGGGATAGACACAAATACCCAGTCCTCGAGCCAGGAGAATTAATCAGAAGCGATTTTAAACCCTGACTCGGCCGGGAATCGAACGTAAGGGCAGTCCGTTGACCATTAAGTCAACGAGTCGGACAACCTTCTTAATGAATAACCGTACAAAACGTATCATCTCAGAATCACGTTCAGTTTGAAATATGCCGGACTGAGTGGCTCAGACGGTTGAGGCGCTGGCTTTCTGACCCCAACTTGGCAGGTTCGATTCTGGCTCAGTCCGGTGTTATTTGAAGGTGCTCACATACGTCAGTCTCATGTCGCTAGATTTATTGGCACGGAAAACAACTCCTGTAGGACAAAATGTCGGCACCTCGGTGTCTCCGAAAACCTTAAAAGTAGTTAGTGGGAAAAATAATGTACAACGGGTGATTTTTTAGTCCGCCCTATCAATATATTATTAATATTTGAATTATTTATACGTACATGTTTCGGGAGATTTAACTCCGTTCATCAGCGTATTTACATTAAAATCTACCTTATGGAAGTCTCAAGATACAACATCATATCATATTAACATTAAGCATTATCCTGTATAACCTCTACTCTAGACCAACATATGTACACTTTGCTTTTTTTTTAATAATACCTGGGTAACCCAACACGCAAGACATGGCACATATTTAAAAACTTTCTTGAATAGTTCACTCATTCCTCCTAACCTTCACACTCTTACAACGTGTATCATCACCCTGGATGGATCCATTAGCTGGGTCAGACACTGATAAAATGTTACTTGTCACTGCTTGTATTGTTGCTGCCATTAGGAATCTACCATCTTATCGTCCAATTTTGACATCTTGTTGTAGAAGTTAAGACCCTTTATAGGATGCATTGATTTATTACAAAGTTGTATACATATTAAAATTTAGCCATGTATGTGCCGCCTGTATTAGTTTGAAATAACTCCGTAGCCAATTCTAGGAATAAACCCGATATACATTTCAGAGTAGCGAGACATGTATTGTCAGGGCACATACATGGCTAAATTTTAATACGTATACAACTTTGGAATAAATCAATGCATCCTATAAAGGGTCTTAACTTCAACAAGGTGTCAAAATTGGGCGATAAGATGGTAGATTCCTAGTGGCAGCAACAATACAAGCAGTGACAAGTAACATTTTATCAGTGTCTGACTCAGCTAATGGGTCCATCCAGGGTGATGATACACGTTGTAAGAGTGTGAAGGATAGGAGGAATGAGTGAACTATTCAAGAGTGTTTTTAAATATGTTCCATGTCTTACGTGTTAGGTTGCAACAGGCATTAATATAAACAAAATCAAAGTGTATATATGTTGGTCTAGAGTTGAATTTATACAGGACAATGCTTAATGTTAATGTGATATGATATTCTATCTTGAGACCTGCATAATGTAGATTTTGATGTAAATACGCTGATGAATGCAGTTAAGGCTCCCGAAACATGTAAGTATAAATTATTCAAATATTAATAACATATTGACAGGGCGGACCAAACAATCACCCGTTGTACATTATTGTTATTACGAGTCAATACGGACCAATTAAGGATCAATATGGCCAAGTTTGTTGAGTTAGTGGGACGTAAAGCACATAACATTATTTATTAGTTTGAAATAACTCCATAAACAGTTCTAGGAATAAACTCGATATACATTTCAGGGTAGTGAGACATGTATTGATGATTATTAATTTAAGCGAATAATAGACCGAGGTAATCAACAACAAACGTAAGGCTCTCGACTGACGACTCACCAGGGGGTTAGCAATTAGAGATTAGCTTCTCCGGGGGTCAATAGAATGGTTGAAGAATAGGGATGCAGTACTAGAATCAGAAACGAAATATAGTGACCAACAATATGCAAAAGTAAGGAGAAGGCATGCATTATATTTGAATTATCCAGTATACTGTACGAAAAGAAACCATACGTAAAATAGCTTTAAACAGGAAATCTGTGGATAAAGATCATAATTCCTTACATCCTCCCCTAAGGAAAGATGGGTCTCAGCTGTAGTAGTAAATGGCCCTCGATATCATCCAGTTACGTACTGGATGTCACACCCTATGGCTTCACACTCCAGGATGGTAGGAGGAATGCCAATGTGACTCTTTACAATAGTGAAAAGGATGAATCCTCTCAGCTCGGCTCTGCCATGGTTATACGCGACAATTATTCGTGGTATTGCAGAACCGAGATTCATCGTTGAACATGATACGTCGCCGCTTGTCTATGCCAGACGATTACAGACCATTGCATACGCAGCCGCCCCTCAGGTCCTACGCATGAGGCTAGTCCGGTAGATGTCAGTCGTCTAGATATGGTGAAGGATGACACAGGATGTTGTAATGAGTTCAGAAACTGTTTCGGGAAGTTAGGCACAGATGCTATTGGGTTGTGTAATACTTGGCGCACAATACTGCGATCCTCCCCTGGAGTGATTCCTCTTCAGTATAATGAAATTAGACCTAAGTGCAATGACATGATCAGACAAGATCTTTCTGGAAACTTTATGATGAATTTGAAAAAGCGAGGAAACAGAGAAAAATTGCCTTTTTGGGTAAGTGGTGTTAATAATAATAATAATAATAATAATAATAATAATAATAATAATAATAATAATAATAATAATAATAATAGACTAATAATATAATAATAATAATAATAATAATAATAATAATAATAATAATAATAATAATGATATAAACATATTTAAAACACTAGGCTGATTTTCGTTACACCGGGCGAGTTGGCCGTGAGGTCCGGGGCACGCGGCTGTGAGCTTGCATCCGGGAGATAGTGGGTTCGAATCCCCCTGTCGGCAGGCCTGAAGATGATTTTCCGTGGTTTCCCATTTTCACACCAGGCAAATGTTGGGGCTGTACCTTAATTAAGGCCACGGCCGCTTCCTTCCAACTCCTAGGCCTTTCCTATCCCATCGTCTCCATAAGACCTATCTGTGTCGGTGCGACGTAAAGCAATTAGTAAATTAGCGATTTTCCTTACACCGATTTTGAGGGAACGGCTGAACCGATTGAGGTCGTAAAGAATTCTGACAAAAGCTCTTGGCGTATGGATTTGCAAAGTGTCTTTAAAAGCACAAACATTTCTGATTGGCTATGGCGCTCGCCAGTACTTCAAGCCCGCCTGAACCATGAGAGCACTGAGCAGCAGACACGACAGGGGAGGTGGAAGAAGAGTAGGCACGCATGTGCAGTCAGTGTTCAACTGTACTGTACTTCGTGGACAAGAATCCACTGTTCTGTTGCCCAGCTATTGAACAGTGCACGTTACATTCAAAATTCCTCTAAATTTAAATGATAGTTCGGTGTCTGGATTAAAATTAAATTCCAAAGCAGCTGACAATATTCGGTAAGCATGGCTCAATATGAGATAAAGCCCCAATGGCAAATCGTCATTCATTAATGTGTGTGAATCGTCTTCTAAAATATATCATAGGTAACGACATTACATTCCTTCTCGTGGGAAAAGTTTTATTGTTCCTCAGGGAGATTTCATAAAGGCTTCGCCTGTTTTGCCACATACTTATCGCCAAACAATTATCTATACTAATATAATAAAGAGAGTGCGAATTTTGTGGGTTTGTGTATATCTGGAGGGTAATCTCAGAAACTACTGGACGGATTCTAAAAATTATTCCACTAATAGAGAGATACATTATCCCTGAGTTCTATAGGCTATATTTTATATTGTTAAATATAAGTTTTCACCGACTCCCAAAGGCGTTTAAGGGGTGTGGCAGAAAGAAAAGGCCCGTTGGCACCTTAACATAGGCTAATATAGGCGAAATATTCAATGTGTCGTACAAGGACAAGACAAAGCTCATTGTAAGCCTCACGACGCGTAGAACAAAACTCGGTGGGGCCCTACGGGCCCCGAAAACTATGTTTTAAGGACCTAAAAACCAACCGTTTTGGAGATACAGGCATCACACTACCCCGCTCTAGGAATTGGATGAAGAAATGACCAGCCGTAGCCATGGCAAGGTCAGCTCAAGGATTCTGCAGTAGAATACAAGCCTGGTATTTGAAGTAGGCACGTGCATGAATGTAGGCTAGGCCAAGGAGAGATTCTGCTACACATATGACTGTCTCGAAAACAAGCACTATGGGGGTAAGCCACCACTAGGGGTTGTGGTCGGAAGGAGGTGGCATGTATAAAAATAATCGAAAATCGAAGCCATAGGTTTCGGGGTCGCTGAGATGAACAGTGACACTCCGCATGTCGTTTAAGTTCAGTTCCCATCGGCATGGGGGGTGAGAAGGGCTGAACATAGTCGAAAATAGCCCAGTTTATGGATTTATGTGTGTGCACCCCTCTGAGTGGGACAAGAAGTATGGGTATGTATATGAGTTACTATGTCGAGAAAATACTGTAGGGGTAAGACATCCCTTTTTTTTTTTTTGCTAGGGGCTTTACGTCGCACCGACACAGATAGGTCTTATGGCGACGATGGGATAGGAAAGGCCTAGGAGTTGGAAGGAAGCGGCCGTGGCCTTAATTAAGGTACAGCCCCAGCATTTGCCTGGTGTGAAAATGGGAAACCACGGAAAACCATCTTCAGGGCTGCCGATAGTGGGATTCGAACCTACTATCTCCCGGATGCAAGCTCACAGCCGCGCGCCTCTACGCGCACGGAAGACATCCCTGGGGAAGGAGGTGATGACATGTAAAATAATCGAAAACAGCCGATATTAGTGTCGAATGCATAGTTTTCGGAGACACTGTGATGAATAGTGACATACCAGATGTCGTTTAAGTCCAAATTTAGCACCCGTCGGCATGGTGATTTAGAAGGGGCGATAAAGAAAATGTGCAAATTCACCGAGATTAATGTTGTTTACACAGTTTTCGGTGTCGCTCGGCTGATCAGTGATAGTCTCAGTGACCGTTGGAATCATGTACATCATATCTATAATACGACGCGTAAATACATTACGTTATAACTTATTGTTATTATTGTTTGAAAGGATCAACTACTTCCCTGACATTCTTGGCTGCCACAAGGAAATACTTCAAGGCAAAACAAAATAATTTCAAACTAAAACGTAAAATTATACACATAACAATATTCCTAAATTTACGAATTTACAAAAGAATTCATAAACACTCAACCAACGTCACATTTAAGAAAACTTTTTAAAAAATCACTTGAAATAGGGAATGCAAATCCTACAAGGAAAAGTTGTGAAAGAGAAAATTACCAGAATTTTACATGTACGTGTGTATAGTATCTTCTAGAATAGCTCTCATCCAAACTTCGTACAAATACGAATTACTATCTCGAAAAGATACTAGAGGAGTAAAACACCTTCTAGCAAACCTAGGAGAGGGAATGACGTACAAGGATAATCGAAAATGTCCAATGTTAGCGTCCCATCCATAGTTTGCGCGGTCGCTGAGTTGTATTGTGGCACTCTGGATGCCATTTAAGTACCAGTTCAGCTGCGTAGGCATAGCGAAAAGTGGTGATGAAGAAAATGTCCAAACTTACCGAGATTAGTTTGATTAACGAGAAAATAAATAATCTATAAGACTTGAAATTAAACACATAACTTCTAAACTACAAAATAGTTCTTAATCAGTCAACGTCACAATAACGAAATCTACAAAATTTCTCTTCACACATAATTAACATGCAATAAGGCACCTAAAAGTAAACAATCAATAAAATGCACCACTGCCGGTTTCAGATCAACAAGAATGTGTAACCGCGGGGGTAAGGAGAATTACGCATAACTTCGAACCAGGAACTGTATCGTTCAATACACTCTGTGATCGTCATCATTCGTCTCCAATTTGTTCAGCTTTATTATTCTTCACGTCTCTGCCACGTGCTTTCGTAGGAGAATATCATTTTAACATGCCGCATAACGTTTCAATACAGGCATGTAACTTCTCATATATTCACGAAGGAATCATGAATCGATTACCAAATCCCGTGTGAAGGACGGGTATGCTAGTATAGTTATAATTATATTAACTAGTCTCCTCTTTGACTTTTCTTCAAAATCCGCCACTTGCATAAAAATATGCGTGCGAAACCACATAAAAATGGAATTCGCTGATTTTTTTTTTTTGCAAGAAATCGATAACGGCGACTACCCCTCTGTAGATGGTGATGGATTAAATGTTATTGAACAACAAGCCAGAATTTATAGCTCATGATGATATCGTTATTGAAATTTGCAGCGAAATGTTCACTTCTGGAAGAGATGACATAATTTTCTCGAAAGTTGCCATTCTTGATTTATTTGAAAATGTTCCTTAGAAATAGGAACGTTTCCCAACGGCTCCTAAACGGAACCAGATTAGGGTCTAATTCTATGAAGTATGTACGAAAATTGTTTAGATTTGGAAATAAAAAAATTGAGATAAAGATGGGCAGAAAGCTCTAATCCATCGAAATGACTTAACAACATCCGATAAAACATTTCGATTTTCTTTGAAGAGGCATCAATTTCCAATTCGCTTGAAATTTTGTATCACGATCAATAAACCTCAGGGAACGTGTATGTCCATATTTAATTCAGCCAGTTTTCAGCCATGATCAGTTAAATGTTGCAATGCCAAGCGAGCGATATTTTAAAGTTTCAATAGTGCCCAAATGTAATTTTACAAGGAATGCACCGAGCAAGTGGCTGCGTGGTTTGAGTCACGTCGCTTCCATTCGGGAGATAGTGGGTTCGAATCCTACTGTCAGCAGCTCTCAATATAGTTTTCCATAGTTTACTATTTTCACACCAGGCAAATGCTGGGGCTGTGCTTTAATTAAGGCCATTGTTGCTTCATTCCCACTTCTAGCCATTTCCTATCTCATCGTCGCCATAAGACCTACCTTTGTCGGTGCGACGTGAAGCAAATTGTAAAACAAAATAAAGTACAAGAATGTCGTAAAGTAGGCAAAAATCAGCAGAAGGCATGAAGAAAATGGGATATATGAAAACCATTTAAACAGGAAATGCTGTGGATAAACATCATGAAAACAACAACATGCTAAAGGCAGGAGGAGGCATATATTATGATGGAATGGTGGAGTCAAGATACCACACAAACAAAAGAAGAGGCAAATAAAAATTAAAAACAGAAATGCTGTGGATAGGGTTCATCAAATAGAGGGGAGAAGTAGAACCAAATAAATATGAATGATTGTAGCAACCAAAGGATGTCGTGAGAGGACTTTGGAAATAACCTGGCAATGTTAGGGAAGATCCCAACAAAATCATTCCTGAAAGTGAGTGCATTTTAGGATAATAAAGGGAAGAATACATTAATAAGTGGAAGGAATATTCTACTCATTGTAAAAGGAAATGATTTTGATAAAGCTTTCGATCACAGAACTCTTCGCAACGAGAATGGTGATAGTAACAGAATTATACTAGATTAAATGGGGATGGGAACGTGTGTGCCAAAAAAAAATCATGTGTCACACAGCAGAAGGAGTGAAAAAAAATCGATCAGAAATGGTAAAGTATTTGGCATAGCCTGGATGAATTGTCTGCACTGAGGAGAAAAAAAAAGGTATGATATCCTCCGATCGGCCGAAGATAGAATTTCCAGCATCTATTAGAACGGCACGGTAACAGAAACGATAGTGTCCAGAGTCGAAATATTCCTGAGATCAGTATACAAATATTTGCACTCACACTTGAAAAGGTAGAGTGATTATTATCGGATAATTTGGACAGAAATCAATGCACTTTCAGATCACGAAGATTTTCATTGTGCGACAAGTGGATGATTAGGTGCTTGGAATTTACGATTACTAAGTTAATCGAGTTCTGTAGAGGATTGCAGGAAAATACGTGGCTGGTACTCGTGCGTAAAATATGTATCATTGTATGTATGTCTGGTGCTCGATGGCACTGTTCTAGGTACTCGACGCCCAACGTGAGTATTTCGGGTTCGAACCCCAGGTATTTTGTGCGAGATTTTCACTAGGATCATCGGGTAATACCAGAAAATGCATTCGGTCTTATACCTCCAGCCAGCTCCTAAATAAATGCGTGATAGTGGCCTTAATAGTAATAATAATAGTAATGAACCATCATCTGCAGTCATTTTAATTTTACGCCATTTGTCTGCCAGCTCGTTAAATTCGACATTTCGTTTTACTCTAAGCCTACTAGGTGGTAGAATACACCGAATCTCTCTCGGGCGTCTATGGCTGAGTTTTAATTAATTTTGTCGGGTAATTACCAAATGTACTACCAGAGATCATTTACATGTCGACATCGAACGACTTAGAGTGTCGAATAGATTTCTTTCCGTCCTTCGAAAATCCGACAGCCTCTGCTGGCTTTGAACCCACAATCTCGGGATCCGGAGGCCGACACTCTACCAGGAAGATCAAAGAAATACTTTATTTGGGTAGTCAGGTCACCAGGAAGCTCAAGCTTGTTTTAACTTTGAACTTTTAGTATTCAGTTCACCAATCAATGATTAAGATACATCAACCGACGTAGATACATTGTACATGTTATCAATCATCAATCAATCAATCAATCAATCAATCAATCAATCAATCAATCAATCAATCAATCAATCAATCAATCAATCAATCAATCAATCAATCAATCAATCAATCAATCAATCAATCAATCAATCAATCAATCAATCAATCAATCAATCAATCAATCAATCAATCAATCAATCAATCAATCAATCAATCAATCAATCAATCAATCAATCAATCAATCAATCAATCAATCACATTGATGCATTTAAAGCTGTCTTCAAGGTGGCAGATTCCACCATTTGTTTAGCTATTATTTCCTTAAACGTTTTGATACAATTTGGAAATTTAACGAACATTTTCCTCGGTAAATAATTCCAATCCCTAACTCCTCTTCTTGCTATAAACGAGTATTTCACCAAATTTGTCCTGTTGAACTATAACTTTATATTCATATTATTATCTTTCCTAAATTTTAAAACTCCACTGAAGCTTATTCGTCTACTAATGCCATTCAAAGCCATTTCTCCACTTGTGTCTCGGAATATTCCACTTAGCCGAACCGTCTCCTTACTCCCAAGTCTTCCCAGTTCAAAGTTTTCATCATTTTCGTAACATTACTCTTTTGACGGAAAACACTCAGAACAAAATGTGCTGCTATTCGTTGTATCTTTTCCAAGCGAGTTGGCCGTGCGTTTAGTGGCCCGCAGCTGTGAGCTTGCATTCGGGAAATAGCCGGTTCGAACCACATTGTCGGCAGATCAGAAGATGGTTTTCCGTTGTTTCCCATTTTCACACCAGGCAAATGCTGGGGCTGTACCTTAATTAAGGCCTCAGCCGCTTCCTTCCCACTCCTAGTACATCGTTGCTATAACACCTATCTGTGTCGGTGCGACGTAAAGCACTTGTAGAAAAAAAAAAAGGTGGATCCTTTCCAATTCTCGAATCAAGTAAAGAGTTAGCGTTAGAAAATATCAGTACTGACCATAAAAATCACGCAGGAAGATCATGGCCGAAGTAGCAGAAGGCAACAGGTGACAAGTTGGTTATCCTGCCTACTCCATCCACACGCACTGAGTAAGGGTGTTCAATTTATTAGTCTGACATATTAGACGTTTACTGTTGAATAAGGAAGCCGGGTTTCGGTGTTATATCGCAACATAATGTTCAATCAATAACCAGGTAGTCAACCTTGAGTTTCGCATGTGAGGTGGTTTAAACAACTTTATGCGATAGTTTCAACACAAGCTTGGTTTCGTGGCCCAAATATTTCCCTTGACCGTGCCAGTGGGCGGGGTGGGTGGTGGTGGGTATATATGGTACGCTCACAAGTCTGTAATGATACAGTTCTCGTATATTCGTACACCCAACACCATCATGGCATTCAAGGTAACTAGTGTGTGTTCGTCTTGTTTTCATGAAGTACCGGAGAATTTTTGTTTGTAACTTGGAGCAGTTACTGGTTGATTAAATCAATCAGCTGTAAGTTGTCCTTGAAGAGTGTGTGTTTATTATCTAACCGGTTGAGAACTTGCTTTTCTATTGAAGTGTATTAATTTTCCCCAGCAGTGCATTCTACTCGATGAATTGATTTGAGGCTAGGAACATCGTGGACTTTTGGATTTTTGTGGTGCACTTACTTTGTGTTGACTTGATTTAGTGCTGAGATTGGGAACCGTACAGTGAGCAATGAAATCCGCAGAGAAAGTAACTACCAGAATGGCTGTAAAAATTACAATGTCGAGAGGTCAGAATATTAATAGTCTTAGGTCTATTAGTTGTTTGATACTGCATTATACCAAATTTCATATATATACGTATTAGTTCTTCAAAACAATGTGGAGAGTGGAACTTTACGATACTGTAGTTACTTGCCGTCCCCGATTTCTACCAACCATAGTTCATGTTAAATACAGAAGTTACTTAGGTGCTTACCAGATGGCTATACTGCGTCTTGTGGGCGAGTCAGCCCTGAACAGAACATAACAATCTGGTATGATGATTTTAATAAATGATTTCAAGGATGGCGGTCCTGAACTGGGCATAACATTGTTTGAATGGCGGGCCCCTGAATTAATATGGCATGGTGTAAATATATATAAATAAAATAACATGTCCTGACTGACTGATTCATCATCGTCGAGCCAAAACTACTGGACATAAATAAACGAAATTTTGGGGATACATTTATATTAGAGTGTAGGAGGGAGGATTTTTGGATATTCCGTCGTTAAGCTGGTGGAAAGGGGAGTGAATTGTTTAAATTATATCTATATCTCAAAAACTTAAAACTTTACAGACGTAAAAATTGGTATTTGGAATCTCCTTTCAAAATAAAGAAACACGTATTTTTTTGTTTTCGGAAAATCCCATTACTGGGGTGAAAAAAGTGGAAAACGATTTGAGTACTTTTTTATGAGGATACTTATATCTCAAAAACTGAAGATGTTACACACATAAAAATCGGTATTTAGAAATTCCTTTAAAAATAAAGAAACACGTATTTTTTATCGAAAATCCAATTAATAACTGGGAGGAGGGGGGGGGGGCGTGAATGGGAGTGACAAAGGGGGTGAAATTTTAAAAAGATTGCATCTACAGTATATCTCAGAAACGTAACATGTTACAGATTTAATTTTATTTAAAGATTAAAAAACGCGTATTTTTGGGAGAAAAATCAACTTGGGGTGGTGATGATATAGGAGTTTAATTCTTTCATGAGGATACATATATCTGAAAAACTGAATATGTTACAGTCGTTACAATTGGTATTTGGAAGCTCCTTTATAGAGAGACCTGTATTGTTTTCGGAAAATTCACTGGGGGGGGGGAGTGAAAACAATAGAACTGTTCTTTTGGGAATACTTATATCTCAAAAACTGAAGGTAGAGACGTGAAAATTGGTATTTGGAATATCCTTTAAAAATAGAAACACTCATTTTTCTGGGAAAATTAACTTAACGGAGGGGGCTTAAAAAAGAGTTGAAATGTCGTATGGCTTTTAATACCGGGATATCCCAGAACGGGTTCGGCTCGCCAGGTGCAGGTCTTTCTAGTTGACTTCCGTAGGCGACCTGCGCGTCGTGATGAGGATAAAATGCTGATGAAGACAACACATACACCCAGCCCCCGTGCCATTGGAATTAACCAATTAAGGTTAAAGTCCCCGACCCGGCCGGGAATCGAACCCGGGACCCTCTGAACCGAAGGCCAGTACGCTGACCGTTCAGCCAACGAGTCGGACAAAAAAGAGTTGAATAATTCTTATGAGGATACTTATATCTCAAAAACTGAAGATGTTACATAATGAATGTTTTATCTAGAATCTTATTCCAAAGTAAAGAAACACTTATTCTTTTGTCTTCGGAAAGTCCACTCAGGGGGGTGAATGAATTGAAAACTTAGTTGAATTCTTTGTATGAGGATACTTATACCTAAAAAAAATAAAGATGTTACAGGCGTGAAAATTTATATTTGGAATCACATTTAAAAAAATAAAGAAACGCGTTTTCTTTTGTTTTCGAAAAATTCTAAAAACTTACTAGAATTATATGTATAATGATACTGATATTCCCGAAACTAAAGATGTTACAGATGTGATTATTGATATTTGGAATTTCCTTTAGAAATAAAGAAACACGTATTCTTTTGTTTTCGGAAAGTCCACTTAAGGAGGGTGAATGAACTGAAAAATTAGTTGAATTCATGGAATGAGGATACTTATATAATTATCAAAACTAAAGATGTAGCAGACGTGAAAATTGGTATTTAGAATCTCTATATAAAAATAAAGAAACGCGTATTATTTTGTTTTCGGAAAGTCTACTTAAGGAGGGGTGAAAGAATTGACAACTTAACTGAATTATTTGTACGAAGATACTTATATCTAAAAGAACTAAATATTTTAGAAACGTGAAAATTGGTGTTTGGAATAACTTATACTTTAAAAATAAAGAACACGTATTGTTTCGAAAAATCGACAAGGGGTGGGGGTGAAAATAAGTAAAGAAGGAGAATTGAATTCCGTTTACGAGGATACTTAAATCTCAAAGACTGAAGATATTACAGACGTGAAAGTTGATTCTTTGAACCTCCTTTAAAAATAAAGAAACACGTACTTTTTGATTTCAGAAAGTCCACTTAGGAAGAGAGGGGAGGGGTGTGGAAAGAAGTGAAGAAGAAGTTGAATTCTTTTTATGAGAAACTTATATCTCAAAAACTGAAGATGTTACAGACGTAAAAAGCGGTATTTGAAATCTCCTTTAAAAATAAGGAAACATATTTTTTGTTTACGGAAAAGGTGCTTAACTGGGGTGAAGAGAAGTGAAAAAACAGTTTAATTATTTTTATAAGGATAATTATATCTCAAAAAGTGAGGATGTTACAGACGTCTGTCTGGTAGGTCATCAGCCCAGAGGCTGGTTGGATCCTCAAATAGCACCACCAAAGGTTATGCGGTTATAAGGAAACCCCAAAAGCCAATGGCAGCACCAAAATGAGGCGTACTAGGCAAGATGAGGAGTGAGGTAGTTTGCCATTGCTTTCTTCACTGGGTCAGAAAGTACTATTGCAGCACGACTGACCCTATGAGCAGCATCTTTCATAACACTCAGATGCACTAGTCATGCTCTGAATGTCATTACTCAGCACTACCCGTACCCCAGCAACTTCCATATTATCATGTTGACTAGGACTTCGGTGGAAGCTACACTTTACTCTGGCCTGTACCAAGAGATGGATGCAAAAGTACTGTATCCATCAAGAAATGACAGCAGGCAGAGTTACAGACGTAACAATTGATATTTGGAATCTCCCGTAATAATAAAGAAACATGTACTTTGTGTTTTCGGAAAATCCATTTAGGTGGAGGTGGGGGCAGGACTGATAAAGGGATTGAACTATTTTTATGGGGGCACTTATATATCAAAAACCGAAGATGTTACAGACGTGGAAATAGGTATCTGGAATCTCCTTTAAAAATAAAGAAACAAGTTGGTTTTTTTCGACTTGAGAGAAGACTGTTTCTCACGTATACATATCAATGTCGCATGATCATCTTAGCCTCAAAAGGCAATACCACAAACGTCGCTTACAAAGCTTTCACCAGCTTTCAACGAAGGGACCATCCATTCGAATCTTTGGTGAGGCATAGAGGATTTCAAATATGAGAAACATTTTCGCGGATGCTGATTACTTGACCTTTAACTCAGTTATTACTCCTTTATTAGGTTGCATGTCAAAGAAGGGCAATTTTCCTTTAAATCGTAGAGGGAAAAATTGTGAAGTCGTTAAGGAGATTTCATTTAGGCTTAAAATAAGGTACATGCGTCCTTAAGACATCTTAATCCCTTTATATTATATTCCCATCCTGTTAACTCTTTCGTTGGAACGATAGATAAGTTTAAATTTTGAGGGGTGAGGGTAACGCGTGTTGTTACTGGTACTCCACCTCCTCTCTAGCTATGACCTTGTTATTCGTTTCTAGAATCTCAGTGTTTTACAATGAATCTGATCGTGCTCTTTTACTTAAGTAGGTGACACCTGCAATACTGCAACAGTGAGGTAATGTATTTCTGACGTATTCCGCTCGTGACAAATTTACAGTAGCGTACCCGTGTTACAAAACTGCAGTGACAACTGGTTGGTGTTCTTGAATGCAAACCAGTCTTAACCATCTATTAAAGACGACCTTTCATTAATACGTGCCATGGCTGTGAACTACTTAAGCTGTCTGAGGGAGGGGTCGATGGATAACACACCAGTTCCATGGGCGATTAATTAATTGATTGTTTGAAGGTTTGTGTAATATTTCAAATTCTCACAATGTGAGTCTGATGGGCCCCATCAAAAAACAAGGAAGAGTGCGTTGAGGATAAATGTAGGGGTGAAAAAAAGAAAAAAAGAAAAAGCCAGTGTAAGGCAGAATAATGAAATACTGTATAATATTGGCTGTGGAATGTTAATATCTTCGGGTCCGGAACAACAAATTGTTCTAACAGGGAAAGTGAGAAACAACGGTCAGGGAGTAATACATTCTCGTTTCATCGCTTGTAGCCGGCCCCGCGGTGTAGGGGTAGCGTGCCTGCCTCTTACCCGGAGGCCCCGGGTTCGATTCCAGGACAGGTCAGGGATTTTACCTGGACCTGAGGGTTGGTTCGAGGTCCACTCAGCCTACGTGATTAGAATTGAGAAGCTATCTGACGGTCAGATAGCGGCCCCGGTCTAGAGAGCCAAGAATAACGGCCGAGAGGATTCGTGGTGCTAATTACACTACACCTCGTAATCTACAGGCCTTTGAGCTGAGCAGCGGTCGCTTGATAGGCCCAGGCCCTTCAAGGGCTGTAGTGCCATGGGGTTTGGTTTGGTTTCATCGCTTGTAAGTCCCAGACTGGTGTGGGGAGGATCCCATTCATTCTTGGGCATATTATGAGTGGTTAGTTCGGGGATACCACCTAAACATGAACGACCTAGCCGAAGCTTTTATTAATCACAGTGTACACACACATTCTGTCGTCACCAAAAACCTGTATGTCTTAGAATGACGTTAAACAAACAAACAAGCATAAAGTAAAGTTTCACATACCCTTGCACATTTTCTGATACAAAATGTGATCAGCTGAAACATTTTCCTTTTCTACGAATGACTTTTCGTCGCACCAACACAGATAGGTCTTATGGGCGATGATGTGATAGGAAAGGGCTAGGAGTGGGAAGGAAGCGGCCGTGTCCTTAATTAAGGTACATCACCCAGCTTTTGCCTGGTGTGACAGTAGGAAATCATGGAAAACCATTTTCAGGCCTGGCGACAGTGGGGTTCGAATCCACTATATCCCGAATGCAAGCTCACAGCTGCGCGCCCCTAACCTGAGGGCCAACTGGCTCCGGAAAAGTGTAAGCCCCAGAGTACAAACATGATCGCAAGGAAGAAGCATGCTGGCCTATCTGTAGTAATATAACGAGAGCTCCTTAATTTATCTAAAGAGGATCTGAAGCACAAGTTGTAATTGTTTTAACTCTTGAGCGAATAACTTTCTTTCTTTCTTTCTTTCCTTCTTTCTGTCTTTCTTAAACCGTTTACCGTCTAGGGATTCTTTTTCTCTCGATCTCAGCGAGGGATCCCACCTCTACCGCATCAAGGGCAGTGTTCTGGAGCGTGACTTTTAGGTTGGGGTATACAACTGAGGAGGAGGACCAGTACCTCGTCCAGGTGGTCTCACCTGCTATGCTGAACAGGGGCCTTGTGGGGGGAGGAGAAGATTGGATGGGATAGACAAGGAAGAGGAAAGTAGCGACCGTGGCCTTAAGTCAGGTACCATCCTGGCATTTGCCTAGAGAAGAAGTGGGAAACCTCGGAAAACCACTTCGCCGTTGCCTGAAGAGGGAATCGAAACCTTCTCTGGTCAGTGGACCACCCGAGGCTCAGTGCACCACGTTCCAGCCCTCGTACCACTTCAAATTTCATGGCAGAGCTGGAAATCGAACCCGAGACTCCGGGAGTGGCAGCTAAACCACTCTACCACGGAGGCGGACTGGGCGAATAAATACACAATTAAATAGGAAATGATAATAATATTATTGTTTTTACATCCCACTAACTGCTTTTACGGCTTTCGGAGACTCAGAGGTGGTGGAAATTTGTCTCGAAGGAGTTCTTTTACGTGCCGGTAAATCTACGGACACGATGCTGGTGTATTTTAAGCTCCTTCAAATACCGCCGCCATACTGAGCCAATATCGAACCTACCATCTTGGAATCAGAAGGCCAGCGCTCTACCGTCTGAGCTACTTAACCCGGATAAGTAATGATAATAAAAGTGCATAAATATAAAATAAACTGACGTACATAGGTATTCATAACCTACATAGAGAACTACCACTTCAGCACGAAAATGCACTGCTTTATTTTATCATTAGGCCGCAGTCTCTCAATATTTCGGCTGTCAGCTTCATCAGAATAACACAGTTACACCCTGTTGATTGTGCAGTATTAAGAACATGTTCAGAGCCTGCCTGGCCGAGGTGGTCAAGGCGTGATCAGTTCACCCGGAAGGATGTGGTTTCGATTCCCCGTCAAGACGTCAAACAATTTAAGAAACGGTATTTCCACTTCCGGATGTGCACATGGTCCCGAGGTTCACTCGAACTACATAAAAATATGAGTAGCAGTTTAATTTCTGGGGGCAAAGGTAGCCGGACGTAGGCTAAGCTCTCTACCCCATCAAGTGCCGGGGCCTGTACGGAGATAGAAGATGTTTGAGTGCGCTGTTCTGATGAATTATACAGGTGGTCGGAAACTACATGAACCGAGTATATGAGCGTTAGAGAATTGGTCATACTGATAAATAGTTTGAAAAAAATAATTCGATATCTCGCGCTGTTCTTATTTTATTAGTTTCTGAGGTTAGCCAATGAGATCGCTTCGCGAGCGAATTCAGATACGCTTTGCGAGGCGGTGTTGCTAAATCTGCAAGTGACTCAAGACCGGCTTGAGAGCCATGTCGAGAAATCAGCATCAGATACAAACACACTGTAGGTTTCAGCCTGTGTCACTTGATATGGCGCGATCCTGTTAGCTCAGAGGCCCGTGTTCTCATAAGCATTTGACACACTGGGACAAGAGGATTTTTATCTTCAACCCTTTCATGGTCAAGATGATGAAAAATTCTTGAAGGGGTGTTCTTTTTTAGATGTACTTTCTGCCATAAATAATAATAATAATAATAATAATAATAATAATAATAATAATAATAATAATAATAATAATAATAATAATAATAATGTTATTTGCTTTACGCCCCACTAACTACTTTTACGGTTTTTCGGAGACGCCGAGGTGCCGGAATTTAGTCCCGCAGGAGTTCTTTTACGTGCCAGTAAATCTACCGACACGAGGCTGACGTATTTGAGCACATTCAAATACCACCGGACTGAGCCAGGATCGAACCTGCCAAGTTGGGGTCAGAAGGCCAGCGCCTCAACCGTCTGAGCCACTCAGCCCGGCCTTGCCATAAATGAATCCAATTAAAAGACTTAATGAATTCTAGTGACAGAAGACGACTGATCTAAGGGGGTTAATATACTCGTTCGTCCAAATTCACTAAAATAAAAATAAAATGTATGCAATTCCGGAAATATTAAGAACAGCTATTTTCTACTCAAGATGCCGAGGTTAACTACAGTTGAAGCCTTTACCTTCCACCTCTCTTAAGCCCTTCATGGCCTGTATGGAGAATTTTGCCATTTTGTACTGAAGATGCACAGTACTGAAATATCTTACAAATACGCACCCCGTTTAGCAAACGGCAAATGTACCGTGCGTAATGTAGCCTATATTCAAACATTCCCGCCTCCACAGAGGTAGTATGAAAGTAGGGAACAAATTAACAAGTACCTAATGAAAAGCCTGGTATAAATATATCGAACCTACATCTAAGGACATTTAGTCATAGGTGAGTAGTTTCGTGGGTATCCCATTATACTGACAGTAATATATATAAGGAAATCGGAGAGGCCACATAATTTAGCTTAAAGGTATTAGTACGTATCAGCCTCCAATTTTTATCTATCGATAGGAGCTGAGTAGTTGAATGTACGATGATAATATAGATACTATATTACATAATCAAGTAAACATTCGCCTCGACCTAGACCTTCACTCGACTGCTCGATTGCCGATGATGGAGCTAAAACGTTTGAGCACAGTAGCCTTGGAGCTTACATTAGGTACTTCATTAGAAGGAGCAGAGCCGGGCTGAGTGGCTCAGACGGTTGAGGCTCTGGCCTTCTGCTTCCAGCTTAGCAGATATGCGCTCATTCTTATTTCAGTGACTGTACATGGCGTAGCTTTGATCATGATCTTAACTGCCACATAATACTAAAACCTTACTTGCTTTAATATGGCATGATTATCTTGTTTGTTGACAGCTTTTCGTCCTCGCCGCTGCCCTGGCCGTGGCTCACGCCGGAGGCCCCGCCGCCTACAGCATCAACACCGCCACCGCCGACTTCGGCTCCCTTGGATCCACCCAGGAGAGCACTCTTAAGGGAATTGGCGGCAACAACGTCATCACCCAGTACTCCAAGGCTGTAGACAGCCCCTACTCCAGCGTGCGCATCAGCAACAGCCGTGTGAGCAACGACGCTTTCGCTTACGGCGCTGGTTACGGCTATGCCGCTCCCGCTCTCGCCTACGGAGCTGGTGCCGCCGCTCTCGCCCCTGCTCTCCGTGGTGCCGCCGCTGGTCTCACCTACGGCGCTGCTGGCCAGTCCTTCGGCACCTCTCTCCACGGACACGCTGCCTACGGCGCTACCAGGCTTGCCGCCCCCGCCATCGCCGCTGCTCCCGCCCTCGCCTACGGAGGTTATGCCCGTGCCGCTTACGCCGCTCCCGCCCTCGCCTACGGAGGTTATGCCCGTGCCGCTTACGCCGCTCCCGCCATCGCTGCCGCTCCCGCCCTTGCCTACGGACACGGTCTTGCCCGTGCTGCCATCGCCGCCCCCGCTGTGGCCTACTCCGCCGCTCCCGCCGTCGCTCATGTGTCTTACGCTGGTCTTGGCGCCCACTACGCTTTCTAAACATCTACCACCCTTTTCTCACCTTCGTTCTTCTCCTTCTTCCTCGCTACTTCACCCAGATGTCCGGCGAAGCGATTCTTGCTGTGTGGAGAGTGATGATGCAGGGGGAGGGAATAACATCCAACACACGATGTACTATAACTTATTATACCATTAAACTCGCTTAAACACATTTGACTATGCATTGATAATATCCTTCTCCCGAATCCATTCCTGAATCTCATAACACTATTGTGGCGTGATGACGAAGTGATATCATCACTGGTTCCTCACCGATGCAGCTGCGTTTTGATTCCCACTCAATGCACTGGAATTTTGGGAATGAAAAATCACATTCCTCAGGTTTAGATTCTAAGTGTTACTGAAGGACTCCCTATGATCACGATATCATCAGTAGATGTTGGATTTGTATTCAAATGCATATTTTGTGTGCCGACATGTAGATCTCCAAAACCGACAAGGAAGTGTGTTTGAACCTGAATTTGGACGAATTACTATGTTTAAAAGTGCATATACAGTATATGCATAATTGCATATATATGAGATTAGTGCATAATTTCAAAATTCGGATTTTTGTGAATGTTTTCGAATTTTATTATGCACATTTTAACGTATTTTATCAGGTGTATGCATAAGTCTTCTCCGGTTTCACTAAGAGATGGCGCCAGCGAACATTACGCAGCGTATGAATTTGACACATACGTCAGTTTTTTCGTCTGACATCAGCCTACCAACACACACAAGTTGAGTCCGCCAAACACTGGCGGCAGTATTGTATCGTACAGTGATCATGTCGACGTTTGTGCCTGAAAACGGATATTTGCAGCACGCATTGCTTTTCTTATTTAATCAAAAGGAAAAGTCTGTGGAAAGTCGTCGTTTGCTGGTAGAAACATATGGTGGACACGCTCCATCGATTAGAGCATATGAGACATGGGTTCGACAATTTCAACGTGGTGATTTCAATGTGAAAGACAGTGCGCGCTCTGGCAGACCACAAACGTCCGAAGATGAGCAATTGCAGGCGGTGCTGGGTGATGACCAAAGTCAAACTCAGCTATCGCCAACAAATGATAAGATAAATGAAAGATAATGGGGATGGGCCAGAAGACATGGCAAAGTGATTTTGTTACACGACAATGCGCCGTCTCATACAGTAAAACTAGTGAAAGACACCTTGAAATCGTTTGGATGGGACACCCGCCGTACTCTCCCGACCTGGCGCCATCTGACTATCACTCTTCGCATCAATGGGGCACGCGCTCGCAGAGCAGCACTTCAGCAATTTCGTGGAAGTTGGAAAATGACTCGGCGAATGGTTTGCCACAAAAGACAGGCAGTTTTCCTGGCATGGTATTCATAACTTATCATAACTTGTAGAAGCCCATGACCAATAATTTGAATTTAAAAATGAATTTCCCTTGAAAATTTCGTGGTTTCTTTACCACAAAACCCGGCAAAACTTATGCATACACCTGATACAAGCAGTTTTCAACAAAAAATAAAGTAATTAATACCACGAACTCTTTCGGCAATGAAAAGATTCAAAGAAAACTACCGGGCGAGTTGGCCGTGCTTGTAGAGGCGCGCGGCTGTGAGCTTGCATCCGGGAGATAGTAGGTTCGAATCCCACTATCGGCAGCCCTGAAAATGGTTTTCCGTGGTTTCCCATTTTCACACCAGGCAAATGCTGGGGCTGTACCTTAATTAAGGCCACGGCCGCTTCCTTCCAACTCCTAGGCCTTTCCTATTCAATCGTCGCCATAAGACCTATCTGTGTCGATGCGACGTAAAGCCCCTAGCAAAAAAAAAAAAAAAAAAAAAAAAGAAAACTGGCACTTACCAAGACACACTTCTAAACCATACCAGAATCAGTCAAGAAGGCAGAAACACGTCGATTGCGACTTGGTGATTCGCTGGGAATTATGGAGAACGTGAAGCGTGAAACGGAAGGTATCCCAGGAAAACTGGGACTCCGTCTGCAAACAAAATATCGTGATGTACTTAAACGAAATCCTGGCTACAACATCTTGATAGCTATAAACAAATATTTAGCTCGTACTGATAATGTGGATCTACGAGAATGTTTTAACACCTACACTTGCTTCACATCCTTACATGTAGAGAGATCATTATCCGCATTGAAGCTTTTTTAAGAGATAAATGTCAGAGATTTGAACCGAAAAACTTGAAGCAAATTATGGACAGGAAAAGCAGGGTGTGCAGTGTACGACCAAAGAAGAATGTGTATTTAAGTGTGTTACGTGTTTTTTACACGGCCTTCTTAAAACTCGATTTATCATGTGCATTAATTAACACACTGTATATTATCTAGCAGAAGTGTGCATATTGTTTTATAGTGAACACTGATAGATTGATATGTTTCACTAACTATGCACGAACCGAGCTCGATAGCTGCAGTCGCTTAAGTGCGCCAGTATCCAGTATTCGGGAGATAGTAGGTTCGAACCCCACTGTCGGCAGCCCTGAAAATGGTTTTCCGTGGTTTCCCATTTTCACACCAGGCAAATGCTGGGGCTGTACCTTAATTAAGGCCACGGCCGCTTCCTTCCCACTCCTAGCCCTTCCCTGTCCCATCGTCGCCATAAGACCTATCTGTGTCGGTGCGACGTAAAGCAACTAGCAAAAAAAAAAAAAAAAAAAAAACTATGCACGAATTGTGTGTACTACTGGAACAGCTGCAGCTGTAAGTAGTGTGATTTTTTTGTTTTTCAATCGGTTGTTTATTCATTATTATGACTATGTGTTGGTGAGGGTGAATCGCATGAGTCTAGTAAAGTAATATTGCGTTTGCATTTCATACAAGTGTTTAATAGCATGAAAATAAGTGCGTACTTAAGAGCATATTTCACAATTTTCTTCAGTATAGTTGCATGCTTATATTGGTGATTTATACAGCGTATAGATTCGATGTCTAATCTCCAGTCACGTAAAACTATAAGCTTTCTCGTTTGCTTGCTTGCTTGCTTTTCGTAACATTATTATTGGTTGGAAATAAATGTACTGTAGATAATGTGAGCAATTCATGGGTCTTTCTGCATGAAACTCCTAGGACCTAGGGGGATGTTTTCATTCCCCTTCCCGAAGGGATGGGGCGGGCCACCTAGAAGGTAACGCCTTCTCTCTGGCCAGGAGATTTGGCGGGTTTGGAGGATTGATGGAGTTGGAAGGTTTGCATTGGTGAAGAAGTTGGGAGGGGATCCAGACCTCTTGGCTAAGTTCTGCATGAAACTCCAGTTTACTTTCGCTTTGAATTTTATCGTTAGAAGCTAGATATTGTATCAAATGAGACGAAATTCTGAATCTAACTGGAAAAGGGAGCATGATGATGTGTAAACAACGACGCTAGAGCTTAAAGCTCTGTTCCTGAAATTTGGTATCGTCCTGGACACAGATTGCGTTTTACTTGTCTATTTCTTGATGATTTTGTCCATCGGCCCACGCAACGGTTTAGAGTTCAACTGAGGTGTGGGTGATTCTGAGTAATGGCATACGAGACTCAGTCAGTGCCAATGAATGCTGAGAAATACATAGAACTTGCGCTGCTGCATCTTTCTGCGCCCGAAGAAAGCAATGACTGAATAGGCTCACTCCTTACCCTGCCGGGCTAGGTAGCTCAAGTGGTAGAGCGCTGGCCTTCGGGGCTCAAGTTGGCAGATTCGGTCCCGGTCCAGTCTGGTGGTATTTGAAGATGCTCAAATACCTCAGCCTCGTGTCGGTAGAATTACTGGCACGTTAAATAACTACTGCGGGACGAAATTCCGGCACCTCGGCCTCTCCAAAAACCGTAAAGGTAGTAGTTAGTGGGTCGTAAAAACAATAACATTACTATTAATCCTTACCCTGCCTGCTATGCCTCATTATAGTACGGCTGGAATTTTTGAGACTTCCCTATACACTTATCGTTATCACCTATGGTGGTGCCGTTTAAAGATCCAATCACTCCATAGCCTGACGACCATTTCTTCGATTAAATATAGAACTCGCATATGTTTTCATCAAATAGGAATGAATGATAATAAAAAGAACCCCTTAAAATAGACCTACAGCTTTACGTATACCATTTCGCATGTCTGATACAGTGGCGTTTTCGTCTTGGACTGAGAGGTTTCGGGTTCGTTTTGTGGGAGGATGGGAAGATTGGAAGAGAGAGGCAAGGAAGAGGGAAGGAAGTGGTCGTGGCCTTAAGTTAGGTATCATCCCGACATTTGCCCGGAGGAGAAGTGGGAAACCACCGAAAACCACTTCGAGGATGGCTGAGGTGGGAATCGAACCCCCCTCTACTCAGTGGACCTCCTGAGGCTGAGTGGACCCCGTTCCAGCCCCCATTATCACTTTTGAAATTTCGTGGCAGTGCTGGGAATCGAACCCGGCCTCCGGGGGTGGCAGCTAATTACACTAACTACTATACCACAGAGGCGGACGGAGGCAAGTTTGCCATAGTTACATTTCTCGTTGGGAATATTAGTCTACTCGGGAAAGAAACGTCGTTAATAATACTGACAATATCACGTGTTGGCAATAAGTTTGCGACAAATCACGCATAATGAATAGTTTTTTTTTCAAAAACAGTTTCAAATAAATTGTTTCATTCATTTATTGATGTTTTAAAATTCATTTATCAGACAGGACATAGACAGATAAGGGCAACGATATTTTAAAATACATTGAAAAAAACCATTCGTGTAGTAATCGTCAATGGACAAAAGTAAATAAATGAAAATAAATCATCGAGATTTGAACACGGGCGCAAAACTGTTCAGCTGCTGCGAAAGCCACTACGTAACCTCGTCGGTTGAACTAGCTACGCGCTCATAGGCACATAAAGCACGTCGAAACTCCTACCGTATTTTTTTTTCCGAAATGGCCGAGTGTCCACGAATAAGCCGAGACATGACAAACCTACAACCTGTTATCCAGTCACTGACCGGGTCAGGGAAGGAATGAATGAATCATATATAGGCTATTAGTACGATAGGGTCGCCACTCTCAAAGTGATTTATTAATGACTGATAAATGCTGTGAAATGAGAATGGAGAGTGTTGCTGGAATGTAAGATGACAGGGAAAACCGGAGTACCCGGAGAAAAACCTGTCCCGCATCCGCTTTGTCTAGCACAAATCTCACATGGGGTGACCGGGATTTGAACCACGGTATCCAGCGGTGAGAGGCAGACGGGCTGCCGTCTGACCCACGGAGGCCCTATGCCGAAATATATGTTCGCTTATTTCGTTCCATCTTTCACATACAAAATTTTCTGGGAAATCGGGTTGTTTCGCTTGGCGGGTTCCCCTCGTTAGAACGAAAATTCTTTAGTATAGTTCATGCAAACCTGAACCTTACACGACAAGACCTTTCTGGTCAATGTTCTAAGCTGAAATATTATCACATAGCGGTTTATCTAGGCGCAACGACGATAGGTTGGTACAGAAACTACTTCATACTTTCAAAACGATAACAAAATACGGTGTGGACTGTCCCGTTGGAGTTTCTTGACGTCCTGCGATGGAACTCTTACAGCTTGAAACGAAGAACATATTACGAATGTTATGTTACAAGTACTGATGCTATTTATTACGAACTAACTTACCTCCCTAGTCATAACCAATGCCCCTGACGGTTCTAAACGTTACAGATGATCGAAAATTCAATCATTTACACAGGAATCGATAATATGAACAGTCAAATTTCTAGGTGCTTAATATTGTTTATCATTGAGTGTAATTGCGAATGGAATTTTCCGTGACGATAACTTGTTGAACAAAGTCAAAAGTGGGCAAAATTCTAAATATTCTAGGACAGTCATGTTCACTTGACAAAACATTAGGCGAGTACTTATATTACCTTGGTGGAAAGTTCTTTATTACAATTATATAATGAACTGTACATATGACATCATTGCATACATTAATACAAATTAGAGAAAGCCGAATCTCATTCAGCAAAGAATGAGCTTATCATAGAATCATACCGATAAAAATGTCATACACTGTCTCGTGTGAATGTTAATGAGGTTGTCTGGGTAGCTTGATTAGCCGTGAATGTTATCAGCAGTTACTGATCACGACTTCCCAGAGTGCGGAAGTGTATAGTGGACGGGCCTTGGGGGTTTAGGCTTCGGTAGGAATTTCTATCTTATATCACCTTCCTCTCTGAATTACGCTAATTTCGAATTCAGACTGGATAGTAGTTTTAATAATCGGGTGCAAATTCTCGAATCGTTCTTTCACTACACACTAGAAAAATAAAATATATTCGCAGGTATACAAAAATCATTATAGACAATCTAAAGGAAAGATCACTAAAATTTCAACATTCTCTGAGATTACACTGAAATCGGAACAAAACAAATATTACAAGAACCAAATTTACTTACCTGAATTCTTGTAACAAGGTGAAGTCTAATCTGAAAAGCGCCATATATTTCATGAATCATATATCAGTTTGAGAGTGGTTCAGTAGATAGGGAGCTAGTTTTCTGAGCCGACATCAGCGGGTTCAAGTCCCAATGCATTCTTTTTTTTTTTTTGCTAGGGGCTTTACGTCGCACCGACACAGATAGGTCTTATGGCGACGATGGGATAGGAAAGGCCTAGGAGTTGGAAGGAAGCGGCCGTGGCCTTAATTAAGGTACAGCCCCAGCATTTGCCTGGTGTGAAAATGGGAAACCACGGAAAACCATTTTCAGGGCTGCCGATAGTGGGATTCGAACCTACTATCTCCCGGATGCAAGCTCACAGCCGCGCGCCTCTACACGCACGGCCAACTCGCCCGGTATGCATTCTTTTACAAGTTACTTTACGTCGTGCCGGGACAGATAGGTCTTATGACAACGATGGGATAGGAAAGGTTTACCAGTGGGAAGGAAGCGGCTATGGCTTTAATTAAGGTACAGCCCCAGCATTTGCCTCGTGTGAAAATGGGAAACCACAGAAAAAAATCTTCAGGGCTGCCAAAAATGGGGTTCGAGCTCACTATCCCCCGACTGCAAACTCACAGCTGCGTGCCCTAACTGCACGGCCAACTCGCTCGGTCCAAATGCAATTGGAGGTACTCAAATACGTCATCCTCATGTCGTTATATATTCCGACATGTAAAAGTACTCGCGTGGAACAAAATTCCGGCATCCGGACAAAGTAATTTGGACGGGAGAAGCGTTGGCCTTCTGAGGTCAAGTTGATGGGTTTCAAATCTGTCTCACTTCAGTGGTTCTTGAAGGTGCTCAAATACGCCAGTCGTGCGTTGGTAGATTTACCAGAACATTCCGGCACCTCGGCAACGCCGAAAACCGTAAAACTAGTTAAGAGGACGGAAAATCATCATTATTATTAGCCTACTCTATTATTATTATTATTATTATTATTATTATTATTATTATTATTATTATTATTATTATTATTATTATTATTATTATTACTCTTTCTTAATCTGTTTACCCTCCAGGGTTGGTTTTTCCTTCGGACTCAGCGAGGGATCCCACCTCTACCGCCTCAAGGACAGTGTCCTGGAACGTGAGACTTTGGGTCGGTGATACAACTGGAGAGCAGGACCAATGCATTGTCCAGGCGAACTCATCTGCATCTGAACAGAATCCTTGCGGGGGGGGGGGGGGGTAGGGTAGATTGGAAAATTGGAAGGGATAGACAAGGAAGAGGGAAGGAAGCGGCCGTGGCCTTAAGTTAGGTACCATCCCGGCATTTGCCTGGAGGAGGAGTGGGAAACCACGTTCGGGATGGCTGAGATGGGAATCGAACTCACCTCTACTCAGTTGACCTCCCGAGGCTGAGTGGACCCCGTTCCAGCCCTCGTACGATTTTTCAAATTTAGTCGTAGAGTCGGGAATCGAACCCGGGTCTCCGGGGGTGGCATCTAATTACACTAACCACTGCAGCACAGAGGTGGACGTTATTTTTCTTTATTAAGTTAAAATGAATTTGTCTTTATTTTTAATACAGTACATTGGAATTATATTTGTCTTTCCTTTGATTCATGTTTGTACATAAATAAAAGCAGAAAATATCCACAACAACTTACAAAAGGCAAAAAAGAAGCATTAAACTATGAAATAGGCTACCGAATCTAAAATAGGCAAAAAAAGAGCAAAATAATAACTCGTCCTACCTTTCCCAAACATAGAGAAACATGTTTGTCTCTATGCGACACTTCGATAGCCTATATGCCCCCCAGTTAAAAAGGCAGTTTGCCTAACTTTTTATTTATATTATTTACTAGAATGCAACGTGGTGTAGTGGTTAGTGTGATTAGCTGCCAACCCCCGGAGGCCTGGGTTTGATTCCCGGCTCTGGCACGAAATTTGAAAAGTGGTATGAGGGCTGGAACGGGGTCCACTCAGCCTCGGGAGGTCAACTGAGTAGAGGCGGGTTCGATTCCCACCTCAGCCATCCTGGAAGTGGTTTTCCGTGGTTTCCCACTTCTCCTCCAGGCAAATGCCGGGATGGTACCTCATTCAAGGTCACGGCCGCTTCCTTCCCTCGTCCTTGTGTATCCCTTCCAATCTTCCCATCCCCCCGCAAGGCCACTCTGTTCAGCATAGCAGGTGAGGCCGCCTGGGCGAGGTAATGGTCATCCTCCCCAGTTGTATTCCCCGACCCAGAGTCTGAATCTCCAGGACACTGCCTTTGAGGCGGTAGAGGTGGGATCCCTCGCCGAGTCCGAGGGAAAATCCGACCCTGGAGGATAACCGGATTAAGAAGAAGAAGAAATTACGAGTGAAAATTACATTTTATAAAAAGTGACGATTACAAGTAAAAATGACTAAGAATGTAATCGTTACAAATAATTCGGTTACTTTTCTCAATTACTTCCCAACTCTGGTTGTATGTAAATGAGAATCTGTTAAGGCGAACACAAACATTCACCCCGCGAGCCAGAGGAATTAACCAATTGCGACTACAATTGACATGAAGAAAAATGAAGCCATTTTGAACATGCATATGCTAGAGGTGATTAAAAGACGAAAGTTTTCTATTTGATTGTGGCGAAATTTGTTGAAAGAGCTTATAAGGTTCATTCTGATGCACAGTTGTTCATGTTGATGACTTAGGTTCGAATGTTAAGGAAAAGTCTCATTTCTTTCCTGAGCTTATTTTACCAGAAATCTGAAGAACAGCTGTGAATGATGGGTCGTTGACACCATTTAAAGCAATTGCATGTTGCTTATAAATGCATATTTCGACCGTTTTCAATTGTTTCGGTCATAGTTTTCTCATTTTCAGGTCAATTCCTGGGGGCAAAGGTGGCCGGGCGTAGAGTTAACCACTCTACCCCATCACGTGCCGAGGTTAACAATGTGGAAGCCTTTACCTTCCACTCCTCCAGGGGCCTTCATGGCCGGTACAGAGGTGACTTTGCTTTGCTTTTGATTTTTTCTCATTTCAATTATACAATGTCATATTTGGTTGCATTTTGAGCATTTTTGCCCAACTTGATGCGTCACTTTTGACAATATACATATTATCAACATCGAGTTTCGAACACACTATTTCTAAATACTAATAATAATAATGTTATTTGATTTATGTCCCACTAACTACTTTTACGGTCTTCGGAAACGCCGAGGTGCCGGAATTTAGTCCCGCAGGAGTTCCTTTACGTGCCAGTAAATCTACCGACTCGAGGCTGACGTATTTGAGCACCTTCAAATACCACCGGACTGAGCCAGGATCGAACCTGCCAAGTTGGAGTCGGAAGGCCAGCGCCTCAACCGTCTGAGCCACTCAGCCCGGCTTTCCAAATACTGTAGTAAGCCTACTTTGCTTTCTTTTCCCGGAACAAATAGGAAGCAGATTTAGAACTGATTCCGAGAAAGAGCTGTTGTGAGGACGTCTCACTGAGGAGGATGTCACTTCAGTAGATATACAGAGTGTATCCGTGATAATGTTACAAACTTTCAGTGATGATGAAGGACGGCAAATGGAGCAATTTGAGATAAGGAACCATAGTCTGGAAACGATCGAGTCAAAAGTTAAGCACAATTCTGCTTATTTATTTACCTGCACAAGTTTCACAAGCTCCTCCATTTACAACAAATGCTCGAAATAGCGTCCCCCTGCGTCAATGCAGGCATGGTCTCAAAGTTCTGTCGTACCCGTTCGAATATCCCCGCTGTAGCCAGACCTGTTAAGAAAGGACGGGCATTAAACAACTCGGATTATTAATACCTCTTGACTCGATCGTTTCCAGATTACAGTTCCTTATCTCAATAGATCCTTTTGGCGTCCTCCATCATCCCTGAAAATTCGTAACATCATCGCGAAAACACGGTATATAACTCATCCTTGACGGCTCCAGTTACAACCCTCTTCCCCTTTCCACCAACGAATTTCTACAGATTGGTCACACTTCTAAGGGCCGATGACCTTTGCTGTTAGGCCCCTTTAAACAACAAGCATCTTCATCATCACACTTCTAGTACTACAGTGAACCCCCCAAAGTGAAGTGCAGTGAAGATGTAAAATTAAGAAATTATGTGAAAGAGTTCGGTGAAGAGATCTTCAGTAGGCCTACTGAGGGAAAAATTCTCTTTTTTTCTTTTTGCAATTGGCTTTAACGTTGCACCGACACAGATACAGTAGGTCTTATGGCACTGAAGAGATAGAATAGGCCTAGGGTTGGGAAGGCAGCGGCCGTGGCCTTAATTAAGGTACAGCCCCAGCATTTGCCTGGTGTGTAAATGGGAAACCACGGAAAACCATCTTCAGGGCTGTCGACACTGGGCTTCGAATCCACTATCTCCCGGTTGCAAGCTCACAGCCGCGCGCCCCTAACCGCACGCCCAACTCACTAGGTACAATTCTCTTTATTAAAGCGTCTAAAGTTAAGGGAGCGCCAGTAAAGCGATTTAATGTGAATGCATATTGAAAGTTTTAACGTTCTGTAGTTTTGTCAGACGTCTAATGATGATAATACTCTCACATTTGCTACCTATCACTGAATTCCATAAGTCATATTTTATCTTCCATCGGTCATATTTAGCAAGTTTTAAGGCATATCTTCTTCTTTGGGTCGTAAAATTCCGAACCCTACTGGTGAGTTTTGACGGTGGATTTTGAGCGTATTTTTCCCACGTGCCTCTGAATCGAAGATCAAGTCAATACTAAAATACTCTCTTCTTGACAGAAAGTGGGTGGAGCGCAATATAGTAGATAGCTCTCTGCCTCTTTCTACGTGATCAAATCTCCTGTCTGTTTAGGGAGAGATCAAAGGCTACTGAGTGCTACAGGACCTTCCAGACACCTTATAAATCATAAATGCTAATTATGTTTACACTTGTCGTGTAGAAGAGCGGATATACTTTCACCGAAATGTCTTGTCAGATTCGCTGATAAAGATGTAAGCAAGGAACCGGTCGGCAGAGTCTGTTGTTTAGCGATGCTATTGTGTCACCTGCGATGCAATACAGGCATTGGCATATGATCCACAAGGGCTGTGCCACACCCGCCGAACCAGAATGGTTTGGGAGAATGTTGTCTCCATAGGTAAGCAGGTCCACCTATATAATAGGCTGATTGTCGTCTTCACTGGCAGAACACTCATAACTTTCTACCAGCACAGTCATCCCTGCATTTCTCTCCGCATCCAGCATGACGTTCAAGGTAACTCACATTACATATCTCAAAAGCTTAAGACATCATCATCATCATCATCATCATCATCTCTCTATCGTAACAGGATTATCATGATCTCTAAAACAATTACATTTATTGTAATCGTAGTTTGTTAATGAATATCACTGCTGCCATTTTACGTAAATCATCAAGATACCAAATTTTCCGGCTCCTTGTGTGAATAGTGAGCGTAGTGGTCGTCAGGTCATAGGGCCCCAGGTTAGATTCTCGCCCGAGTCGGGATTTTAGTCGCGTGTGGTTAATTGTGCTAGATCGGAGACTGGGTGTTTGTGTACGTCTTAATAAACATCTTCCTTTACGTACAACACAGCACACTACCAACCAGCACAGAAACACAAATTGTTGTTGTAGGAAAGTTCATCGAGTCGTAAAACTAAGGTTAATCCATTTTAGTGCCGACCCAGGAAATTGAAAAAAGGCCAGGAAGTTGAAGAATAAGGTATCATTAACGAACGTGTGATCGGCATCGAAATGGATGAGCTCGTATTCCAATGCTAGCCTGATCGGCCTTCTAAGCCCAAGTTGGTGGGTAAAATCACTCCTGTCGGACAAAATACCAGTACCTTGGTGTCTCTGGAAATTATTAAAATAGACAGTATGGTGTAAAACCAATACCATTTTTATTATTATTTTAAATAATATGCTTTACGTCGCACCGATACGGATAGGTCTTATGGCGACGGTGGGATAGGAAAGCGCTAGGAATGGAAAGGAAGTGACTGTTATCTTAATTAAGGTTCATCCACAGAATTTTCCTGGTGTGAGAATAGGAAACCACGGAAAACCATTTTCAGGGCTGCCGATAGTGGGATTCGAACTCACTATCTCCCGAGTGCAAGCTGATAGCGACATGACTCAAACCGCACTGCCACTTATTCGGAATTATGATTATTGTTATTATTATTATTACTATTATGATTATGTTAGTGGTTTAGAGTCACACTACCACATCGAAGGTTTTCGGTGACCCAAGGATGGGAGAAGACTAGGATTGGGAATGTAGCGGACCTGATCTTAATTAACGAACAAGTGTTTAGTACTAATAAACTGTAACCAGAATTTAAGGAGGAATTGGTTGAATATTTGATCAACTGCTCTGCTTCCTTGAGTATGTGTAGACTTCATTCTTTTTCGCCAATACTGGCCATTTTCCACGTACCCCTGATTTGGGTTGGGAAAAGTTGTGCTAAGTCACAGACAAAATGTGTTGCTTCGGAATGAGTCAGAGATTTTGTCGCTGTCGATCGTTCTGTTATGGTCTTATAATCTTAGGATCTAATTTCCAGCCTATATTATAATGGAGTCTTTCGTTAAGTTCAGACTTAAGGATTGGGATAAGTGACCTGTGAAGCGTGAAAAGCTCTGTCATCAAAGCCGTTGTTGTCGTGAATTTTTGAATTTTCAATCTCTGAACAGCTTGCTCGGCGAGGATGGTGGGTAGAGATTCGTTGCCATCCACTTAATAAGGCCAGTTAGATACTTTCTAACTAATCAGTCCTCTGGATTGTGTTTTCTGTCTCTTGCCCCAACCAACTGTCTTTCTTGCTACGTTGTGTTATGGTTAATAAGTATAGTTTAACTTATGAATGTGTCGGATAACCCATATTGTTGCAATTTCTATCATACTGCGGGGCGTAGTCACTCAGAGGGCAGAAGCTCTGCCCTTCTGAACTGAAGTTGGTGGGTTCGATTCCAGCTCAGTCTGGTTGTATTTGAGGGTACTCAAATACGCCAGCCTCGTGGCGATTGATTCGCTGGAAAGTAACAGAACTCCAGTGGGACAAAGTTCTTGTACCTCGGCGTCTCCGAAAACCGTAAACGTAGTTACTGGGACTCAAAACTATTATTATTATTATTATTATTATTATTATTATTATTATTATTATTATTATTATTATTATAAATAAGAATATCATTCATTTTTAATGATTTTAGATTACAATACGGGTAATTTCATTTTTAAATTTGAGTTACCATCGAAATATTAATCTACGGTAACTGTAAACATTTCAGGGTTAAAATATACTTTTAGTGTTGTGGTTAAGATCTCGAATATCCGAAACCCAGTGGGGTCATTTGTACATCTGGAGCGATGCTAGGGGGCTGTCTTCTCTGAAATAAACTACTACAGTATAGTAGCTGCACTCCACGATGGAACGTGCTACCTTTTCAGAAACTTAAAGTCACCGAAGTTCACATTTATCACTGAGGATAGCTCGTCATAGTATAGATGAAATCTGGCACTTTTTATGCGTCACAAAAATTTATGGAAGTGTTTTAACGTTTTAGCAGCGATTTTTGTTTTATATCGTTCATTTACTGACTACTCACATCATTGTCGTTTGTCTGGTTTACTTACAGCGTGTGTGATATTTATTTGTTAACCTATGCTGTTGTGTTGTTTGTGTGCGTCTAGAAATTTTGGAAGAAACCTCTTGTTCTGAGATATTGTTTAATATCAACATTAGCCTAGAATGAGTAAATATCGAGATGCAAACGTGCTTCTAACAGTTTTCAGCAACCGATAGAACCTAGTAAAATGTAAATTTGATTTGCAGTTCTGTAGAATCAGTCTAAATAGTTTGATTCATAATTTGTGCGTACAGGAATTGTCATGTAGCAGCAGTTAATATATCACAGCTGTAAACAGTGCTTGACCTTGCCGTCTCGCAACACCGCGGCGTGCTCCTCGCAAAAGACCTGCAACAAATTATTTTAAAATAATTAAAGAAATGAAAATTGATACCAAAATAACACATCTATTCAGAAAATGATATTTTTCCTGATGTGTAGCGCATGTGAGATCGTATTGTGCATACATTTTGCTGAATATTAAACTTTTACCACACATTAATTCAACAACAATGTATAATGCCAGTAAGAAGTAGGTGTAGTAATACTCAGACAATACGGCCAGTTAGATATTGTCTAACTAATCAGTCCTCTGGATTGTGTTTTCTGTCTCTTGTCCCAAACAACTATCTTTCCTGCTACATTGTGTTATGGTTAATAAGTATCGTTTAACTTATGAATGTGTCGGATAACTCGTATTGTTGCAATTTCTATCATACTGCCGGGCGTAGTCACTCAGAGGACAGCTGTCCTTCTGAGCTGAAGTTGGTGGGTTCGATTCCAGCTCAGTCTGGTTGTATTTGAAGGTACTCAAATACGCCAGCCTCGTGGCGATTGATTCACTAGAACGTAACAGAATTCCAGTGGAACAAAATTGGGCGAAGGCTATCAACTGTGCTGTTTGATATTGTTCAAGCTTTATTGGAAAAGTTTTTAATTTAATTTTGTTCTTTTATTTTTCTGAGTTGTAATCGAATAAATTATTATAACTGAGATTTTGGTCCCGGTTACAGAATATAGTTCTGTAGAAACTGTAAAATGAAACCAATTTTAAATACGAAGAACTAAGCGGTGAATGGTTCACCAGCTTAGCAGTTAAATCACGGAGGAAGCGAAATAAAACTTAAAAAATTATTTGTTTAATAATCTTACAATTGGCTCTTACGTCGCACCGACACAGATAGGTCTTGACGGCGACGATGGGATAAGAAATGGCTAGGAGTGGGAAGGAAGTGGCCGTGGCCTTATTTAACCTGCAGTCCCAGCATTTGCCTGGTGTGAAAATGGAAAACCACGGAAAACCATCTTCTGGACTGCCGACAGTGGTGTTCGAACCTACTATCTCCCGAATACAGGATACTGGCCGCACTTAAGCGATTGCAGCTATCGAGATCGGTATTAATAATCTTACAATAGTGAATAAGCCCTTTATTTATATCAATGGCAATATATTACATATTATCTACCTGCTGTAATTCAGTTTATATTAGTATGTTATCAGCGCACGACGTCCTCTGGTATGGGCTAAATCAAGTTCGTAACTTTCATTGGTATTTCTCAGTCTCATCCTTGGATTTGACAATAAGAACGTGATTGAGGTGTATGTAATACTGTGTGACTTCTAGAGAGGCCTAGTGCAAATCTTTAAATTTGACTCCAATGGGAAACCTGCGCGTCTGTGCGGATGGGGCCTACCTAGGATGAAATCTATTTAAAAAGACACACAAACCACGAACACACCTAGACTCTGAGACAGAGGAATTAACCAATGAAGGTTAAAATCCTCGAAATGGCTCGGAATCGAATCCGTTACCCCTTGGACCGAAATCCACATAGGGTCGATTGATGCATGTATTTCGGTGGGTTTGTCAGACTGGTATGTAAGAGCATTATTTGACTTGATGGGGAAAGTAACGGGACACTACTTCACCGCTCAGTTCCCTACTTCGGATCTTCAATGACTGCTAGTCTACCTCTGACATCTGATGGAGTTGTTGGGGATCCAACCAATCTTCAGACTGAGGACTTGAAGAAGAAGAAGAAGAAAGAAAAGAAAGAAAGAAAGAAAGAAAGAAAGAAAGAAAGAAAGAAAGAAAGAAAGAAAGAAAGAAAGAAAGAAAGAAAATACGTTAAAGAATGTGGTCAAACTTTTACGGAGAGGCGGCGTACTATTTGATGTTGTAGGAGACTGGTATCCTTACAGCTAATAAGCTCGGAACAACGGTAGGAATGTCTGAAATTCGCACCAATCGATGGAAGTGTTTGTTTGACGATGATCATCAACACTGTGTTGTTTTACATTACGTTTGAAACTTGCCGAGCTGAGTGTCTCGGAAGGTAGATCTCTAGATTTCTGAGCCCAAAGCTGGCAGGTTCGATCCCGGCTCAGTTCGATGGGTCCAATATGCCATCCATCCTCGTATCGGTAGATTTACCCGCACGTAAAATAACTTATGCGGGACAATATTCTGGTACCTCGGCGTCTCCGAAAATCATAAAAGTAGGTAGTGAGACTTAAAATCAATAACATCATATTATTATTATTATTATTATTATTATTATTATTATTATTATTATTATTATTATTATTATTATTTTATAACCTAATATATTTTTTTCCGAGCGTTCAATGTAACTTGCCGTAATTAGCATTTTTATAATAACATAGTTAAAGTTTCTGAACTACCTACAGAAGTGGTTTAAAAGATAAATATTCGTTTCTTTTTTGCTATTTGCCTTACGTCGCATCGACACAGACAGGTCTTATGGTGACGATGGGACAGGAAAGGCCTAGGAATGGGAAAGAAGCGGCCGTGGCCTTAATTAAGGTACAGCTACTGCATTTGCCTGGTGTGAAAATGGGAAACCACGGAAAACCAATTTCAGGGCTGCCGACAGTGGGGTTCGAACCCACTATCTCCCGGATGCAAGCTCACAGCTGCACGCCCCTAATCGCACGGCCAACTCGTCCGGTGATTGCTTATTTGAGGATTAAATACATACCGTATAACTATCTCATTTGTCACAAGTATTACATACTGTTGCAATAAATTGCAACACAATTATTTAATTAATTAATTATCAACTAATATAGCGAAATAAAATCATGATCTGCGTGAATTTCATGATCCACTTTGTGGTTATCTTTAAATATAGACATTGGTAAGAAATTTTGTAATTGAATAGTATTTATACTGTATTATAAAGGAAAACCCTTTTCCTTTTGTGTATTTGATTTGCCTTGTAGAACAACATTTTTAAGCATTGAGCGGATAATGGGTTCGAACATTTTAATTATAATGTTTGAGGTTAATTGCATAGTCGGTTAACTACAGTATCAAGTCATCGAAAGGCCCGTTGTATGGCTCAGAACCCAGTGATTATTAGTTCAGAAGTCGGGCGGTTTCGTAATTAAGTGATGAGTAGAAGGCAGTTTTGGGTGTCACTCTGGTAGAATGGCACATTTAATGTTTGTGTTCTGTCGAGCCATTATTATCAAAATTACAGTTCACATATTTTGCTTGCCATGACTCAGAAAATATCATCAATGGATTATTGGACTTATGTTCCCACTAAACTGCTTAACAATTTGTGTTAGAGTGGTTTATGATTTTGTGACCGTTTGGGTAGTTAGTTGCATCATGACGAAGATACTAGAAATATTCTACAAACAAGTGAGTGAAATTAGGTGAGAATCATGACTTCAATACTGATTGTAATGTTTGACGTAGGATGATATGCGTATACTTCCCGTACCTCACGGTGTTACAGTTCTTGGAAAGCCCACTTTTTTCTATTACTGCTCCCTTCCACCGCTTTCTGACTCCTATCCTGAAAAGACTATGCCCCACATTAACCACCCAATGTATTCGCGGTGTGCTCTTCTTTATTTTCCATCCGGCTTGTCTATTTGTACAAGCTCGGCTACATCATGCGTTCCTAGTGCCCTGTACATCTCAGCCTTCCTTGTCAGAGCGGTTGTTCTGTGCTTTTAGTTCTTACAACGTCCTGATCCGCCATATACGAGTATAATTTTTACACACAGGGCCATATACCTTCCCCAGGAATTGTCTTTCCCAGACTAGGAGTAATTCTTCAGCCACCTTTGTAAGACACAAGGTCTCTGAGGCGTGTGTTCGCAACAATTTTGTATGCGTGTATTATACGTGGCTATATTTCAAATAAATTTTATCCTGACTGTTCCTTGACAGAATGTTGCCAATTTATATAGCTGGTTGTGTAGGGAAATTTATCACATCTTCGCCTTGTGTGTTCATTGTGGTGGAATTATAATCGGCACAAACGTCGTAATTTAAGAGTGATTAAAAGAGGGACAAACGTGTCACTTGATTGATTGACATGTAAAAGAACCCCATTTCAATCAAATATTTCAGTACCTCGGAGTATCTTAAGCCCATCAGGAGTGAAACGTCGGCTTTTCGATCGTTTACGCCCAGGGTTCATGTCTCGGTGAGTCTATTTGAAGCTTTTCCTGAACAAAGCGTATGCGGGATAGGTTTTCCCGGGATCTGCGGTTTCCTTTTCCAATTTCTTTTTGGTTACTCGGCAACATTTAGTTTTTCATCATTCTAGAGGTGTGTTAACACCTGGCATAATGCTATACCTAGGCACTAGTTGGGACTTTATCACCTAACCCAGCACTTGGCGGGCGTCAGAGTATTTGTTACTCTGTTTTGAAGCTTAGGTATTTCAGTTGTATTTCTTAATATTTAACACATATTCCATTGTCATGATAAGCTGTATCTAACTCAGAAACCCTAAAAGTAAGTCCTCATCGGATGCATTATCACATTGATGAGAGATGTTTGCACTTGTATTTATCATCATCATCATCATCATCATCATCATCATCATCATCATCATCGTCATCATCATCATCAATCACCACTTATCTGGATTTAGAGCAGTCACCCAGGTAGGAGATATTTACCTAATCTTAAATAATTTCCAAGAATTTGGAAATTTATCGAGCGTCTCCTTTTGTAAATTACTCCAATTAATAAATCTTCCTGTGAAAGAATATTTCTCCCAAATTTTCCTCTTGACTTCCAACTTTATCTTCATATTGTGATCTTTCCTACTTTGAGAAACACTCAAATTTATTTGTCTACTAATGGCATTCCACGCCATCTCTCCACAGACAGCTCGGAACATACCGCTTAGTCAAGCAGCTCATCGCCTTTCTGCCAAGTCTTCCCAGCCCAAACTTCGCAACATTTTCGTAACAGTACACTTTTACTGGAAATCACCCAGAACGAACCGAGCTGCTTTTCTTTGGATTTTTCCAGTTCCCGACTCAGGTAATCCTTGTGCGGGTCCCATACACTGGAACCATACTCGAATTATGGTATTACCAGAGACTTATATTCCCTCACCTTTACATCCTTACTAAACCAAACCAAACCAAACCAAACCCCATGGCACTACAGCCCTTGAAGGGCCTTGGCCTACCAAGCGACCGCTGCTCAGCCCGAAGGCCTGCAGATTGCGAGGTGTCGTGTGGTCAGTACGACGAATCCTCTCGGCCGTTATTCTTGGCTCTCTAGACCGGGACCGCTATCTCACCGTCAGATAGCTCCTCAATTCTAATCACGTAGGCTGAGTGGACCTCGAACCAGCCCTCAGGTCCAGGTAAAAATCCCTGACCTGGCCGAGAATCGAACTTGGGGCCTCCGGGTAAGAGGCAGGCACGCTACCCCTACACCACGGGGCCGGCCTTACATCCTTACTACAACCCCTAAATACCCTTGTAAGCATCTGTAACCTTTATTTACAATCCCGTTTATGTGATTACCCCAACGAAGATCTTTCCTTGAAACACCCAGGTATTTACAGTGATCCCTATGGTGAACTTTCACCTCATCAGGATAGCAATTAAAACCGGGAGGATTTGTGAAACACACAATCTGACTTTTCACCCCGTTTATCATCATAGCATTGCTTGCTGTCCATCTTACAACATTGTCGAAGGCTTTTTGTAGTCATTCACAATCCCGTACTTTATTTATTACTCCTCTGGCTCGGTGAGGAAAGCAACGGGAAACTACTTCACTCCTCATTTCCCTAGTACGCCTCTTCAGTGATGCCTAGGCAATCTATGACAGCTGATGGCAGAGCTGTTGAGGATCCAACCAGCCTTAGGGCTGACGACTGAACAAGACACACAATGTAACATCATCGACAAAAAAGCCTCATCTACATAATTTACATCATCATTATGATAAGTTCACTATACATTTAACTAATCGATGTGGTGACTAGCTACGTGGACTTCAAAATAGAAAATGGGTCTCTTCTCAAATTAATATTTGTTTCAAATACAAAGTGGTCATGTAAACTAAATATTCACTTGAACTGGCCCACAACGCACTCTACGGTTCGTGCATGCCAGAAATCACCATGGAGACGTATGGCTGTCAGCATTGCCTAGAACACTAACAGCTATAAGTCTCCATGCGAACTTTTAATTTGCTTTAATGTAAGATGTAAACAATGCTAGTTACGATAGTATTGGTCTGGACCGTCGAGCTGTGCTGGCAGTAGTGCCAGAGCTGTAGCTCAGAATCTATGTACTCAACACGATCTAATAACCGAAGGATAAGAATTTCATTATGATACGTACTGACAAACATTCACAATTTATTATAAGAATTGAAAGAAGGTCCACCTGTTCAATACAAATTAATATTTAATGTAAGTTATGGTTGCATAAAATACAGTACGGGACCTTCCTTCAGTTCTTATAATTACAATCTAATAAGCTGAAGGTTTACTTCAGTACGTTTCTTTTGAAGACCGGATGGAATGGCCGCGTCTATCTACGCGCTACGCCTCTACATTCGGGAGACGCAAGCGTTCGATCTCCACCGTCGGCTGTCCCAAGAATGGTTTTCTGTTGTTTCTCATTTCCACTTCAAGACAAATGCCGGGACAGTTCCTGTTTATAGGCCACAACCGATTCCTTCCAGCTTTCATCTCCTTAAGTAAATTATTCCAACCAGGTGAGTTGGCCGTGCGTTTAGGGGCGCGCGGCTGTGAGCTTGCATCCGGGAGGTAATGGGTTCGAATTTCACTGTCGGCAGCCCTGAAGATGGTTTTCCGTGGTTTCTCATTTTCACACCAGACAAATGCTGGGGCTGTACCTTAATTAAGGCCACGGCCGCTTCCTCCCAACTCCTAGCCCTTTCCAATCCCAGCGTTGCCATAAGACCTATCTGTATCGGTGCGACGTAAAACTACTATCAAAAAAGAAATCACTAACACCTCTTCATGTGAATGAATATGTGTCCCAATTTGTCCTCTTGAATTCTAACTTTATCTTCAGATTGTAATCATTCATTTAATCATTAGCTTCTCAACTGAGGTTGGCGTCAGGAAGGGCATCCAGATGAATTAATCTCATCTTACCCCTGGCACCGTATGAAGACACGGGACTAAGGGGTCGCACATACATTCGTTTCTTTTGAACATCACACCATGACGAATAGAAATTAATAGTGTGACGACTCCCTCTAAATCACATGTTAACAGACACGCTGTACATGTTCTCAGCCACCTGAAGCGCTCCTGTCGATATAAAGACCAAGTAAACGCGCATTTTGTCAGCTTAAAGCGGAAGTTTGTAAACAGTTTCTGGTCTTTTTCGGTACTTTTATACGCCCAAAAATCTGTGTTAACTTTTCGTGAATTGAAAAGTGAAAAATATTAAATATCTGAGAAGTAGGACATACAGTTCGACATATGCATCAATTTATTACCGCATAAGAATATGCCATCACCTTTCTATGTCCCGGGTTACAAGTTGGGTTGCGATAAACAGTCAAATGAAGAAAAAATTCAGCCAAAAGGATCCAAATCTGTTCTCCAAGTGGTTGAAAGTTACTCCACGACAATATCTGCCTTTGAGTGATAAAAGTCGTATCTGTGATCTGCATTTCGGTATCCAAAACGGTGACAGTTTCATTATTAATGGTGAAAAATGGGATAGAGACGCAAACTGGATCCCATAGCAGTCCCACACATTTTTCTAAATCTTCCATTATATTTATCCTGAAACATCATAGTAAAATGATGTCCATATCAACGCCAATTTACTAAACCAGATGTTCCCTCCACTCACGATTATTCCATACTGGACTCCTCGAGCATTAGCTCTGTATGATCTAGTGTTGGTGATAACACAAAGTTGGTGCTGATAATCAGATAATCAGCTAATACTAGAGGAGTTCAGTAAGGAAGTAACATCTGGTTTAGTAGATTGGCGTTGATACAGACATCTTTTTGTACTATGATGTTTCAGGATAAATATAATGGAAGATTTAGAAAAACATTTCAATAAATGTAACTTTCATCATTAAGTTACTTTGTTAATGGAATATCTATGTTTTGTCTAGCGAACTGAAAACTAGAGGTGCAATTAGTGATAACAGACTTGGTTTCACTTTTATACACCTCATACCTTCTGAAATACGTAGGCTGTTTCTACGAGACTTGTACAAATGTTGGCAATGGTACAAGATGAAGGACGCCGTCGATCTAGGTAGCGTTCAGCGTACAACATCAGAGTTTTGGTTGTATTTCTGTGACATTCGCCGTAAATTGAAGTAATGTATATTTTTTTCTTCATCACTAAAGATCGGCATATCTACTTTTTGTTTTTGCTATTTGCTTTACGTCGCATCGACACAGATAGGTCTTATGGAGTGGGAAGAAAGCGGCCGTGGCCTTAATTGAGGTACAGCCCCAGCATTTGCCTGGTGTGAAAATGGGAAACCACGGAAAACCATCTTCAGGGCTGCCGACAGTGGAGCTCGAACCCACTATCTCCAGGATGCAAGCTCACGGCTGCGTGACTCTAACCGCACGGCCAGCTTGCCCGGTGGCATATCTACTAGACGAAGTCAAATGTAACAAAAACAGCAAAATAGTGCTCAATGTACAGTACCGGTCAAAAGTTTTGGACCACATAAAAAAATCATGAAGTTCCATCTACAACCTAAAATTTTGCTACTAGACCTCTGTATTTTTTTTCCTGAGCTCTCGCATCTAATATGATATACGTCGCATGATTTCAGTGATTTACGCCAAGTAGTGTATAAGTTATACATTTTTAACTGTTGGAAGGTCACGTCAGAAAGTCAACATTTTTGGAAATATTATGTACTATATACTCTAATCGGCTTCAAGTATCACCAACCAGATTCTTTTATAGACTTAGCAATAGTTGGGGGTCATTTTGGTATAAATAGAAAAATTCTGAAAAAATGCGGCACCGACTTTTGTGCTTTTATTTTTTCTTTCAAATCAGCTCTAAAATGGTCAGTTTTTCCTTGTTCTTGTCATAGGTGTCAGTGTGAGCTATCGTCATCAGAAATGTGTTCTTGGTTGCCATCCACAAACTGCAAATGGAACTATAAGGGCAGATAAGTTTCATGCCGATAGCTCGTCCTGAGACCTTGGGCCATACATGACAAAGGCAAAAAAAATAAAAAAAAATCAATCATTTTGGCCGTGGTTCGAAAAAATTAAACACGCGAAAAAAGGTGCCGCATATTTTCGGAAGTTTTATATTTATACTAAAAAATCTTGGCGGTGATACTTGCAACCAAATAGAGTGTACAGTACATTATATAACCAAAATTTTTGATCTTTTGTTGTGACCGTCCAAGAGTTAAAAATTCATAACATCCACATTATTTCGACTAACTCAATGAAATCAGACGACATATATCCTATTAGATGTGAGAGCTCAGAAAAAAATTACAGAAATCTCGTGGCACAATTTAAGGTTCTAGATGATATTTCGTGATTTTTTTTACGTGGTCCTAAACTTCTGACCGGTACTGTATCAACACGGAAAGTAATATCCGAAACGTACACGCATGCACAGAAATGGTTCCCCGACATAAACAATCAACATTGCCCCACTCCAGTACTGAGAAGGAGGGGAGGGAGTGAACGGGTAGTGCTGAAGACACAAAGTGTGTATTGCTATACATCTACGACTGCGCTCATTTCAATCACAACAGTCTTGTAGCGTCCTGTCTACCTGCATCAATGCGTTAAGCCAGGAGGTGTGGGGGCGCCATGCTGTGTTTATATCGGGACACCATTTCTGTGCAGAGACAACGCTATTAGATGACCAAGCGCCATAGATCCTTACACCGTCGTGTTTCATAATTCTGTATCTTCTCCTTTACATGCTAGTCCTCAGAACTGAGCAATACAAAGCAGTCAACAATCAATTAATACTCCATTACATCAGAACAGGGATTTCCGAGTTGTATTTAAAGTGTAATCAGGACGAATAGAAATGTATAGTGTGACGACTTGCGCTGGTTGATATGTTCCTTCACTTCGCGGCGCTGGTTTGGGTAGGGATAAGCTGTCTCTGAACATGTTTTTCTAAATGGGAATTTACGGGATTTACTTCTGAATGTATAAATAAATTATTTGAACCCGTGTATTCATTACTGTGGTGCTTTAGAACTATGCATTGTGTTTACTGACTGATGACTGTATTTATGTGCTATATATGTTTGATGCAAATCATCTTTTATGTTTTGAAAGTAATTTGTGAAAA